>NC_139953.1:17089666-17677166 GCF_963454915.1 Gymnoscopelus microlampas
GTTATGTGTATAGAGAACACAGGAATACGAAGCGGGGACCTATTGGAAATGCAAGGAAGACGGATTTGTACTCCTGTAAGAAATGTAACCTTGCCATATAACCTGGCTTGAGACTGCCGAGTGTTTGCATTTGCTCTGAAAGCTATTGCCTTGATGGGTCAATGCATTCGCTGGCTCGTGGGAGACCCGAGGTGGAGCGGTCCCTGGCTGCAAGAGTATGAGATCACCTCAGATAAAGCTGTCAAAGAGATGCCTTCACCAGCAGTTCCCAGGTTTTATTTCTCGGGGCGGCCAGCAACCTCGGATAAAAATATGCACTCTTTCACCCCCATGTTAAGCGAGCAAGCAGCAATCACGTGCCGTGTGGACGGTGTCAGTAGTCTTACTGTCGTGTGGAGGATTTCTGTAGTCACAGTGTCGTGTGGGGGATGTCGGTAGATGCAGAGTGGTACTGACATTGTTGTAGTTGTGATTCACACATACAGTTATCCAATTTATGAACTTGTCATTACAAAAGATAATAAAAGCAACCACCAAATGGCTTATGCTCTCTGTTTACATCAATCAAACACACATTACTTGTCAATTACACTTTACGACAGCAGGATTTAATGATACACCACAGTGTTTATTGAACTGTAATTTAGAAAAACCATTACAGTAACAGTAAAACATTCTTAAATTCAAATTGGCTGCACATTTTGTCACCACGTTGGTATTTCTACTGAGCGATACCATTAAGCTCACCCATGTATTTTCCACATGCAGTGTAGATCGTCAGAAAGAATGTATTAAATCAACACTGAGCCACATTATGAACAGAACTATACTTAATATCTCCTCTTTTCTCCAGCTGTCATAAATTCGGTGGACTCCTGCGGTTTCTTGCAACGCAAACTAGACAATGTTGTTATGGACCAGCCTTTTGCCAATTAGTCCCCGTTAGAATCCACTGCCATGTCCCTAATTGGAAGTATATCATGCAACCTCGTAACATCGCCTAACAGGCGTACAGTAAGTGCCAGTTAAAGTTACAGCTTTCTCCACGGCAAATCAGGGGTCATGCTATGGGAAGTGTTGGAGAAGCGTTGTGAGCTGAGATGCCATTACTGATGGCCTGCTGCTGTTCCCATTATAAAAGATAAAGTGAAACAGCAGCTGGCTGAGTGGCGCTTCTGGAAGGCTGTGGTTATGAGAAAGGGTGTGTATCCATGTGAGGTCGGGGTGTGTGTGTGTGTGTGTGTGTGTGTGTGTGTGTGTGTGTGTGTGTGTGTGTGTGTGTGTGTGTGTGTGTGTGTGTGTGTGTGTGTGTGTGTGTGTGTGTGTGTGTGTGTGTGTGTGTGTGTGTGTGTGTGTGTGTGCGCGCGCGCTCACATTTATCTGTGTGTGTGTGCGGAAAAAGAGAAAACTAGAGAAAAATATATAATTTGACCTACTTGTTGTACGCCTTTAAAGAAATCCCCCAATTTCACCAAAGTGAGAAAAATCACGGCCATTCCAAACACAGACAGATGTAGACCTATCAGCAGCAGATCCCTGATCAGCCCAAGGCCAAAGTGATTTTTCCTGTGTAAGGCAATATACTCTGCAGAGTTCTCCCAGGGTCTGCTAATACAGTGGTCATATTATGCTGAGCTAAGGTTCAACATTCAAAAGGTTATGGCCATATCAATGAAGGGTGCAAGGAATTTTGTCTGTTTTCTCAGAATAAATACAAGAAAATGACAATACTGTAGTTTTACATAATGTACAGTTAAACACACTGCTAGAGATATTCAACGTATTCAATGTACGGTTGGATCTGTCTGAGCTTGTTAACAAACCAATGTGCAGAAACCTTAGCTTTTAAAGCCAACATCCATTACCTACTCAAAGTGACTGACTGAGAGACATCAGCCAAAAGAAGCACAAGTACTGTAATAGTGGAATGAATTAAAGTAAGCTTTTCTTTATGCTGACTTGGCTACATCTTAACACATATTTCATAATACAAAAATAGGACTAGTGTGTCTGAGCAGTGCAGGGGTAAAGTACTTGCCCACCACCATGATGACTGGGGTTAGAATCCTTCACGGTGGCTTGGCCAATAGGCTCTGTACATGGACTGTAGTTCCCTTTTCCAGAAGGTGCCATGAACATTTCATGTCCCGGGTCAGTTTCTCATAGCTTCATTTGATCAGCAGATTTGAACTGGAAACACATAATGATGGTGAGGTGTGATTCCAGTTAATTCAATTCTGCTGCTGAGCCAATTTAATAAAGATATAAAAACTGACCCGGAACAGGAAATGTTTATGCCACCTTCTGAAAGAGGGAATGCATAGAGTGGATTGGCCGTATTTGCGGGTGGGAAGCAGTCAGGGGAGAGAGATCTTCGTCACTGCACTAGCGACTCCTTCAGGTTGGTTGGGGTGCCTGTTTAGCACAAAGTGGAACTGGGAGCAGTGTTGCCAGATTCTGTGAGAGAAACAAGCAACCAGGTCTAGGAAAACCAGCCCAAAAGAAGCGACTATGGGCCGCATGAGCACTTTAACATATGCATCAGCTTATTTGAAAATAGCAGATCTACAAGCTCACAACGCGTCGCGATGCGACGCGTTTTGGCTTGTAGTTCTGCTATTTTCAAATAAAATCTTGCGGGGAAATTATAATAAGCAGATCTGGCAACACTGACTGGGAGGGACAGCATCTTCTTCCACCTGTGTTAGGTCTACACCCTCCTCAGACCAAACAGCAGGGTTTGGTTGTGACAATGACTATAAAACATGGTATTGGCAATGACTAAATTGGGGGGGAGCTCAACATTTCATTACATTCAGTACTTTATGATATGCCAGACATGATCAAAATGTGCACACTGGAGTTAAAGCTCGCTTTTTCTGGTGTGACATTTCAACCAAACTGGTCTTCTTCCAGATGGCACCAATACAAAAGGAAGCTTTAATGCCGATGCATGTGCATATCGTCCAGGAGGTCAAGTAATAATATATAACATAATGTACAATTTCAACTGCCGTTATTAATATATATACTGTATAATATACATGTCTCCCTATGCACAATGAAACTTTCTTCCTATAGCTGTAGAATTACTCTTTGCTTTCAAATATTGCAAGCCAGACATGCAGTCTTACAGTACTGTATGTACCTAAGGCTCAAACTGAAAGGATTTTTTGTGATTCCATTATTACAAGCCACACAAGGTGAGCTGCAGCAAAAAAGGAAAAACAAGTACAATTTTAATGTTATTCGGGGTGTTGGTTGACCTCTCCAGCCAGGTCCTACACAGCAAAATCCATAGAGTTATTTTAACTCTGAAGAAAGTACAAACAGTCTTTTGAGTTAAATAATAGACACTGAGGACTTTACTGAGTAATTTAGTGGTAATGTGCGTCAGGAAGAGTAAAGCCCCGCATACCTACGATAGCCTATAGGGCTGTAACACATCAAACCTGTCTGTGTTATCTAAACCCCAATGTCTATGTTTACATGCACACCGATATCCCCATAATGTTTGGGCTACTGAGGGAATTGTTTACACACAGGCGCATGTAAAAGTTCTGTTTAGAAGAAGTTGGATAAGCTGTTAACCCAGCTATGACAGAAGTGGAATATCCTGACTGGTTGAATCACTTGAACACGTTAGCCCATTAACCACTTAAGCCCGTTCGTTAGTAAAAGTTTGAAAAGCATTCCTGACCTCACACACCCTCACCCATGATGACAAATACGCTTCAAACCTTTACAGACAATGCATTCGTATCGGCTAACGACTTACCAGCTAAAGACCTGAATAGCAAACAGTAGGGACCCCAACAGTTCATTGAACTAATTGATTTAATCGATTATTAAAACAAAGAAACATATTATCTACTTGGGAGCGAATTTAACGTTGTACGACTAAGTATAAAATAGGGCTCAAGTGGTTAATCAGTCTAATCGCTTTAGACTATTATAAAACATCTATTACAATGTTTTTGCGTTGATTTGTGTACGGGTATATAGTATAGTATATAAGTGGTATACAGTGGTACTGTATACAGTTATACTGTATATAAACACACTTCTCGATTATTGCCAAGAAGATATTTGCAGCATACTGTATTTATCAAATATAGGGCTGCTTTTGGAGGAAACAAACTTACATCATCAGCTAGCTTGAGAGCAAGGACAAATGCACGAGATATGTTTATTCACTTTTGGAGCAGGATGTTAGAAGCGCATGTAAACAGCACAAACAGTACGTCCTGAAATCTGTAAACCGGAAATGATTCTGTATTCCGGGTAAACAATGACAGCTCTTTAGTCTTTAGTCCTAATGATGGATCGGGGACATGAGATGCCATTAGACCAGTGGCTCCCAAATGGTGTTCCGAGGCACACTGGTGTGCTGTGAGACAAATCAAACAAGACAAATGTTTCTTGGGATTTTGTGACACGCACACAACTGCAATATACTGTATACAGTAAGTTATTAGAAATTAATGCCTTTTATACTAAGAAAACTGAACTACAAGCTCACAATACGTTGCTATGTGTCGTGTGGTGAGCTTGTCGGCTATTTTCGCTATTTGACTACAGTGCCTTGAGATTTTGAGCTGCCCATTGGTGTGCCTTCCTTGTGCACAAAAAGTTTGAAAACCACTGCATTAGACCGTGTGTATGAGCTTGGAATGGAGATTTGGAGAAACACGGGTTTGTTGAGACACAGAGGATGGGCTGATAATCCCATCATCTTTATGCAATAGGACGGCAGCCACCTCCGTCTTGTTAATTAACGTGGACAAGCCGGTTTGTAGGTGCCGCCGTTCAAGTGCCTGTTAAAGAGGGCTGGCAACCTGTCTGTTCCCTTCTCAGTCTTAAGCACCTGGCAGGAAGCTTGACTTATTTATATATTTACCTGGCTGGATGGGAGATGATTAATCATGTTCTCTCTCCAGCAGCTGATGTGTTTAGTTAGCAAACACAGGCGCTTCTATTCTTTTTTTTTTTCTTTCTGTCTTTCTTTTGAGAGGGTTCCTAAATGAGAGGATAGAGTGAGAGAGTGTGTGTTGACGGGTGAGGGATGGAGCTGTGGCCGTTAACCTTCAAGCGTAATGTAATGCCAAGAGAGGAACATTTCCTCATTTTTCCGGGCTTCTTTTTTTTTTAAAGGTCACATTTTTGCCGGCGCCAGTTTTATATTTGAGATGTGTTTTCTCTGACAGCTTTCTTCATGATGACGCCATGGAAAGGAAAGAGGCCTGAGAAAAACTACCGTGGAATTACACAGGCATTACACCAAATGTAAACAAACAAATAAAATGGATTGTCTTCCCTTTCAACATTCTCTTTGGACTTGAACTCAGTTGCCTCTATAGGTCTTAAAGGCACACTGTCACACTTTTACCGTATGTCCCCCTAGAATCTATAATGATAATGATGATACAATGAAATGGCTTCCGATATTCTAGTAATACACAACACGTCGTGGTACAACGCGCCGTGAGCTTGTTTTTTAGATCAGCTGATTTCGGTGCACAACACCCAACAAAGTATTATTCAGGCTTTAGTCACACACGGATATTCAGCTCTCCGTTTCACACTCGTTCATTTCCACAGTTTATGATTATCTACTCGTAATTTTGACGTTTATACTAGAATACTATGCTGGCCTCGTGATTTTATATTTTACTGAGAGGTTTCCATAACTACACTGTAAGGAGACCTTTAAAAGGCATGACATTTCCACTTATCAAAAGTTTATTGATCCAAAGTGTTTTGAGATATGGTGTGAGGGGGGAGGTAGACAGTGCAGCTATACTGTAGCTTGAAGTATCCATGACATGACATGACAAAAATGTCTCCAAGATGTTCCTGATGAAAACCTGGCTTTATATTTACCCCCAAAATGCAAAAACTGTAAGCCAAGAATTTGACGAATAGGCCTATAAAATATAACTATACTCAATATAACCACAGCTAAACAAAGTGTTAACTGAGCAAACTGACGTAACACGATGACACATAAGGGAGCAGAGTGGCTTGGCCAAACTAAATAACGTACAGGACCTGAAGGAAGCTGCAGGGGGGAAATATTTCTACGACATACTGTGCAACCTTTCCACATTCGTAGCTCCCCTTATGGGTAGAACTGAAAGTGCTAATGTTTCTGTTACAAATAGAGACATTTGTAGCATTTGTGACACTCGTAATGGTCGAGGTGAAATCAACCTTTGTACTGTAGATCAGTGGTTCTCAAACTATTTTGGCTCAGGGCACCTCTGTAAATAACTTTTTTCACCACGGCACCCCTGAATCACATTCATGTCATATTATGGTACGTAAATGTGTACATCTTTACCCCTAAGATACAGTACATCATGAGGAAAACTTGAGAGAATATCCCTTTCCATTAGGACAGATTGAAAATAACTTTATACGTTACGTTTAACCACATGAACCCCAGCATTCCTATTCTGCGGGGACCATTCGTCAAAAATAGCCAATCTAAAAGCTCACAATGAGCTTGTAGATCTGGGCAAAGAGATTTGGTGTTGATCGAAAAAGAACGCACCAAGTACGGTGCTACTCAGGTCATTTTTAGCGGTGCCAACCGCTCTACGTTTGACTCTGTCTGCGTGTCCGTCCGTCCGTCCGTCCGTCCGTCCGTCCGTCCGTCCGTCCGTTTTTTGTGTTTGTGTGAGCACGGGATGAGCACGGCAAAGAAGCAACACATACAAACACACGCACACACACACACACACACACACACACACACACACACGGACTTGCAGATTGCCTATGCCATCTCTCCTCTCATTGGCCACACGTGCCACTGGTTATCAAAGAGGGGTCCAGGGACCCCCAGCGTATGAGCACGGGATAAGCACGGGATTTTAAACAGCTATAACTCCAGTTTCCAGCATGCCACCAAGTCCAAATTCAGTATGTGGACTTAGACCACCAATAGGGACGAGCATGAATTGCTGAAGCCCCGCCCCCTCTGTCCAGGGACCCCCAGCGTATGTTATGTCCGTCCGCCCGTACGAGCACGGGATTTTAAACAGCTATAACTCCAGTTTCCAGCATGGCACCAAGTCCAAATTTAATATGTGGACTTAGACCACCAATAGGGACGAGCATGAATTGCTGAAGCCCCGCCCCCTCTGTCCAGGGACCCCCAGCGTATGTTATGTCCCTCCGCCCGTATGAGCACGGGATGAGCACGGGATTTTAAACAGCTATAACTCCAGTTTGCAGCATGCCACCAAGTCCAAATTTGGTACAGTATGTGGACTTAGACCACCAATAGGGTCGAGCATGAATTGCTGAAGCCCCGCCCCCTCTGTCTACCCATTGGCTGGCCTTTACACAGCCATAACTCAAGTTCGCAGCATGCTACGGAGTACAAATTTTGCACATGGACTAAAACCACCAATAGGGACGAACTGTAATTACTTAAGCCCCGCCCCCTCCGTCTGCCCATTAGCTGGCCTTTAAACAGCCATTATTCCAGTTTGCAGCATGCTACCAAGTACAAATTTGGTAAGTGGACTCAGACCACCAATAGGGACGAACTGAAATGAGTTAAGGCCCGCCCCAAAGGCACCGCTTCCTTCACACAGGGTGTGATTTTTTTTACTAAGTTTGGATGGTTTAAGTCAGTGGTTTTCAACCTTTTTTTCACCAAGGACCCCCAAATGGACACATATTAGCCCAGGGACCCCCATTTGAAAAGATATGCCAGGGACTCAACCATTTTGATTTCTTGGGGGTCCCAATCTACACAGTAATATCATCATCAGTGTTCATTTAACTCTGAGAGTGTACAAATGGAACCAAATGGACCCTATTTGTACACTCTCAGAGTTACAGACACACAAGGTTCAATTTGGTTCCTAACTATTAATTTGTCTGGGTACCCCCTGGAACCCCCTCAAAGACCACTGGTTGAGAACCACTGGTTTAAGTGGTTAAACTGAAGTGATAAATTCCAAATATCAAAGTATCCTCCCGTCACGGCAACCACTTTGAGAAACCCTGCTGTAGATAACAAACTCATGAGTTAACCCATTTAGACCAGTAAAGAATCTGTGTCATTTTTAGATTTCTTTGGTGATTCAAAAATAGCAGATCTACACGCTCATAGTGCGGCACCGAGTGTCGTGCTACTAGCTTGTAGAACTGCTATTTGTTTTTAATTGTGAGAATTTGTGCAAATCTTTGAATATATATATTTTTAAAGCAAACATTTGTAACTCAACTCTTTGCTACAAGTGTCTTCTAAATCCTAACAGTTGCTATAGTGGTTCTCAAACTTTTTCATGTCAAGGACCCCCAAAATGATATGTATTCGGCTGCCGACCCCCATTTCAAAATATTTTGAAATGGGGGTTAAAAAGGTTTGAGTTAAAAATGTTTGCATTCAAAAATATATATTCAAAGATTTGCACAAATGTTCACGATTAAAAAGAAAAGCTACAAGCTCATAGCGCTATCTACCTTTCTACCTATCTATCTATCTATCTATCTATCTATCTACTGTATCTATCTATCTATCTATCTATCTATCTATCTATCTATCTATCTATCTATCTATCTATCTATCTGTGGTGGTGATGGCCTAGGATGCCAGCTGCCACCCCTACCCTCGCTCCGGGACGGCTCAGATCTTACCTCATGCCTCAGACTTTTTGCTGAAGCCCAGACGGATGAAGGGCCTCCGCAGCACTGATGCAGAAATAAATAGGCGAAACCAATGTGGGGCCGTCCGCCGATTGATTTTCAAGAGGCGATCCTTGTATCATCCTTGGCTCTGATATCCTATCTGTCTCCTCATCGGCCCCCAGATACCCATTCCAGATGAAAAAGCTCAGACACAGTGCCATGTAATAGTGCTTTGAACCTGGGGCTTTTCAATCAACCCCCTCCTACACCCCCACCCCCAGCTCCCCCGGGCCTCCCCCCAGATGGAATGAACGCCCTTCCACAGAGGAGAAGAAAAGGAAGAAGAAGAAGAAAAATAAGCAGATGAAGAAGAAGAAGAGGAAGAAGAAGAGGAAGAAGAAGAAAAAGAAGAAGAAAAAGAAGAAGAGGAAGAAAAAGAAGAAGAAGGTGCAGCAGCATTGTTTATCCTCTAGTCGATGTCTTATGCCTTTGGAATTGAAAAGTGAATGGTTGGGGGGTTCTGTATCATTTCTTTAATATCAAATCACACCGATGCACCTTGTCAAAATGGATCTTTTCGAAGCAGTGAGTCTGACACAATATGGGGAAAGGGTGGCGAAACCACCCCGGGATGACTTTTTTGTGTGCGTGGTAAATCCCTTGAATATATCCTTTGTGACCGACTTATATCCAAAGGAATATTTCCACAATTGCAGTATTGATTTAGTGGCGGTTGACGGCTGAAATACAAAGCAATGCTCACTGAAATGTTCACCAAAGGTCGCTGATAAAGGATGTATAGAGGCCACAATGCTCGCATTGCCTCTTCCAGTCACAATACAACAGCACAGATGAAATCGGCGAAACCACTTGAATCAAATAACCTGCTGTCTTGATGAACCCCCCCGTTTACGGTAATAGCCCGCTAAATTACCGCTCAGTTGGCCCACAGGGGCTTCAGCAGAAAATAGAGAAATGGGACCTCTGCAACAGCAGCAAAGTATTGAATCATGGAAAAAGAGAACAAATCATTAAACCTTTTCTGTTCGGTGAGTCTGGGTCTGTATCTGTCTGTTTATTGGCCCAGATTGCACCATAATAGGGGTCTGTGGATCAGCCTTGCTTCACTCCACCGCTGCAACTTTGAAGTACAGGGTCAGGGGATGCTAACCCCAGTGTTTTGTGGGTGGGCGAGCGGGCGGGTGGGCGGGCTGAACGATAACGCAATATAAATTCACCTCCCAGTGTTCTTAAGTACTTTCAGAGACGAGGGCAAGAGACATACAGTACACATCCCCTCTGCCACCAAACTAATACCAACAGATGGTGGACTGGTGTAGTGGACTGGGTTTTCATGATGAAATGGTAATCAGGTTGAGAGAAAAGCCTCATCTTTCTGTGAGAGCTGTAGGAGGGGAGAAGCAGATGCAGATTTGAGAGAGAGTTTTGAGAGATTGTGCGCGTGCGCTATAGCAGCATAATCTCAGTTTTTGAGTTGAGAAAATCCTATGTATGCTACAGTAAATTCCAACCACTTAGAGAATCGCAAACAGTATTGCTATTTCTATCAGTTGTTGCATCAATACTAATGTTATCTTGTTATAAATTAGGTAAATTTTCTTGTCGTTTTTGTGCTTTGTGTTCCTCCATTCCTGACTTTGATGAAGTGTATAGTATGCTACTTATTAGGACCTTAAGTGAACTGCATTGAACTGAAATTCGATTCAACGGATCAGTCAAACTGAACTGAACGGAAATCTGTTCAAACTTGGCAACCACAAGTAAAGAAAAGTTTAGCAGCAGGTTGTCTTCTTCACAGCGCTGTACGTACACTGATCCAGAATCAACTCCTGACCTCCATACTTCCACAACTGGATGAGAAGGGGAAACAATGCAACCTTACAGGGTGAGCGGGTTCAGTTTCCGTACATTAAAAAAAAAGTATTTTTTGTTCCTCCTTCATAGTATACTCATTCAAGCTCTGAAAATCTGGAAGCCATCACTGTTCCCCTGTATACACCCTCCCACCCCCTTGGTTTAGATATGACGGGCGCTCACGCCATAAATATCTCCATTCTGTTTGATTGCCCTCCAAATAAGTCACACTGTTCAAACAAGCAGAGAGCAACGCACTGCCGTCTCCCACCATTCTCTGGCTCTGAGCTATCGACGCTGCGGCTGACGATTTATTGTAGGCACCTTTCCCAAGTGACCGATAAGCGCGGTGATGGATGCACGATTCGCCTCGGCCAAAATGGCCTTATCTCTGTCCTCCCCCCCAAAGCTACTATCTCAACAGAGCTGATGAGCTGTGTTTATTCTCCCACTCCCGCCCGCCCTGCTCCACCTCTCCCTACCCCTCTCTTCTCTCTCTCTCTCTCTCTCTCTCTCTCTCTCTCTCTCTCTCTCTCTCTCTCTCTCTCTCTCTCTCTCTCTCTCTCTCTCTCTCTCTCTCTCTCTCTCTCTCTCTCTCTCTCTCCCTCTCTTCATCTCTCAGATCACATCCACAGTGAGTCCAATCCTCCGAAGGACCTATTTCACCAGCAACAAATGTATTCTATTATTCTATTATTTACTGATTTAGTTATCCATGCACTTTGTGTGTCTCCCCATCCTTCAAGGGCCATTTGCATCAGGGTTCCTGTGTGAAGCGCCAAAGGGTGCTCGTGGGCACACGCGTACACGTGCGCTTGTCAGCGAACGGTGCTTACGTGCGTTTTATCGGAGACATTTGGATTCACCAAGCATATGCTTGTATATACGTGTGCATATGCGAGCGTTCTCTGTGGTGGGTGGAGCCACTCTCAATTTGTGAGTGTTGTAGAAAACTACTGATTGTGTTTTCTCGTTGCCACGTTGTTTTTCCAAGCTCCAGATGCAATCGCCTGCTATTTAGAACATCAACTATCAATCATCTCAATTATGCTGGCGAACTTCAAAGTGCTTTTGACTTGCTGCTCATTTTCTTTCTATTAGTAACACTGAAGTGGAGAGAAATCCAATAGAATGGAAATAATGGCATGCTGTGCGTGCGTGCGTGCGTGTGTGCGTGTGTGCGTGTGCGTGTGTGCGTGTGTGCGCGCGCGCGTGTGAGTGTCTTCAGAGATAGAAGTTAGTACAGAGTGACATGAAGTGTCTTCATTGCACTTCAAACTAAAGGCAAAACTTGACGTATTTTCCACTAATTAAAGTTGCTCCCTTTTCAAAATAACTATGCTGTGACTGACATATTTGATATTAAACCAATGGCTTTTGCGTGTGTGTGAGTGTGTTTGTGTGCATGCGTTTATGTGTGTGAGTGAGTGAGAGAGAGAGAGATCACGGTCCACGTATGCTTGGTTGTTTGCGTCACGGGATACATGCCTATGCTGTCCATGTGAATGCACGTGCACTTTGGCGCGTGCGTTTCCGTCTGTATGTATGCACAGTTGGGAGGGGGAACGCGGGGGCGGGGGGAACGCGTGGATGTGTTTACCTTTGTTTGTGCTTGGCAGAGATTGCCTCCCACCGCCAACGTGTGATGTGAGTGGCGGAGCAGAGAGACGGCAGCCACATCATTCACCATCTCTACCTAGGCCCTCTCCTCTCCTCCCCGCTGTATTAAATATCACTCACTGCTACTCTGACACTGTCAAACTCAATTTCAAAGTTTTTCGTCTGCCAAATCCAGCTGTAGTTTTCCGGCTCGGGTTCTTGATCGCGCCGTACGTGGCCCGAACCCCGGGGATAAACAGAGCCAGGAAGAAGTCAGGATGATTGGCGAGTCTCAACAAGGCAGTGTAGCGTTTCAGAGTCCTCTATCAGAATACCACAAAAAAAAACACAGCTCCCCCACCCCCACCCGCACTGTGAACAGAGAAAACAAATATAAATTCCTTAATTGAGGAATGTGTCTCAGATAACAGGCAGATTAATCTATACTGGCAGATGTACACGTATGAGATCAACGCTATGGGTTACCAATTGTTTTCCATACAGTTGTGATCTCTTATCTTCATTAAGCATTAGATACTGTACAGTGAGGGCGTTCGGGATAAACAAAAGTGTCTGTAGAGCGCAGCGGTCGGCAGACTGTGTGAATTACTGGTCTCGCCATTATAGACCAGTGGAAAATGGAATATATTAGTCGAGGGCGATAATCTAAGCAAGCTGAAGGAAAAATGTAAGTGTGTAATTTATGACATGTTAAATCTGGCTGGGATTCTCCCCCTGCTCTCTCTCTCTCTCTCTCTCTCTCTCTCTCTCTCTCTCTCTCTCTCTCTCTCTCTCTCTCTCTCTCTCTGTCCCTCTGCCCTGACATGAATACATTTCATTTAAGTGGAACAACACCGCTTTGGCTGTAGATATTTAACTATGGGGAAATTATGTTTTTGTAGTGATAAGCATGCTTGAAAGTGCAAGTATCAAGTACTTGTGTGTGTGTGTGTGTGTGTGTGTGTGTGTGTGTGTGTGTGTGTGTGTGTGTGTGTGTGTGTGTGCGCCGATGTCAGGCATGTCCATAATTGCCCGCCGTTGTTGCGTTGATGACGTGTCACGAATGTCCAGTCCATATATGGGCAGATTTGCCCATATATGGGCCGTCACAGACAGACCCACCCACAGACAGACACCACAATTTGAACTTTAGTAGATATACAAGAGAAAGTGAGGGGAGAGTGAGGAGAATATACAAGAGGCATAAAAGGTGAGTTAAATGGAGAGGAAAATTGAGAAAGAGAAGAAGAGCAACAGAGAGCTAGAGAGAGCGAGAGGACAAGATACACGAGAATGTTGAAGATGAAGGGTGAGACGAGGAAAACCTCATCTTGGTGTATACCGTTATTAAATTAGTTTTACAGTGCAGCGGTCTTCCTTTCATCTGCACAGCAGTTTCCTCATAAACAGATAAACAGACTCCCTTCCTTTGCTCTGTCTGTACCATTGATTTCACAGTTAACACCAACAACGCGTGCTGTAACGTGTACTCTACTCTTGATTTGATGCCGCATCATCACCAGCATTGGGGTCATGATGAGTGCTGTGAAACAACCCAGCCAGTGCAACACTGTAATTAAGCCGCCTTTAGAGACACGCATGCACGCGGGCCCACGAGAGGCCCCGAGCGCCGTGTCGGCCATGTGAGCGAGTACAGGTTTACTTTTGGCTCTTTTCACCTGCAAGAAGTAAGCGAACCGTTCCGTGAATCATATTTCACGAGTTCTGGATGTGTTTCCACACGCTATGGCTCAGTTTCAGGCTCAATGTTCTCAGGACCTAATTTGGGCCCTGCTTAGGAGGTGATACTGAGTTCTGGGAACCTATAACGGAGCATGGTAACCGGTCAGGTGGGCACAAAAACCAACTGGGCACACCGGACAACTGGGCACACAGCCGTCTGGGCACACAGGTCAACTGGGCACACAGTCAACTGGGCACACAAGACAGCTGGGCACACAGTCAACTGGGCACACTGTCAACTGGGCACACAAGACAACTGGGCACACAGTCAAGTGGGCACACAAGACAGCTGGGCACTCTGCTTTGATGTGCCCCCCTTTCTATGAAATCCAGAGATTAGTGAACCCCTGCTGTGAATTGTCTGCTCCTGAGTTCCTGAGCAGATGCTCCTGAGTTCCCCCCCTCAGACAGCCGCATAATCACCCCCCAAGGGTTAGGATGAGAGTTAGGTATAGGCCTAGGATGTGAGAGTTTCCACTGATTCAACCTAGTGGTCCCCCCCCACTGCTTACACCTAATGGCCCTCCTCCACTGAGTTCACCCGCATAATCACCCTCCACCCAGGTTAGGGTTAGGGTTAGGGTTTAGGGTTAGGGTTAGAATGTAAGAGTCTCCACCGATTCAACCTACACACACACACACACACACACACACACACATGGGAGAGGCAATACACAGCTCACAACAAATGGATGAGGATGCTGTCAGAACTGCAAGGACACACTGCAATACACTATCTCAGTAACAGACATTACACAATGTCTCCCACCGTCTCTCTCTCACAGTGGGGGGGCGGGGGGTACTTAAATATCAAAGTAACACAAAAATCCTTGGTAGTCATACGGTGTGCCCAGATGTCCATGTGCCCAGTCATCTCGTGTGCCCAGATGTCCGTGTGCCCAGTCATCTCGTGTGCCCATATGTCCATGTGCCCATTCATCTCGTGTGCCCAGATGTCCGTATGCCCACTTATCCGGTGTGCCCAGTTGTCTAGAAACTCGTGTGCCCAGATGTCCAGTGTGCCCACCTGACCGGTATTCACGGAGCATTTATACTTTCAAAATTGTTCTTAACTTGTCTATTTTCGCTTTTATATGTTTTATTTTTTTATTTATATGTTTGCCATTTTATATGTTTCATTTTATTACGTACCTCCACCTTCAGGGGTGGTGCTGATTATACGTATTAGAAAACGTAAACAAAAACAACATCACAGAACTTCACACAGGTTCTCACAGTTTCAGGTTACGGAAGGTTCTGGGTTTTACCCCTCGTTGTCAAAAAGAGCCATTCGTTGCTCGGCTTGACAAGAACGGGGCAACTTAAGGGCAACAGGGCATGAACCTGTGATTATCAAGGTCGCCGTCGTCATCGTCGTCTGCGTTGTTGTCTATGGTGGTGCTGCTCTGCTGCTGTTTGCTTTCCTTTGTGTATAGCTGTTGTTGTTGCCGAAGCACTGAGGTCGTGTGGTGTCCCACAGACTCGAAATGGAATACCAGACTCAGAGCAAGATCTTCCACAAGACACAAAGAAAAACAAAAAGATAAAAGTGTATTGACTTAGAGGAACATGGAACTGTGTGTGTGTGTGTGTGTGTGTGTGTGTGTGTGTGTGTGTGTGTGTGTGTGTGTGTGTGTGTGGCCCTGTGTGAGATAAACAGGACATGCTCTGAGGAGTGGGACGGTGGCCAGTGGACACAGCTGAGGAGGCAGCTGTGAGGAGGAGAGGTAGGAGGCAGGAAAGATGAGAGAGAATAGAGAGGGAGGGCGGCGGGGGAGAGGGGAGCAGCGTGCTGTGTGGAGGACGGAGCACCCCGACAGACCAAAGACCTGGGGAGGAGGATGAGAACAGATGGACAGACAGAGTTACGCCCCCATTCTTGGCCCCCCGCGGGCCTTAGATGCCATTGTCAGTGCTCAAATATGCACACACAGTGTTACAAACACATTTAGAGATGCCCATGTGTAAGCATACGCACGCGCACACACGCACGCACACACACACACACACATACGCACACACACACACGTGCACAGTGGAAAAGTACTCACATGTTTTACTTAAGTAAAGGTATCAATACTGGAATTAAGAAATACTCTGTTAGAAGTAAAAGTCCGGAATTCAAAATGTACTTGAGTAAAAGTACAAAAGTATTGGCATCAAAATGTACTTAAAGTACCAAAAGTAAAAGTACTATTATGCAGAAAGTCCCATTTCAATTTTTCAAATGTATAAAAATCTTTTGAAAATAGCAGATCTACAAGCTCACAATGCGTCGCGAAGCTCACAAAGCGTTACATCGCGACGCATTGTGAGCTTGTAGATCGTCTATTTTCAAATGGCCGAAATGTTTATAGGGCTGAAGTGATTAATGTATGTTTTTTAATAATAATCAAAATCTACAAAGTAACTAGTAACTATTTTTTTCAAATAAATGTATTGGAGTAAATGTACAGCGTCTGCTAAATGACTGAAATAAAAGTCATTTAGCGTCTGCTAAATGACTGACTGTAATGTACAATATTTAGATCCAAGATGTAGTGGAGTAGAAGTAAAAGTATTGGAAATTGGAAATACTCAAGTATACTACAAATACCTCAGAATTGTACTTAAGTACAGCACTTACAAGTAAATGTACTTTGTTTTTTTCCACCACTGCACATACTGTACACACACACACACACACACACACACACACACACACACACACACACACACACACACTCACATAAAAAATGCAGCATGCTTACATACACCACATATTATAGAACTCTGGGACGTGGGACAATATCTCATGGTTGACACTATAGTGAAGTCAGAACAACACAACACAGTGAACGATGTGGGGCAGGTTGAGTGTCACACAGTGAGAAGGGAAAACACCAGCCATCTGGACAGTCAAAGGTGCTATTCCCCTGTTTAGACTCGGTGAGGATGTGCACATATTTTTTCAAAGTTCTGACGTAGTTTTCGCCCCGGCTGAAAGATGCCGTCATTTTGTTTCGTTATTTTCTTTGAAGCAGTTTCTCATCTTCGCTGCTGAAACTCGCGGCGTTAATCGAGTTTTTCGGCTAGAAACATCTAACACCTTTATAACCTTGTGTGAAAATAGCGGGGAGCGGGGGCGTGGAAATCAGTTAACTTAGATTTCTTGGGTGTCTTGCACCTGTCATCATATCTCATTTTAGAAGGCGGGAGAAATTCTCAGACGCTAATATTTCACAAATGTATTTGGGTAAGGCTACTCCCCAACTTCTCTTTGAAGACATCATTTACACGGAGAGACGGAGAACGAAGGTGTATGAAGAATTGTAAAATGTGCTGTTCCACCGAAGCTCTGCTCTGCCTTTGTTGCCACAGAGCATTCTCCACCTTCCAGATGAGTACTTCACAACACATTGGAATGACTCAGGCAGGGAAGGAGGGAGGGAGGGAGGGAGAAGGACGGAGAGAGAGAGAGAGAGAGGGGGTGCTGTGAAGCCGAAAGTGTGGAAAATGAGAAAAGAGTTGAAGGAGGGGAAGTGGGGTTGAGGGAGGAGAGGGGGTGATGCCATTTAAATTGATTCCGAGACCTGCGGGCCTGCATCCTGGCCCTGACGTCTCCAATCCTCTGCCATATTCTCACATGGAGGAGCGTCCATATGAGGAGGCACTTCTCCACCCCCACCCGGATCCATCCATCCCTTCGTTTCATCTCTTTCCATCGCTGTCTCTTCCTCTATTTTTTCCTCTTATATTATCTGTCTCTGCATCTTTCTCTTCTAGAACATGTGGATGTGTTATTCTCTCTCTCTCTTTCTCAGGGTACTGCATGTATTTGCATCCCTCTGTGCTATATGTCACAGTTGCTGTGTGGTCTCTTCTTGCTGTACCTTCCACATCGTGTCATAACTGCTCCGCAACGAGGTATAGCCGGTGACTACGCGGCACAAAGCGTATTATTCAACGGCAAAGACTCAGATCCGTTCCCTCTCTCGTTCCGTCTTCCCACCTCTCCTTGTGTTTTCGCCCTCTCCTTTTCTGTCTCTTTCTGTCTATTTCTACTTTCTCATCTCGGTTACCATTGTGCTCCCATGCACCGTTCATCCCTCTCCCGACCTGTCTCTCTCGCTGTTCTCCACTCTCCTTCACCTCCTCTTGTTAATGAATTCTCCTCTACCATCTCCCCACCTCCTGTTTCTCTTCTGTCCTCGCCCTCACCCAATATTTCCTCTCACTTCCTGATGCCACTTTTCCCCCTTCTTTCTCTCTCTCTCTCTCTCTCTCCCCCTCTCTCTTCCTTTTGACTTGAGTGCCACGTGAAGGGACCTGGATTGAAAGTGTCAGAGTAGTATCGCTGGTCTGCAGCCGCACATCCAGGAGACAATGTCAGGGGGGAAAGAGACAGGTCCCACTTCACATTAAATATCATCTGACACCTAATCTACCGTACCTTCTGTTGCCGTGGTGAGGAGGGGGGGGGGAGTAGTGGGTGGAGGAGGAGGAGGAGTGTGTTCGGGGGCGGAGGTGTGTGTGTGTGTGTGTGTGTGTGTGTGTGCGTGTCTGTGCGTGTGTGCAGCTTCCTCTTCTTTCATGCACAGCAGAGGAGATGCGGTGTAATTAATACATCAAGACTCAACGCTGGGCGCTGCCCGACTTTGAGAGAAAAAAAGATATAGGAGGAGATGTGAAGTGACTTAGTAGCAGTGATGCAAGGCTAGCGTTAGATCACTTTTAGGATCAAATCCTATCAATGACAGCTACCCAGGCCACACACATCAGATCATCAGATGGAGATGTCATGTGCTGCAGTGCCGACCAAGAAATGGAGAGGATTTTCCTTGTAAATTGAAATATGAATGAGAACTGACAAGCCTCCCAGGGAAATCAATCGTCTGAAATAAGTTTTCAATATGTAAATGCAGGATAGATGATCACGGGTAAACTGCTGTGTGCAGGATCCTTTTTTGTGTGTGTGCGACAATACAATGAAATGAAATGACAAAATGAAAAAGAAAAAACTCAATGTCCTTCTTGTGACCTTAATCATTTGTGTTGCTCATCTTTTATGGATAAGGGCAACCTCCTCCCGAAGCCGGAGCATTGAGAATCATGTCGGACTGTTACATGTTACATCATCTTAAGCCGCTGATTGAACTGACGTTTTACTTTTGAGGACTTTGTTGAATGTTTCTTTGAGATTTAACACTGGAAAAGGCTTCGTTCCGTTGTAGTGAAAGCCTTTCCAACACAAATAAAATGTCCTCAGAAAACCCACCCTGGACACACACAGACAGACTCAGTAACCACAAAGACTGGGTCACCCTGATTTAGCGATGGAGTCACAGTCACTTGATGATGACATCACAGACTGTGTAGTCTTGGCCCTGCTGTCCCTGTATTTGG
The DNA here is from genome assembly GCF_963454915.1 of Gymnoscopelus microlampas. Classification (NCBI taxonomy): domain Eukaryota; kingdom Metazoa; phylum Chordata; class Actinopteri; order Myctophiformes; family Myctophidae; genus Gymnoscopelus; species Gymnoscopelus microlampas. Next base: position 17,108,918 of record NC_139953.1, read on the forward strand.
AAGAGTTGTACAGTACATAATGTACAGAATTGACTAACCCTTCCATCTATAGCATAGGAAAAACATATGTGAACTCTGTCTGTAATTCTTAAGAATAAATAAATCATAAAGAATTTCCCCCGCAGCCGTTTGCCAGGAAATTGTCTCAATCATGAAGACATCTCATGGCACTTGCGCTGCATGTGTCTGGCCTTCTTCTTTACTGGGAGAGCTTGATGGGGTTTGACAGACAGCTGTGGCCCAAACAGCCCAAATACAGACATGCAAAACAGTCCAACTCAGAGGCTGTCAGCCTGCCAGCCACCCGGCCAGCCAGCAAGCCAAATTGCCATACACCCGGCCGGCCAGCAAGCCATCCGGCCAGCCAGTCACATGGCCAGTTATTTAGCCTAATGGCCAGCCACCCACCCAACCACTTGGCCAGTTAGCCTGACGCCCCCGAGCCAGCCAGCCAGCCAGCCACTCGGCCAGCTAGCGTGACGGCTAGTCGGCCAGCCACCCGGCTATAGCTAGCCTAACGGCCAGCTAGCCTAACGACCAGCTGGCCAGCCACCTGGCCACCCGGCTGGCTAGTCTGATGGCCAATCAGCCACCCGTACACCCGACCAGGCAGCCATCGAGACAGGCAGCCAGTCAGTCAGTCAACCGGCCAGGTCTCCCAAACCCCCGGAGGGGGCTATAGGGCCTGAAAGACATCAGAGTGGAGGAGTTCATAAGAATGTGGTCCAACCCCTATCACAGCCATTTGTTTCTGCCACTTTGGCACAGGGAGAATTGCTCTCAATCTCATGCAGGGAGTCTGGCATTCCCTCGCCCCATCCATCACACGGGCCTCTCCAGAGGATGAACCACATCCTCGCTCGCCTCCCGCGCCTGTACGCCACTCTGACTCGGCTGGAAGCTGTCTCAGCGCACCGCGGCAGTCCATCTGACTGTCTCCCGGTGTCTGTCGCAATTACCCTCTACATAGGCATAGATCACACGGGACATGTTGTACATCCGTGTATACACGAGGCTTCATGGTTTCGCTGGTACCTATTGCAACACCATGCCCAGGGGGTAAAGTATTTCAGTGTTCATTTAACTCAGAAGAGTGTACAAATGGAATCAAATGGGCCCTTATGGGTTAACTGTGTTGACAACTTCCCCCTTCGTGCAATGCACCATCATAAAACATAATTTTGCACTTCAGTTACATACTGTACATTATCAAGGGTTTCAGGTTACCTTACATACTGTATGTACTGTAACTTGAGGTTTCAAACTTGTCACATGCAGTATTTGATGTATACAGCTTGATGATGGCCATCCATTATGTCGAGATTTACCTTCACTAATACACTAAGTCAGATCTACAAGCTCATAGCGCGGCACTCGGTGCCACGCTATGGGCTTGTAGATCTGCTATTTTTTAATAGCCAAAGTATAAAAGGTTAAAGTGGTTAGAATTATTGTGATGCTATATTAACACATTTTGCTGGGGACCCACTGGAAACCCCCCAAGGACACCTGGGGGTCCCCGGACCCCACTTTGAGAACCAATGCACTAAGTGACGCACTGTATACTGAACCCACGCTATAAGGAGAAATATCTGCGGAACTCTGATATGTGAGACATCATTTTGGCAAGGCTAAATTAGCATTGCAAATCCATCAGAAGACAGAGGATAACAGTTCAGCGATTCATCAACAAACAGTCAATAACTAGGATTTCTGAGTGAGTGACAACACAAACTGTGAATGTTATGCAAAGTGTTATGTGGAATGATTGTCCCCTCTGGGTTCAGCTCAGCTCTCTTTCCTGGAGCTAATAGCATACTGGTGGTAGGGTGACACTGCTTAGAAGAATGTCCCCTTTCTCTCTCTCTCTCTCTCTCTCTCTCTCCTTCTTGTTCTCTATCACACACTTAGACAACTAATGGTTAAAATCCTGCCTTAAGTCACTCATTACAGAATCCCACATGTGTTGCAAATGTGTGTGTGTGTGTGTGTGTGTGTGTGTGTGTGTGTGTGTGTGTGTGTGTGTGTGTGTGTGTGTGTAAGATGTATAGGGAGGGAGGGTGTTCTTGGCTGGTGTCGACAGCGGTTAAATCATTGCACATAGGACCAAACTGGCACTTATAGCACATAAACGTCAGCTGGAGTGAGTTGGTCCTGGGAAGCCAATATAATATGCATACAGACATTGTGTGTGTGTGTGTGTGTGTGTGTGTGTGTGTGTGTGTGTGTGTGTGTGTGTGTGTGTATGTGCGTAAGAGTTTATGCGGCCATGAGACAGAGTACGAGTGTGTGCAGGTATGTGCATGGTCGCGTGTGTGTGTGCGCGTGCGTGCAAGTATGAGTGTCAGGCGTGCAGGCGTGCGTGTCTCTAGAGTAAGAGAAGCTGAGAAGGTTAACAACATCCAAAGATGGATTAGTCAACCATCTGCTTGCATCCATTTCAGTTATCAAAGTGTGAAAATATCCCCATTTAGAATCTTTTCTTATTTATTCTTTCACTTATATATTTTATTTTATTTAATTTGAATAACTATTAACTACAGATATGTCCAAGCTTCTGAAGTCACACGCACGTGACAAAAACTAGCAGAATGCCTCCACAGCTTATTACTTATGTATTATTATTATTGAATATGTTTTTTAAATAGTTAAATATCTTTTATATCTTATGACTTATATATAACCCTGCTGTATCGTAACTCGTGTCATGCGATGACAGGTCTCATTTCACGTGCGACCGTCGCCTTACCAGAGACCAGATCGACAAGGTCAGTCCCTTTACAAAAGACAAGCAGGTGATGATTAAAGAATGACCTTACGCGTAATTAGTGGCAACCTGGCGCTTCGCTATGAATCATGGGAGGGGGAGGGGGAAAAAATCAAGAAAAGCAGCCGCTAGGGAAATGCTAGCTAAGTGATTAGGTGAGGGGTGTAAATCAATAGTGCCACCGACCTGCGAATAGAGTGGCAGAATGGAGTGAGGTGCAAAATGAAGACGGAGGGGAATAATGAATGAAAGGGTGCGATTAGCACCACTGACCTGTTCCCTGCTTGAACACCTGAATACCAATTATAGCAGGCAAGGAAAGTTAATAACACGCACAATAAAATTTGCAGTAACTTTAACTCGGAGAGTGCTCAGAGTTACAAATAGATAAATGGACACTGAGGATTTTACTGTGTGCCTGCATTAACTTTATCTTTTTTTTCTGTTTGTCCACTCAATATGAATAAGGTGTGACACTAATAACACCCTCACATGCAGTTGTGCTCAGATTACCTTACAAAACTTTATTATTATTATTATTACTCGTGCATACATGTGGATAATAGCATTATAATATCATTATAATGCTTGTCCATGTCAGCATACGTGGGATTTGACTGCAAGCAATTGCAGACAATTAACACACTGTAATATTGTTCCGGCGCCTCATAGAAATTCCTGCTCCATTGTGGCAATTGTCACTATCACTCAGAGATCTGAGTGAAATAAAATATCCAAGGGCAGATTTTAAGAGGATGTAAAATTATTCCAAACTTGAGAGAGCATCAAAAAGGAAAGAGCTTGAGCACACGGGTCATCTTGAAAACTTTTAATAGGTGCACAGATAATTACTGACGTTTCGACAGCACTAGCTCTGAAGAGCCCACTGCGCTGTCCAAACGTCAGTGATTATCTTTTGCGCCCATTAAAAGTTTTCAAGATGACCCATGTGCTCCATGCGTTCCTTTTTGATGATGTGAAGTTAGATTCATGTCTAAATGGAAATGTATACTTAGTTACTCGCTGGTGTCCCCGAACACAAGAAATAGCAGATTTACAAGCTCACAATGTGTCCCGCCGCATTGCATTGTGAACTTGTAAATCTGCGATTTTCAGTGCACAACACGGCACGCAACCAAGTGTAAAAACACTTGGAGTGGCCAACAATCCATCTTGCACTGAACCCACCTCAGCCAATGGAGGGAAGACATGCCTTATACCTAACCCTGTATATAGTATACTGTATAATGTAGCTGTGATCTATCCTGTGACTGTGAGGCAGTGTGTTCAAAATCAGTAGGGTCCATTTGGTTATATTTGTACACTGTGGTTAAATGGTTGATGATTTTACTTTATAGCCGATGCTTCGTGCTCTTATCGTTTCTCTCAGGTCTAAATGGGCTCATTTTGATATTAGCCAAGGTCACAACGGCACATTAGCCATTCAACAAAGGAAATCAATGCACGACGTGGGAATGGCTAACTACAGATTGAATGGCAACCTCTGTCTACCGTGCATATGCTGTTGAGTGTTGTGTGTCTGTCTGTCTGTCTGTCTGTCTGTCTGCCTGCTTGCTTTAGCATTTCTGTACATGTGAAACACCCGGGATTCAAACCCCGGTCTCCCGCACAGGAAGGGACGTTAAGCCTAAGATTTTAACCACTAGCCTAAGGTTCTCAACCTTTTCAGGCCGTGACCCCCCCAAAATAATCATATTGGAACTGGGGACCACCAATTTTGTTTGATTCCGTTCCACAGATAAATATTTTTCTACAAGCTCACAACGCCTCGCGTTGCGAGGCGTTGTGAGCTTGTAAATCGGCTATTTTCACAAAAATTGCCTCTGTCTTATATTATTTGACAATTTGGCCAATGTTTGACCAATCAGTGTTGATTACTTTTGTTGCAGGAATGTTTTAAAAAGGTTAAAAAGTCTTAAAAGTCCTTAAATTGTCACTTCACTATCACCTGGGGACCCCCAAAAAATCATGTGGGGACCCCCCTGGGGGTCCCGACCCACAGGTTGAGAACCAATGGCCTAAGGGACAATTCCCTCTTTGGCCAGGGGAGATATTAGGGGTTTGGTCTTCAGGCAGAGGCTCTGAGCCACTCCGCTATACATGCGAAAGCTAATCTACCCCATTGTTGTTTTTGGTTATAGCTCATATGATTTTCACTGCAAAATTCAATATGAAATTTAGCATGTTACCTTCAAAGTAATAAATCGTAATAGGAAAATGTAATCAATTACAATAGGAAAATGGATTATATAGCGCTATAACACTTCAGCTTTTTCTGTAGGCTTGTTGAATTAAAATCCCCATGATCCCACCTGATAGCAAATGCCATATTTGCAGGTCAGTTTGAGTCCAAATTAATTAATGGAATTTGCATGCAATTAAATACCGGTCCCCAATGCCCCATGAAAATATGCCCTCGGTACAGGCTGTGTGATTCTGCCATTTCAGGTGAGCGAGTCCCACTTGGTTCATTTTGCACATTCACAAAACATCCCTCCTCCCCCCCACACTCACACACACGCACACATACACGCACACATACACACACGCACACACACAAACGCAACACCCTATGCATGCACATGCACGCACACGGCTTCCTTGTCCATTTATAATTGACTCTATTGAACGGGAACAGCATGCTTTCTCATTGCTGCAGCACTAATTGGGTTCTGCACCCCTTACTTTTTACATAAAAACATTTTATGGAGCCATTTAAAATAGCTGGTCCTACATAATTAAAAAGAGATGAGGGAACGAGTGGGATCTGAGCCATGACAGCAGCCAGATGAAATGTCTTTAATATGCTTCAGGTGCTTAATGCTGAGGAGAGGTGTTTGGCCTAAACGAGTGTGCCGCAGGCTTTGAAGTACTGTCCAGTAATCACAAGGTCACAGGTTGGTTGCGTTCAGCAATCGCTGTGTTGCCGCCAGTAGCCACGTATCCTGACACCAAGAGACCTTATGGCCGGACGTTAAAGGCCTGATTATAGACAGTGGACACATACAGTACGTAGTTCTGGTTTATACTACAATTACAAATTTCCGCTTCTGCATCTCATCTCTTCCGCCTGTATCTGTCGGAAGAGAAATTTCTTTCCATTCAAGCAAATTGGTCATCGGCCTGTCCTGTATATTGTCTGTCTGTTAACGAGTTATACAGATGCAGGTATAGCGATGGATCTCCTCACACAACCACTTCACAAAAGGTTTCTGCTCTAGAGCAAACCACAGTCGCCGTACTCGTGCATGCATGAAGTCATGTTCGTGCGGGTATATGAGCTGGTATCAACATTTTCATCATGTGGCCACCGGGCCCTAGCAGAACCTTGCATGCAGATGCGGAAAATATAATTTGGTCTTAACCACTTAAAAGGTGAAACCCTACGCTGATTTTGTCGTTTGTTTTTCCTGTTCAGATAAAACATTACAGCAGGTTAAAACATGGCAGTCTGGAAAAGGCTAATCATACACTGTGATGTAAGCAAAACAGCTGCAGCGAATCAAATGTATAATGGGTGTGTTTTATTTAGGTGTGCTAATGTCCTTTGACAATACTTTTGACTACCCTCTCTGCTTGCACATTGGCACACCCATGACTCTGGGGGTAACACCTAAATCTAACACACCCGTTATTAATTTGATTAGCTGCAGCTGCATTGCTTATTTGCCTGCCATGTTTTTAATCTGATGTCGTTTTTCTAACCTGAACTGGAATACAAAAGGGTAAATGGTGCATTTATATGGTGCCTTTATCCAAGGCGCTTTACAATGTGCATTACATTCACCCATTTACACACACATTAGACAGAGGGTAGCACAGGTCCACCCGGAACCGAAGACCCGAACCGAGAAATGGGCCGGGTCGGGGCCAAATTATTGACTTGTCCCTCGGGCACGGGTCAGATCATTTCCAATTGCCACGGATCTCGGTCGGATCCATTTGAAATGGATGGACCCGTATGGACCCTGTGAGGAACCGACGGACAGCTTTTTAATATTATTATTATGTTAATCTCGGTTTTAAAATGAGACATGCACTGTAATTACGCTCCAAAATCCATATCGCCTGTTCTCGCATATTGAATGAGCCCCATTTAAACAGCCGATTGAAACGCAGCCAACCTCAAGCATATGCACTGCACTGCTGAAGTTGAACACCATGGAGGTTCTTTTTCGAGGTGAAACGCAAACAAAAGCCACCGGGAAGATGCAAGTTAGAACGTCATCTGTGTGGAGCACGTTTATGGACATTATCTGTGGGGGCGGGCGGTATAAAGTCGGCGAAAGTGTTCTCCGTCTGTCTGCAACACAGAGCAGAGCTCCTGGCTTGTCTGTGATTACTCTATTGGGGCGGGGGGAGCAGCCAAGCATTAAATAAGCATCAGGTCCAGTACGGGTCTAGAGACCTGGTCGGACAGGGTCTAATACATTTGAATTTGTTTCGGACCGGGTCCAGTTTGCCTCTGTCCCTTTTCGGGCCGGGTCCACTTATCCACGGGTCCATTTCAGACCAGGTCCAGTCATTCAGAATGGGGGGGGGGGGGCAAATAGGGACACCAGGTTGAAAGAGGTCAAACCCCTACCTTTCCAAATGCCTAAAATTGTAAATGTCAAAAGGGAGATACAGCGAGTTTGTATGAACAAGGTCATGGTCAAGTTTATTTGTATGTCCCAAACTGGGCAATTTATGTTACAGCAGATACTGTAATAAAAACTCTAAAACACAGTAAAAATACATAAACAAGAACTTAGACATAGACATGATCACAAGATCCAGATAATAATAATAGTATAAGTATAAGTGTAACAATAACCATCCTTGCACCCACCCACCTCCATAATTATGGACACGTGGCATTTCAACGTAAATATCAGGAGACTGCCTTGATGCGTGTGTCCAAACGGGGCTCTCTCTCCATGAGTGTTTCTTTGGGAAAGAGGGGAAGGAAAGGAAGAGCATTAGGATAAATAATGGTGAGCTGCCGCGAGCATCTGCTGGTACTTTCATAAGCTTGATCCTAACGACTTCTTTGGCAGTTGCTGCTGCCTTGACCTGAGTGCGCTGTGTAAATGCTCAAACACGGAGGTGAGAGCAGATGTTTGGCAGACACGTGTTATATTATTCATAAACAAACATGTGCATGTGCTCACACACACACACACACACACACACACACACACACACACACACACACACACACACACACACACACAGACCCACACAATGTTACATATTCGCATACTTTGCTTTTGTGCACAAATACACACACTCACACACAACAGGCAGGCACGTGTGCACACACGCACGCACACACGCGTGTGCACGCTCACACACACGCGCGCACACACACACACACACACACACACACACACACACACACACACACACACACACACACACACACACACACACACACACACACACACACACACACACACACACACACACACACACAGAGACATCCCCACATAGACTCTCTTGCTCCATTTTCTCTCTCGCTCTCTCTCTCTCGCTCTCTCTCTCTCTTTCTCTCTCTCTCTCTCTCTCTCTCTCTCTCTCTCTCTCCACATCTCCTCTGGCAGTCATTGGGGAGAAATCATTTTTCCCCTCTCTCCGCTTGTTGATGTTTTTCCCAGTCAGCTTTCTAAACCCACTGCCATGGCTCCTGTATAGACCTGAGCAGAAATATCATTGCAGATATAGCTGAGCTGCTTGAGGTGCAAATGATTTATCTAACCTGGCCCCGAAAAAGTGGGTGCATACAGTAACTAGCATGATGACATGAATCAGCTGCTCCTCATGTTTTTTTCAAGAGCTCTCTCCGATGCATTCAGCTTGGTTTTCGCCCAAGTCTGGTCCACTTGATCTGCTCACATACAGGTCTGCAGCAGGAAATTGTCATCATTGACAGCTATACATACAGTATGGCCGTCACTGGAGTCCCACTTTTATTAAATCACGATGCAAGACTGGATGCACTGACGTCACCACCTGCTCTGAGTGTGAACGGGTGCATAGTGCTGTTTATACATGCATACATACAGTACACTGTACTGTACACCTATAGTGTACTAAACATATTTATACATTGAAAATTCAGACTGAGAGTTGCAGTTCCCACTAGGCATTGAGTCTATATGTTGTCCTGTTTAATGTGTATTGTTTTGCTTGTATATTTTAGTATAATAGTTTTTGTTACTGGGTGTACAGCACTTTGGTTCAACACTGTTGTTTTAAATGTGCTCTATAAATACAGTGGATGGGATTGGATACCCACCTACCTATACTGTCCATGCACAAACTTAGTTTACTCATTATATTTTTAGCTGGTGTTATAGTGTCCAGTGATTTGATGCTATAGACAGTGTCTTGTACATGAGATATTGTAGATATTACTGTACATGGGTCCATGTGGTTACATTTGTACTCCCTTCTGAGTTAAATTAACTCTGGGATTTGACTGTGTATGGCTGAAATAAGCCTGTTTTCCTTTTAAGTCAGTGGCCTGATAAACATGTGACTTCGACATTTTGTGGACAAGTGGTGCTGCTGGTCCGTGGAGGACTCATTATTGGAGACATGCCGGGGGGCAAAGTGACCAAACCACCATCTGTCAACGCACGAGTCACAAACATTGTGGTACAATGCACCGATTCAATTCTGCGTATTACGATCCAGAGATGTAGCAGCCATTGTTTACAGTGGCTGCTGCAGCACTAAGGCATAGAGGCAGAAGAGCATAGATCTACTGTACGTGCACTACCTGTCACTGAGCACAGCCTGCCTGTCTTGCAAAGGAAAAACATCGGTGGAAGTCCATTGAGATGGATGAAAACAGTACTTAACCACATAAACCCACTGTACTTCATTGACCGGAGTCCCTCCAGGGCTCTATGCTCCTTTTTCCCCTCTATGCTAAATCTCTTTAGCTGACAAATTACAATATAATAGCAGATATAAGATCACAACGTTGCCATAATGAAATGTGCTGCTAGCTTGTAGATCTGCTTTTTTTTTGGCCAAAATATGTTCACCACAGAATAGCAACATTTGGGTTCAAGTGGTTAAATTGTTCACAAACAATGCAGACATGGATGGATGGATGGATGGACGGACGGACGGATGGATGGGTGACTAGGACAATATATGGCTATAGGTACAATGGTATAGTAGGTAGCATTTTAATGGTATTGCCAATCACCAAAGCAAATCATAAAACAACCAAATGCATTAAAATGAGTGCAGTTAAGAGACTTTGATGTAAAGATCCCAGATGCTACAAGCACATCGGTAGCCTACATCAACATTACAATATGGATTTGTATCGATAAACCACACTATAATTTTGTTTTCCTATAAGTGACATATGCCCCGTTTATTAACCTTATACGACCCTGCTGAGCTCTGTGAGCCAATATTAAGTATACCAGTGATTATGATCAGTTATTGAAGCCGCATGTCCTGGAGGTTGGGCTCACTAATACTCCCAGTTAGTCATAACTGCTGTGGTCGCATCTGGTTTCTGTCAGGCTTGAATCAATCCTTGTCATGATTCACCCTGGAAAACTACGAGGCAGCTCAGAGGTCCCTGGCTAGCTCAAGTAACACAGTCACCCCTGCTTGGCCAAGTGGAACACACAGTGAAACATTACAAGCTTAACAAGTGTTGTTTACTTGTATTCACAGTCGCAAAGCATTGTCAGGTTTCAGGAAAAATAAGTATCTGACTTGTTTCATTACAACCCAAGTAAAGACGAGAAATACGGCATAATTGGTTTTAAACATTGCAGGAAATAAACAATACAGACCAAAATTTGTGCTGTGTAGCCTAATTCTAATCGCAAGGATTTTGAGTTTTTCATCGTTGCTTTGTGTTTCTTATACAATAGCAAGGAACATAAGGTAGACCTCTGGGGTGCAAGAAACAAGTCAGTCAGTGGAAGTGGGCGTACGTGAATACAATATTAGCTTTTAAATTAGTTTTGAATGTCTGCCTGGCACCTACAGTGAGAGAAAGAACATGCACCACTTGGAGAGGCAATAACAGGTCAGATTTCCCTGAAGGTTCTGACACCGGGCCTGAAATTAATTGCACTGTTGTGTGGATGAATGAAGCCGCTTGTGCTGTGATTAAGGAGCATTCCCTCCCTGCAGGCCTGAACCAACATACAAAAAAAAATCCCCCACAGCACTGCCTTCCTGCCTGACTGCCCACTGGTCTGCAAGCCGCAAGGTCTGAGAGGAAACAGAACATCATGCAAGCTTACACACACACACACACACACACACACACACACACACACACACACACACACACACACACACACACACACACACACACACACACACACACACACACACACACACACACACACACACTTACATTTGTATACTTGGCCAATAGAGGAACACACTACAGCACGGACACACAACTACACACTGATATTCAAATGAAGCTCTGCTTGAGGCCCAGAAGCCTAATATCTCCCTTGGTCAGGGGGGGATTCCCCGTTGAACGAGCTGCAGATGTTTGGTTACCCAATGCGGGAGACCCGGGTTTGAATCCAGAATTACGTTGGGGGCTCGTCCGGGATTATATTATGTTCTCCTCGTATAGATGCCAATCCAAGTACGCACACACAGATAATGTAGAAGTCCCATTGCTTTGCATGCTTGCTGAACCACTGCCTCACAATGGCTCCACCGCCTCACACATGACTGCTACAATAAGTGATTTCTGCCCTTTTGTTGCAAGTCCACTCCTAAATAACGGCATTGTCCACCCGTCGCCGACCTGTCCAATACTATCTTCAGTCGATGGTTATCGACTGAATGTTACTAGTTGTGCACTTCATGAACAAAGCTGCATTCATCGCAGTGGGTTGCCTAGTGTTTGTTACCTTTGTTATACAAGGAAAATCATCCCCGTATTTACAAACTGGCTGTGGTCATGTCCAGCAGAGCGACCGTCTTTCTCCTTTCACCTCTTGTAGATTATTGTCTTACACATATAGATTATCAGCTAGCCACTACACATTTCATATACGTTTCACTTTTGCGCCTTGGCAGTAATACGTTATACGAGGAAATGCACGAGTGATAGCGCTGGAAAGTTTTACATTATGCTATACAATAAACTGCAGTAATTTAGTTCAACTGTGTTAAAATTCAAGGACAATTTCTCTGTAGTGTGAATGCAGGACCAGATGCAGGCTGCATGGATTAAGGATGACATTTACAGCGGCTTTTAGCGCTCCTGTGTTACGGAATAAAAGCCAAACAAGCTGAGCTTTCCTCTTCCATACGAGAAACACAATAAGACATGTACGAGATCTATAGAATCACCAGCGAGGAACCGGAGAAGCAGACGCAGCTCTTTCGATGAGTAGGCCTACTGTATGTCAATGATACGTCTAGATAAGAGAGTGTATGGTACTGTATCTGAGATCAGTCCGTGTCTGTCACGCTGAATGAAGTTGTGTGATTTGAATCGTCACCACCAGTGACAACAAGGCTTCAAAATGTTATAGCATCTGGAAGTAATACGTTCGGAATGAGATAGAAAAGCTGTTGGAAAAATGTATGCCATTTGAGGGTTTATGGACATACAGTACTGTGTAAGGCTTCGACTTTGTGATGGGAACTTTTTCGGAAAATAGAGGATGCTCTTGATAAGTTAGCAACACCGCCAATGCGATGCGTAAATAACTGTGGCCTATAGGGGTTTAAAAGAAACTGTGGTTGATAAAAAACAACAACGATGAGACAAGATGAATAGCCTGCTGAAATTCATTTTTCAAGTCATTTTTCACAGGAACTGCCAAGAAAAGCATTTTCACAGTGGTGATCTCTGAATGTTTTATGGCTGTTTGGATTTCTGTTTTGATAGTATGGCTTCTTCATACCTGGACTACTGTCAAATCCTAAGAGCCCACGATGACTGGTGGGAAGGAAGATTTACTTCCCAACCTAACCGAATGCCATACAGTAAAATCCATAGTGTGCCGCTCCATTTGGCTCCTTTTGTACTCTCTTAGAGTTATATGAGCACTGAGGATTTTACAGTGCATGGCCCGGGTTCGCATTGCTTTTCAGCTGGCAGCTCAAGCATTTGCGAATAGTTTCGGGCTATACTATCACTTCCAAGTTTTTCTTTAATTCCCAGTCTCCCAGTTTCCTTGTTTAGGTTATGCTAATCACTCTGGCAAACATTGTCTCCTTTTCTCATTTTACCAACATTTGTCATGTGAGTCTAAACTTTCACAACCCCTTAGCCAATGTTGTGACAGTCAGTGTTTTAGAAGAACACATTCATCGCACAGGGAGGCCTTTGTAAGAAGACCTCAAGGACTTACCAGATAAGAGGGCTGACATGTAATATCAAGACGTTAAAGAAAGGGGAATAAAGAGATTAATACTTTTTCAACTTGGCTGAAATTAAGACTGAGTGCAAAGCCTTGGGACTGCATCCCATGCAAAGGACTGATATCTTATGACGTCTTAGATATAATGTAATATAATGTTTTCAAGGTTGCTCATTTTCTAACTCTCACAAAAATGGCAGAGATATTGAACTCGTTTCACCCGTGAAATATCCAATAGACCTCCTTCCATGGACCTGTCTAGTTTTCGCTCTCTCTCGCTTGGAGTGCACATTTGGCTTCAATAGAAGCACTGTAATTATCTAATACATTGGAATCTCATAGATTGGGTTGGGACAAAAAGGTGGGTCCAGAGGCTTTTAAAAGCTAGGGGCCCCCAAATTATTATAGAGAAATTGGTGCTACTGCCCCACATAAGATCCCAAAGCAAGTCAAAGTTGAGGTCAGGACATAATGTCGAGCTTCAAAGAGAAGGCTGAGCTAAAATAAAACAGCTTTTTGCCTTTGCATAGCGACATTTGTGAAACAATGGTTTTATATTGTATCTATCTGATGGATGGTGTTATACTGTATCCAGTTTATGGATTGTACTGTATTGTGATGGATAGTTTAAAAAAAAAAAAAAAAAACATCTTTTTGTCTTTAAAAAGCAGCTGTACAGTATTTTGGTGTGGAAACCTATTATTTTATGGATACTGTTCAGTAATTTTTTTTTTTAACCCTAACATAATTCAGCACTATGGTTTGTTGACTTCCTCAAATGTTACTATTACTGTAACCATCCATTAACTGTTCCTGCTCATGTTCTTACTGTGTGTACATTTCCGGTGCACTTTGCACAGCTTTGCTGAACATCCTTGAGTTCGTTGAGTTTGAAAATACAGTAGCACTAGCAACAGCTACAGAGGCAGTCACTGCATGGGGGGGCTTTGGTGGTGATTTATTCTCATGCCCGGCGGGATTTGTAAGTGGCGTTCCACAACCCTCCTGTTCGTTTTTTCCACAAGTTGCAACCTAATCTTACATACCTGTAGGCCTAGGGTACAATGACACAGCAGCCTCTGAGCCTCATGCAGATAGTGTGGAACATGAAGCCTACAGGTTCTATCTGATTGCTTTACTTCAGCTTATTGAACACAGTATTTGGAATTTTCTCATGGTAATGTATTATGTATTTATTCATTTGTATGGCCTGACTAGCCTTCTATAAGTATTGTGTGTGTGTGTGTGTGTGTGTGTGTGTGTGTGTGTGTGTGTGTGTGTGTGTGTGTGTGTGTGTGTGTGTGTGTGTGTGTGTGTGTGTGTGTGTGTGTGTGTGTGTGTGTGTGTGTGTGTGTGTGTGTGTGTGTGTGTGTGCTAATCTCACAAACCGCTGGACAATCAGCATCATATTTCTTGTGCACACTACCAATACTGTAGGTAACTTACTACCTCCAGTAATTTGCTTTTCACGCATGTTTTCTACTTTTTTTAATATGTTTTTTTGCATCACGTTTCCTGGTTTGTTTGTGGTCGGACAGACGGACCTCATGTCTGTCCCAACCTCATGAACACGATATCTCAGGAACGCCTTGAGGGAATTTCATGACATTTTGGCACACAAACATCCACTTGAACTCAAGGATGAACTGATTAATAGGTGGTCAAAGGTCAAGGCCACAGTGACCTCACTAAACACACTCATTAAAGTCTTCACTCTTCATTCACTGCATAATGCTACCCTATATGAGTCTGTACAGACACATGGTGTAAACGACAACTGGTTGGCAGAGGCACACAACGTGGTATTTCTTGTTCTTTTCTAAAAGAAAGATCTTATCATTTGATTATAGCACTCGTTCTTATATGGATTTCCCGGGGACTGTGCTTTGCCTTGGTTGCCTTGGCGGTCTGCATGTCAGATTCACATCCACTTTTTGCCAGGACAGAAGCCGCAGAGAAATCCACTGGCAGTTACTCCTTCCAACTCTCCTCCACCCATACTCACCCCGTTTAAAATCAAAAATATCAAATCACGTTGATCTCGGGATCCACATGGGAACCGTGGCTGGAATGTGGATCTCGGACTTCATGTGGCCAGCCTGTGACGTCAATCACCTACAGCAGTGGTTCTCAAACTTTTTCCATGTCAAGCACCCCCAAAATGATATGTATTTGGCCGCGGACCCCCATCTCAAAATATTTTGTTCCAGGGACGCCCCACAAGCAAAGATTTGAGTTACAAATGTTCGCTTTAAAAAATATATATTCAAAGATTTGCACACATTTTTACGATTAAAAAAAAATAGCAGATCTACAAGCTCATAGTGCGGCACTCGGTGCCGCGCTATGAGCTTGTATATCTGCTATTTTTGAATAGCCAAAGTATAAAAGGTTAAAATTAGTGTGATGCTATATTAACATATTTGGCTGGGGACCCCCTGGAACCCCCTCAAGGACCCCTGGGGGTCCCCGGACTACACTTTGAGAACCAAGGACCTACAGTATATACGTCAGTCGTCTTTATATCTATGACGTATGACTCCAAATTCGGGCAAGGTTTCCCGGGCCGAACTCCCAAAATGTGTGGAGTGCACAAGACATTAGGAGAGCTCCGGACACACACACAGACACAAAGACACATAATGAGCCTCTTATAGACAGATAGCCTCTTGCAGAGCCATGCCATAACATGTATACAAATCTTTAAATATTTACTGTATGTTACAGCATGTTTCGGCATTATCAGGCAATACCCGAGACACTGCTATACAGTAGTTTAAAATGTGCATTATGTATTGCATAACCGTTAGTTTCTAGTTTGTTTTAGCTTATCTCTCTATTTTTGGAGTAACGTAAATAATTGAAATGTTTCTATACTGCTGCTTGCAGTGTATTGCACCAACTTTACCAGGACAGATTCCTTGAATGTGCAAACATACCTGCCAATGAAATAAAGTCTGACTCTGAGATTAACTGGGAAATTCAGAGAGAGGAGATGCCATTAGAGTGAGGTCAATAGCAAACCACAACAATGCAAATACACAGTAGGCCCCATCATCCCAAAACAGACCACACGCACACGCACACACACACACACACACACACACACACACACACACACACACACACACACACACACACACACACACACACACACACACACACACACACACCAGTAAGTAATGATGTGCAGCAACAGTTCCTCGTAACCAATAGCATTATTCTAAAACCCGTTGCACTATGATTGGAACCATAAAAGAGGCCTTTTTTATGAGGTGAGGTATCTGAGAACGCAAAGGAGGCGAGGGATGAGAGCTTCATTGGTCACTTCATTCATCAGCTTTTCGTTTGGCCCACCTGGGTGATTCATTCTGCCATTCTGTGTGTCAAAACTCCCACCGCAAGTCCGTTTCCCATGGAAAAGTAGTATGACACTCACTCCATCTGCAGTCAGTCAACACAGGAACTCTCAAATATGGGTGTCAGAGATATGGAGGGGTGGCCGACGTTTCCTGGCAAAGCGGTGAAATGTGAAAGCGGCTTCAAAAAGCCGGTGGCGAACACAGAATGAACAGGGGTTGAGTGCTTTCATTGGCTCCAATCGCCAGCCTTCTGTTTTTCTCAAGTTCTTCACTAATAATTCAGAGGGAGGGGAGGAAGTCATGTTTGCACGTTTTCTCTTTACTTACTGAAATGGGCCATATAAATAGAGCTTGACTTGATTTGATTTGATGTGCTAATGGGGTACACACTCCATGGCAACTTTTACAAAACATTCATTAGATTTATATCGACGGCATGGAAAAAAAAAAAAATAGAAGAAACGTCACTATGGTCCTCCTGTGCTGTGACATAATACATTTCTTTTGAAAGTCCTTTTCATTTTTCTCTCGTTCCCTGTTCATTTTTTCACCACTTCCCTACTTTTTAAGCACTGTACGAGCTGTCACCTGGGCCCCCCCATCGCACCCTCTCGCTTTTCTTTTGAAAATTGTAATGGTGGCAGGATAATGGAGAATTATCCTGTCTATAAAAAGCCACTGAAGTCTGGGGGTGCAGGGTGGCGGTGGGGGGGGGCGCACCACTGCCAAATGACACTGAAAGCAATTACTGTGTGTTTCAACACCCTTTTCATAGGAAGGGATCCGTCTCGAGGGCCAGTCACCACCACGCGTATAAGACTCATTTGGTTCCCATTACCATATCCTGTCGGAGCGCAGTCAAGACCTGCCTGTCATTGCCTCGTCTCCTCGCTGTCTCCCGCTGCATGTCATTTCTGTGTCCTTGAATCGACGGAGGATTTGAAAAGAAAGGAGAAAAAAAACACTCCGACTCCAACGCACATACAGTATGTGCCTTTTGTTTTCACCCCACGGTTCCTCTGGTGTTTTTCAAACAGCCATCCCTCAAACAAAACAAAGCTTTTACAGTACGCAGCCCTCCGCAGCTCGAATGACCTCGCGCAGGTGAGACGCAGGGAGCGGGAAAAATGTGATTAAATAGTTACAACCGCGAGAGAGGCTTGTTCCTCTCGCCGCTGGGCATCCCTGGTGGGAGTTGTGAGTTCAGCAGAAAAGAAAGGTGAGCTTTGGCTGCCTTCCTTCTCGGGGGGGAACAAAGCTTGTCGAATGTCACAGAAAGGGCCTGAGGAATTTTCAAAAAACATAAGAATAACAAAAAAACAAAGATTGGGGCGACGTTGTGATTCGTTTCTCTCCTTGCTGTTTCATTTCTCTAGATATTTCCACAACTATGACCCTCTCCACAGTCCACACACATGCACACACACACACACACACACACACACACACACACACACACACACACACACACACACACACACACACACACACACACACACACCTCCTCCCTCTTCTCTTCTGGTGCTTGAACTCTGTGTGGGTTTGCTGTTAATTGGATTCAGATTGCAGTAATAATATAGCCCTGTGTGCAGCGCCGATGGGCTGGGTTGACTTGGGTTTTCCAGTGTCGGGGCCTTGGAGTTAATACTCGGGGCCTGCAGATAAAGTAGGTAGTCACACAGAGTTGATTGTGTGAGAAAACAGTCTGCTGTGCATCTGCTTGGCAGCCAGCGTTGCCAGCGAGGGGAGGTCATCCGATCATTATCGCCGCGGGAATGATGTCATCCCGCTGGGCTGAGCGCGCGGTGCAGCCAGTCGGTTCCACGGCACACATGTGTCCCCGTCTGAGGCATCGCATCACCGCCGCCGTCCTGCTGAATCAGCTGGCTGTACATGTGTGTACTTTGTGGTAGCACCGCGCATGTGGGTGTGTATGTGTGTGTGTGTGTGTGTGTGTATTGTACCAGGCCAGTGTGTATTGCGTATTTATATACTGTGCTATTGCAGTGCATGTAACAGTACATGCACTGCAAAAACACAGCGTACAGTACATGCGTTCTTTTCCTAGTGTGTGCGACGTTTGTGAGCCGTACTGTGCTATCCTGTAATGCATGTGGCCTCGGCTCCTGGTACTGTAGCACCACTAGCATACATGTGAAAACATCTCTTTGTCCAAATGAATAAAGCGTGAATGGAAGTAGCCTCTGTAGGCAGCCTCTGTCACACATGTGAGCTCTGTTGTTAAGCAGTCGCTGCAGAGCTGTCGATTGACTGTCGCATTGAATAAAACACGGGCTGTTTTCCCAGACTGACGCCGCGAAAGCTCGACAGTGTCAGGAATAAAGAGAAATTCCAGCTTTACAGTATTTCTATGACCGTGTGCGCCGTGCGCAATGAAAGAGAGAGGGAGACGGAGAGGGAGACAGAGAGAGAGGTTTGGAGAGAGGATTCTGTTTCTGTAGTTATTGTGTTTGTTTTTTTTGTGTACAGTATATGACTTTTAGTGAGAGGAGACAGAGGCTCTGTGTTCTTGCTTACAGGAAGTGAGTTTTCAGGGGGGGGGGGGGGGTGCTTCTGGTGGAAGGAGGAATGTGAATTTCCATCTTTGGGAGCAGCCAGGAAAGAATCAAACGTGAAAAAGGGAGAGTGGCAGAACAAGAGAGAGGGAGAGAGAGAAGAGAGAGAGAAGAGAGAGAGAGAGCGAGAGACAGAGAGAGAGAGAGAGAGAAAGAGAGAGAGAGAGAGAGAGATCCATGGGAGGAGGTGCATCAAACGCTCTAACATTTGTTTCCAATTTCCCGCAATGAACCCTGAAACCAAATCGGAGAAATTCTATTGGACACAAAAAGTTGGCACGCACTCCTGTCCTCCTCTCCTCCCACATTCACCCCATCCTCACGTTCTCTAAAATAATATTTTCTTTCACAGGCAAAGGGAACATGTTTGATCGCCTCTTTTATTAGAGGCGAGGGCTTGCCTCAGAAGTGCCCCCCCCCCTCCCTTTCTCACCGCTGTCACTGTCTCTCGGCCTTCCCCCGGCCGCCCCACGGTGAGCGGCGCAGCAGCACAGTGGGGGCAGAGAAAGGTAAAAGATGGCCCAACACTGGACAGGGTTTTATAATGCGTGTCTATGGTGCCAAGGACGTCTTGATGCTCCCTTTCTAGAAGGGCTCGTATCATGTTCAGAGATTGGCTTTCCCATTCCTCCTTGATCAATAAGACATGTCAACCGCTTGCATGGATCCCGCTGGCCGCCCCCCCACACACACACACACACACACACACACACACACACACACACACACACACACACACACACACACACGGGAATGTCAAACCCAGGAGGGAGGGGGGGGAGGGGTGTTGGGATCTTACAAGATGTAATTTCGGTGCGTCTGGAGAGATTGTGAAAGTTGAAAGTAGTAGTGAGTGAGGGGGGAAACAGGGGGGAAGAGTTACAGAACGTTTTTTTTTTTCTTCTTTTCTTCTTGTTTTATAAGTGCAAGAGACTTTGGCAGGCAGACTGGCTTTGGCTAAGAGACTTTCCTGCACCGGCGCTGTTAAATTGTGAAGAGAAATGCCAGTTAAGGTCTCTCTCCTCTTTGTTCTGTGCACTCCAGTCAAAATCCCTAATGATTTATACAAAGGGTTTGGTCGGAGGCATTGTTTGACTGCACATCCAAGCATTCCGACTGCATTGTCTGTTTCCTCCGTTCTGGGCGCTTCAACTTGCGCATCTTGACCGTGAAGATTAGAAAGTGCCCCGTGCCAACGTGGCCCGATGAACTCCCCGGGGACATGCAGACAAAGAGTCAACTTCCTGCCTCCATTGTCTGCGGAGAGTATCCTGTTTATCAGAGACGTCAGATCCACAGAAAGAATGGCTGGCAAACACCTATGTCATCGGTCACGCTTTGAATTCAACTCTCCTTTAAGCAGATAAGTGAGAGCCTATAAAAAGGATAAACAGATGTCCGAAACGAAACAATTACTGTTGATAACCAGGTGACCTTCCTTTCTCCTTTGGCCTTCCCTTTGTCTTCACAAATTGCAGGAGTCTTCACTTTGTGCCCATAATCAACCCCTGATAACCCCCCTCCCCCCTCAACATATAGAATGAATATTATACAAACTTATATATTATTTAAAAAATCACCTCTATTCACAGATAAATCACAGCCTCAAGAGCAAGCATGTGTTTATTGCAGTGCTCTCTTTTGCATTGATGGATTAGCTTGTAGGGTTTACGGGCGAATGTATTATAAATCACGGCCGCAATGACCTTTCCTTATAAAATGTGAATCAAAAGCCTGAGCCGATTTCCACAGGAGCCTGAGTGTAAGAATCGGACGGCTTTGGCTGGGACTGATGTGTCAAGGCATTTGTTGGACAGGGATATTAAAGCGCTGATATAAAGCAGCGCATGGTATAAGTTATAGCCAGAGACAGACCATATCCTGTTCCCTTCCATATACGGGATTGCTGTTATTGACACAGTCAGTACAGTGAGTTCTCACAGCAATTTCTTTTTCTGTGGACTTGGGGAAAAAAAGAGAAAAGAAAGAAATGTCAGTGGGACAATGAGTTTAAGTGCCTGTGGAAACCCAACCGTCACTTTACGTCAATACTGTGGTATGGCCCGTATACGTTTCTTGCTAATATCACATTTTAAAGCTTTTAAAGCTTTTTTTTATGTGTCACAAGAGTGCTTGGCATTTTAACGAAATCCTTTCGATGAAGCATTGTATTCTGCATGTTACAGAGGGGAGAGGAAATTATTTGACAGAAATTATCCTAAGGAGAGGTATTTCCTGGCCACGGTATTTAAAAAAAGGGCAACCGTAAGCTTGATCTATACTTATTTGCGCACCGGTGTCGCAGAACAAAAAAAAAAACGATCTACAAGCTCACAATGCGTGGCACAGCAAGGTGATGTGAGCTTGTAGATCGGCTATTTCTGGTGTGCGACACGCTGTATAAATCAGGTATTAACAATTTTCACACCTGTGGGGACAATATAAAATAGGTTAACCTCGCTCCCTAATGCAGTCAGGCTCCCTCTGTCAATGGGTGATTAGCTGGGACTGCTACGGACTATACGGTCGGACTGTTACGACCAAAGTTGCGAGGCTCTTTTCAGACGAGAGTCTCATAAAAGTTTTTGGGGCACGCAGAGGATGGGGGGCGTGGAGGTGGGGGGGGGCTCACTTTTCTCATTAGGCCAGAGTCAGCTTCGATTTCCTGTGTGAGCCCGGGAGTGACAGGCCTTGGGTGACTGTGTTCTAAATGTAAATCATGGGTGAATGGAATTACGCCGACAGTCAGACATCTGTATTTTAATTGGCCACCGGCCACAGACCCGCCCCCACCCCGACCACTGCCCCCCCCCCCCCCCCCAAACTCTCACTGAGCCATTCCACCCCTTAGCAACAGCCACCCGCAAAAACATTAATTTATAGCCCCGGCAGCAAAGAATACACCTCGGCATGCGTATGCAGGGCCGGGTGGAAAGGCGATCCTGCAGCCTCCGCATGGCAAAAACAATATTTAGCGGGTGAGATCACCGCTACCATCTCCATTGTAGCGTCAGCATGAGAAGTCGCTCAAAAATATTTCGCTTGGCTGGTCGCTGTGGCTTTCTGCACCCTTCGCCTGCAAGTGTTTGTTTTGACTCCGGTCCGCTTATTTTCACTATAGGATATCTGGCCGTGGGCTGCTAATTGTGAGGGGATCTGGCCTCAATGGTGTGTTTTGAGAAAAGGGATTAGTTCAATCAGTCGGTCCCTCTGGCAGAGTGTGTGGCACACGGGCCCCGCGTTTAACTGGGGCGGTTGCTGGACAGCACAGGGAAAGGTCTTTGGAATCCTAGAGAGAGAGAGAGAGAGAGAGAGAGAGAGAGAGAGAGAGAGAGAGAGAGAGAGAGAGAGAGAGAGAGAGAGAGAGAGAGAGAGAGAGAGAGAGAGAGAGAGAGAGAGAGAGAGAGAGAGAGAGAGAGAGAGAGAGAGAGAGAGAGAGAGAGAGAGAGAGAGAGAGAAGCGGGGGGACAAAGAATGAAAGAAAGCAAAAGAATAGTACACAGAGTGGACATAATTAAAAGTGGAGATGAACAGAACCATGTAGATAAACGGAGAGATAACGGAGAAAAAAAAAGAAAGACATTCATAATGATGATGATGATCATGGCGGTGGTGAAACCCACACAGTACAGTCACTGGGAGTATGAACCAGAATTCAAACAACACTTTTGTTGTTAGTTAATAGAGCTAGAAAACCCACCAGAACCCCACAGAGGGCTCTCTTGTATTGACCGGAAGACTTAGTGAAGGAGGGAGATGATGGAACCGAACCCTCTTGACGGTTTGAATGGATAATGGGTTTTATTGTGCATGCTAATTGTGAGAGGATCAAAAACCCAACGGTGCGACGGGAGAAAAGGGATTACCCCCGATCAGCACTGTCCCACTTAGTTGACAGCCTTCAGCCCCGGGTTGGTGGTAGTACACTCTAAGTCCTCAGGATGTCTTACAGACAGTGGTGGAAAAAGTACTCAAATGTTTTACTCAAGTCAAAGTATCAATACTGCAATATAGAAATACTATTACAAGTAAAAGTCCGGAATTAAAAATGTCCTTGAGTAAAAGTAGAAAAGTATTGGTATCAAAATGCAGATCTACAAGCTCACAGCGCGTTGCGATGCAACACGTTGTGAGCTTGTAGATCGGCTATTTTCAAATAGCCTAGGTATAAAATAGGGCTGGTTAATGTATGTTTTATAATGTAATAATTTACAGCATATCTGCAAAGTAACTAGTAACGTAAAGTTTTCAAATAATTGTAGTGGAGTAAAAGTACAATATCTGCGACTGAGATGTAGTGGAGTAGAAGTAAAAGTATAGACAATTGGAAATACTCCAGTAAAGTAAAAGTACCTCAAAATTGTACTTAAGTACAGTACTTGGATACATGTACTTACTTTACACCACTGTTACCTTACACCACTGCTTACAGAGAGAGACAGAGAGAGAGACAACAAACAGAAAGTGGTCAGAAAGGAAGGGGAAGAAGGAAATCTATATATTTATTTATTTAAGACACAATAGGTCCATATAAAAAAAACAGAGATGCGGTAACAACACAGAGATACCAGTCTGCTTTCACTCCATAAAGCTCAGGTCAATTGAAAACATATAAACATTGCCTCCAAGTGTTTCCAGAAGCATGAGGAATACCTTGTGTGATCCCTGTTAAGGCCATAATTAATACATTCTTTGACTCCATCAGTCTATACACATAAATCTAAACATAAAATGCCTCAATACAGCATGAACGGTGGGTACATTACTGGTCACAAACATTTCACTTGCACTAGTCCATCTTTGGAGTTTCAGGAATATTCGAAAAACATTATAGCAATCATTTTTGCATTGCTATAACGGCACCACAAGTGGACTGTATATAGCGGAGTGCAATAGGTTTTAAAAAGTGATATTTTAATATTGTTTGAAAAAAAAAACATATGTAATGATATGGTATACTATATTTAATAAATACCCTTTGTTTTTCTGTTTAAACATTTTTTTCTTCTTCACAGAATCAAACGTTTTATGGTCATGAATCACCAGCATCCTGGATGGCTTGATTCTAGGCTTAAAGGGATATTTCACTTTAAAAAAAACTTTGGGTCATTTTATCGTCGACTCAGGCTTTTGTGAGCCCCCCCCCTTAAAATAATTGATATAAATATTTTTAGAAATCTCAATGGGAAAAATGAATGGGGTCTGGAACGATGGAACCAGAAAATGGCCGACACTGTTATGTCCTATACTGCCCATGCAGAAGACCAATCTCCAGTCCTCTGGTCTACGTATTGTGTGTGTGATGCGAATAACAGCATTACGGATATATCTTTCTTTCTTCTTCACCTTTATTCAATACCCCCTCGAGTATTCTTTATTAATTTTACTTTTCTTTCATTCTTCCTTTCTCCAAAGCCGCTATTTGCTGCTGGATTTAGATCCCTGCATCAAGCGCACCCAGAGACGCACTCAGCGGAATAAGTCCATTACTCACTCAATTACGGGAACAGCATGGCCTGCTGGGTAAGGGTATGAAGGAAGCAGGAAGGAAGGCCATGTGGCTACTGGAGGGTTTTAGGATGTCAGTGCTCTCGGCTTAAAGCAGCTTTGTGTCTTTCCTCAGCTCTCATAAACAGAAGATGATATATATACAGCACATTTATGCACTGTATTTACTCGGTGTACGCTCCTTTGATCGCAGAGTCACAGAAAGGTTATTTAGCTTTGCGTGGCCCCGTGGCCTCGGCTGTACAGTAAGTGGGCGCGCGGTGTAATTAGACTATATTTGCCAATTTACGACGGGTTATTTGTCATTTAATTTTGCGCTACATAGCTGTGCATTGTTGAATGTAAGTGTAAAATGCCCCTCCCCGGGCACTTTGTTGTTGTTTGATGTTAGTACTTAGGTACTTTAATTACAGAAAAGAAAATAATGTGATTCATTATGTGATTGCAGTGTGCGTTATGTTCCCCGAGGCGTTGCTGAACAGCTTGCCATTGTTGCAGCCTTGTGTGATACTGAGGAGCTCACTTGCCCAGGCTCCCTTTCCGTTCGCAACCATATAGAGAACAATCATGGGCTAAGTTATTCGCTTTGTGTGGGAATCCTCCGAGATAATGCACATGTACTCTTGAATCTCCGCCGCTCCGTCTCATTGTTTATTTCCCCAGTGCAGCGCACGGATTATCGAACACTATCTCAGCTTTCATGTTCAGATCGTATAGCAAGGACTTCCTTTTCGCTTGGTTTGTTCAGACATCTGGTATTGTAGACTTTGGGCCAGGGGCCCAGGCCAGGAGAACTCTGCAGGGAGAGGAGACAAGATCCAAGCATGTGGAGACAGAGAGAGAGAGAGAGAGAGAGAGAGAGTACAAACAGACAGAAAAGAATAGGAGGAAGAGGAGGACAAGAGTGTGAGGGAGGGAGAGAATCAAGCAAGGCAGAAAAACACAGTGGTGCACGCGATCGCACGCACGCACACACACACACACACACACACACACACACACACACAC
Source organism: Gymnoscopelus microlampas (assembly GCF_963454915.1). Lineage (NCBI taxonomy): Eukaryota > Metazoa > Chordata > Actinopteri > Myctophiformes > Myctophidae > Gymnoscopelus > Gymnoscopelus microlampas. Next base: position 17,134,527 of record NC_139953.1, read on the forward strand.
ACACACACACACACACACACACACACACACACACACACACACACCCACACACACACACACACCCACACACACATATGGGGGCATAAATCATCACAGATCCAAAGATAATAGAATGTGACAGTCCCTGCAGTCTGCTAAATCAAGCCACTGCTTCCTCAGTCTCTTCCGTAATTGCGGAGAGTGCTGATCGGGTTCTTTTGCCGCGGCAACAGAGAGCTAAACGAAAACAGGTCTAGCATAGAGCATCGCACAGCGTCTGCGGGTGAACTACGGAGGGCTAGCAGTGGGGTGGACGGTGGGGGTGTGTGTGTGTGTGTATGTGTGCGGGGAGGGTGGTGGTTGGCAGAACAAGGGGCAGGCCGGGGGGATTGCTTTGTGGAGGGTTTTATAGCTGATGACGTTAGCGTTTGACAGCGTCGAATGCAGACATTTTGTAGAATCAGCAGAGGTGTCATGGCAGGGCCTGCTATTGGGGCCTCACTTTCCGGCCGATGCGAGCTGACACGTGCCACTGCTGCCCTCTCCTTGCAGCTCTCACAGGCCAAGGCTGCTCGATTGTCTCCACGCAGCCAACACCTCTCCTCAGCAGCGCGGTAGTTATTGACAACCATTCACACGCCAGCTATTTGGCATCACGCGGTCGATGTGCAGCAAAGTACATAATAAGAAAGAGAACTCACAGGGTCATGTTGGCAGTTCAGTGGGCAAATTGCTCAAAATGCAGCACAAAGGAGACTGGGTTTTTGAATAAGAAGCATTATATCAGCGTTGTTTTTCCTTTGGTGTTAATTTAACTCTGAGTGCAAATGTAACCTAATGGATTGGACGGTTGCTTTGCTTTGTACACTTATTTGTACACTGTGGATTTTATTGTGTGTGGCAGCTCATGAAAAGTTTCAACCAACAGACAGGCGGCTAAAAGGAGCAACACGCTCTCTACACTGGCTCCCTGCTTGGACTCCCTGCTTGGTTTTGGACCAGCTTTTTCATCAGAAGAAAATAAAATACAAAGTTTGCAAACTTTCCCCCCTTAAAAGGCAACAACTCAAAACCTGGCATCCTGCACCTTGGATTTTGTGTTTGTTGTACATATACGTCACTTTGTCTTTTTATGGTTCCTTGGCAATGCTGATGTTACCCTTCTGTTAGCTCTTTTGGACAAGTTGGTCTGGACTTATCTGTCGTACAAACCCATTGAATCATTAAGGTCCACACAAGCAGCATGTACTGTATATAGCAGCTTACAAATTGAGAGACTATGGCCTGATTTATATTTAGTTGTGCGGCGGTATCAAGCACCACATCACAGCGCATCACAGCGCACAATGTAGTATATACACCAGCGTGTCTCATGTGTTTAAAGCCAGGGCTTCAGTCACACTTCTTTTAAGGCTAACGACGAATGGAGCCGCCTGTAATATTATTCCTTCATCCGGTTAGAAAGCTGGGATAAAGGGAGCAGTGAGGCTGGAGGAGTGGGCTTTTGCTTCGGTTTCTCTTAAGAGTCTTGGATGCAAAGACAATTACCAAGTTGTGGGCATCGCAGTCAGGAGACAAACCATGTTAATGCCATGTGGGACGCTGTGTCTTCTGTTAAAGCCCCGTCTCAGAATGTAGGCCAGGAGTCTTTTCCAAGAATCCAGAAGTTGAATTACAAGGAACTTTGCTATTCACTTTCACTAAGGGAATTTTGTCATTCTTCTTTCTTTCTTTCTTTCTCTCTTTCTATTCTTTCTTTCTTTCTTTCTACCTCATAATTCTGCCCATAATTTTCCACCACTGGCCACAAGCGCAGAGGGTGGCATGAGGCTTCTGCAATCAGTGCAATGTAAACATTGATTGTTTATTTGGGAAAGACAACATGTATAGGATTCCCATTTTCTTGATTATAATAAAGGACACTAAAACAGCAATCATTTGTTAAACCCCTTATAGTGAATAATCAGCAAAGCCTGCATTTACTTTTTTTTTTTTGACCTGTCATCTGTGGCAAAGAAAGTGCATGAGGTGACATTAAGTTTCACACTACAAATAACATCCACCAGCCAGGGTTGCCAGATCTGCTTATTATAATTTCCCCGCAAGATTTTATTTGAAAATAGCCGATCTACAAGCTCACAACGCGTCGCAGCACAATGCGCTGTGAGCTTGTAGATCTGCTATTTTCAAATAGCTGATGTATATGTTAAAGTGCTCATGTGGCCCATAGTCGCTTCTTTTGGGCTGGTTTTCCTAGACCTGGTTGCTTGTTTCTCTCACAGAATCTGGCAACACTGTCCACCAGCCAGTTCAATAAAGAGGGGCCCCCGAATGGCTCCTTATATCTGACGAGGCTGAAGACCTCCATCTGTTTCCACACCAATGGAACACACCACTGGAACAAAAATGTGTTTTACTCTTATGTACCTGTACGCAAGACTACCTTGAACCTTGAAACTTGAACAACTGAATGTTGAGTTGTTGTTTTTTTCTCTGTAAAGTAGACACTGATTAATGATAAATAATAATAATACCGTCTCCATTAGTTATCATTCAAATATTTGCATTGAATTTCTTCAAAAAGTTCACATTACCAACACATAACAAACAACTACAAAACACCACAGACATTAGTACTCAATACACAATGAAACGGATACACATGCGATCCAATTACTGACTGACCGAAAATGAAAGGAAATGTTTTGTGTCTCCATTAGTTATTGGGAGGGTATTTGCCAAGTACGTTTGCACATGCCTGGAATTCATTGTCTGCATTTAGCCCCTAACTATTAGGAGCGGTGGGCAACAATTTGTATTGACAGCGCCAGGGAAGCAGTTGGGGTTCAGTGTCTTGTTCAAGGACACTTCAACACTAAGCGAGAGCTGGGTATTGAACCAGGAACCTTCCCAAAGCAGCTGCTCGATGCTGTACCTCCTGAGCCACTGCTGCACAACAGACATAACAACAGAGAGGCAGGTTAAATTGAAACGTGGGTTTGAATCCAGACAGTTATCGAGCAGAGTGAGAGTGACCTGGATGTCACATGCCTCAGCACTGCTGCTAAGACTTAAGTTTTTATTTTATTTTTAATTACAGGCTAGATTTAATTAAAAGTTTCTGCGACATTTCTTGCTGGCTGCTAATCCCATCAATTAAAGTGTGATTCCCAGGCCGCAGTCCCAGGATGAGAGGAACGTGATTTTAACAGCTATCGAGAAGCAAATATATCAGTGCCATATATTACCAACATATAATTGCCGCTGCCACATATGTTAGGCAACAATGCACATTTTACCCACACTCTGACAACTTAATTATCTCATGGAATCCGCAATAAATATTTTTTATTTTCCTGTCTCAAGGTTCTGAATCGACTACATTTGTTATCAATCAAGTTTTATAATTTGTGGTTTCCCTCAAAAGTGTTATGAAACTTCAACCTTTTCCTGTGAATTTCCAGTCGACTATTTCCAGTTATCTGTGTTCCTCTCTCAGGGTTTCTACAGAAGAAACCGGAGTCACAGCATCTAATGACGAGTCTGTCACTGTACTGACATTTTTGAAACGCGTCAAAATGATACGAGTACTTTTCTCATCTGGAGGAGTCAGTATGCCACACATTCAGCACCTCTTTTAGTATAGATCAGAAAAACCAGGCTATTAAAAGGACTCCTGGACCTCATCTTATTATCTTATTTCAGAACCCTGTGGTACAGTCACTGTTTAATATGGATTCCGTCTGAGCACGTGCTTTGAAATTACTCTCCAAGGGCTTCACCACTACAGACAGAGGCTGGGGAACAGGTTTCATGTCTGGGCTTGGCGTAATTGAATTAGAGTATTGATATCCTAGTTTATGTAGAATAAGAGAATCCTATTATGCCACACTGTGAAATGATTGGTCCAGGGATATGCAGACCAGCCCTTCAGTGGCTGCTTTCTGCAGCTCGAAACAAAACAAAACAAAACAAAAATGTATGTATACCCTGCTAGTGCAGGGACACTTCTTATGAACAGCATTTGCACAGGATTTCCAACCCTTAGCTCTATGATTAATTCTAGCAATATCAGGGAGCCCTATTTCACACTATGTAAATTTCCTTGATGTGTGCTGTGATGTGTGATATTGGAAAGGTTTTGCTTTTAAATCCTACCCAGCAGCCCCCACCTCTGGTTTACAGTTTGTGTTCACCAAAACACCTGCCAGTTTCCCGTTGTAAAAGTGACACTCGCTGACTTTGAATTTCGACACTGGATTCAAGAATATATATGGAGAGGAAATGGAAATCTGACATATTGCATGCTATTAAAAGGAACCAGGAAGAATGTTCTCAATATATTTTTTTGTATTAACGACACAGTATATTATAGCACTCAGACGACCCTAGTGATTAAAATCTTAGCTCATCTCTGTGCAATATATAATTAGTGGTGAGAGATGTTACTGGCCTGGGAGAGAATTCTCAGATGAAAGGGAGTTTAATCTCAGGGGCCGAGAGAGCTCTCCAGGGGCCCAAAGAAGTGTGGGGTTTGCGTTAAGTTTAAGCAAGCATGTAAACCATTTCAAACCTCAAGTCCAGCAGCCAGTGGTAATGGGTGCCTAACCCTAAGTCAGACTCCTCTATATTAATGTACTCGCTTGCCTGGAAACAATGAAGAAGCAACTTGATTTGCCAAGGACCTTTGACACGTCAACATAAATAAGATACCTCAGAAGCCACAAAGGAAATAAATTATAGAACCTCATAGAGCAAGCCCATTACTCACTGCATAAAGAGTGCTGAATAAACATCCACCGTCCGGCGCATACCTCTCGTCTCATCACAGTTTACAAACCCCACGTCATATTTAATATTCTGCACTTCCAAACACTAGCTCGATAATGCGGCAGCCGGCAGGCTATATCGTATACAGAGTTTATTTTCCTCAAAGCTGTCAAGTTGTTGAACATGACCTGACAGAATCACTGACTGAACTCTCTACAGTGCAATATGCCTATCATGCCATACTTGTTTACTTGAGTACACTACTGTATTTGCTGCTAAATATACTGTATGCTGTCAATCGTTTATTGTTTATTTGCACACTGGATTGCACTTTGAGTACTGCTGTTATTGATTTGCCATCGTCATTTTGTTGTGTTGTCTTGCACAGCAGTACAATGACAAAACAGCTATCTTATCTCATCTATCTTATCTTATCTGGAATTACACTTTTTAATAACCCGGATCTCAGTATAACAACAAAGGAGCGTGCTCAGACTTGGGTCTTGGGTTACACTGCAGGCTAGTAGTATATTCCCACTGCTCGCCATGGCCTGCATGCTATTCTATAACACCTGTGTTATAAAAGGCTCATGAGGGGAACTTTATAGAGGTAAAGCTGGATAGGATAATTGACTGGATCCCACAGGCACTCTGAATGACTGGACAATTATTAATAGAAAAGTGCGAGCGTGTGCGTGTGTGTGCGCGTGTGCGTGTGTGTGTGTGTGCGCGTGCGCGAATGTGTGCACAGTACTTGGCGCCATCCAAACTCATTTGAGTTTGGATGGATCCAGTGGCTCACCGGTGGACCAGATAAATCAGAGCACAGTACAGTAATGGTGCGTGGGCTGATGTGAGTGCACCGTAAGTGGAGAGGGTGTCCATGTGTGTGTTGCTTTCATCACACTCTCTCACCTCCCTTTATTTTAAGCGGCGCTGACAGGGAGGGAGGCAGGGAATTGAGGTGGTGACTCACAGTAAAGGAGAGAGACTTGAAAGGGCATCTGCTTTATGTCCCACTGTCCCATCCATATGTCTGTGTGTGTGTGTGTGTGTGTGTGTGTGTGTGTGTGTGTGTGTGTGTGTGTGTGTGTGTGTGTGTGTGTGTGTGTGTGTGTGTGTGTGTGTGTGTGTGTGTGTGTGTGTGTGTGTCTGTCTGCAGTATGTGGTTGTGTTCGTGTAAAGGCCAGCATGTGCGCATGTATGTGTTTATGCATTTCACGCATGTAAACGCATAAACACAAGTGTACAAATGGACCCGCAAGGGTACTGTACTGTATATTATGCCGCATGCTCATTTGCCTCTCTGAGTACGCACTAAAGGAAAAACCTGTTTTAGACTGCCACCAAACGCTGATATTCGCATCTCCAGGGTAATAATGCTGACTGTACAACTTTGCGGTTTCGACCAATGCCAGCCGACTGTGAAAGCAATGAAGAGACGCTTTTGATGGGGCAAACATCTGAAGATCAGCCTGATACTAGCAGATTAGGGATTTCACAATAAAGCACCTGCCACTCGCTACGAAAACCACCTTTGAGCAGGCCTCACTTTTCATCTATCACACACCCTGAAATGCTGTTACATGACTAGAATATCCTATCTGATGTTTTTCCTCCTTTAATCTACACAGCGGGGCCGAAATGCTATCGATTTAGACTTAATGCCGCGACGCTGTCAATAACAGCCGATGGTAATATGACTTGGAAAATAGACAGGCGGTCGAGGCGCTGGAGTTATTAATATCATTGCCATCGAGCTCCTGTCCCACCCCTGCCTCCCCACCCCAAACACCCCCCAAAACACCCCCACCGTCCTTCTACCCTGGCCTCTTCGGCCTATCCTCGTTAGCATACCGTATGAGCCTGTAATCGCCCTGGCAACCGCTGTCTACGTCTGACGTGACAAGCCTGGTTTCCTGCTGGGAACCCCTCCGCACACACACACTGTAACCCAATCAGTGTTCTCTAACGACTGAATCAGCTCTGATTCACTATATCTAAATCACCCCCCTCCTCCCTTACACACACACACACACACACACACACACACACTACCATAGACCCCGGCCCGACCGAATGCCTTTCCCCGAATGAGGAATTCAGAACGAGATTTCGTAGATAAGCGCCGACCTCGGGGCTGAGTTAACCATTGAGGAATGATTACCCATGATACATCCTTTCCTGGCTTTTCCGTGCAGCACTGCACGTGTGCGGCGAATGAGAACTCGGAGGAAAAGATTTAGAGGGAAATTGTCTATTAAGAGAAACGTAACGTAATCAGCGAGGCCGTTAAGAGTAGGCTCCTTGGGAAGGAAAACACTATAAGAATGATTTTATACTAAACACATTAATACTCCGGGAATAGCTGCAAGCTCACAGCGCGTCGCGATGCAACACATCTTGAAGCTTGCAGATCGGCTAGTTTATGCGCGGGACACCGCCATACGGCGGAGTATAAGTCACAAGGCACATGCGAACCGGCAATAAGAGTTATGGTTTGAGGGGGGATTGGAATCAGATGAGAGTGGGTGGAAGCTATTTGATATAGATGACACACTTGGCTCTCCTCTGTGGATTTGTGGGCCCGATAAGAACCATCTCACCGTTTCCCAGGCCCCCGCTCCCTGCATGCGTCTGGCTGCTCCCGGCAGGATGCAGGGGTTAAAGTGAAGGTTCATAACATGACCTTTTCCACAACGGCTTAGTCAGCACCACTCGCCCGCACACACCCCACCCCACCCCACCCACACTCCTCCATCTGTCTCTCTCTCTACCCCTCCCTCTTTTGTCTCTTTCTGGGAAGTCTTTACAGTCATCTTTGACCCCCACGGTACACACAGCGCTGACACAGTTCCCTCTCCCGACCACGACCTGACCCTCAACCCTCCTCCTCACAAACGCTTAATCATTCCTACTCGACCCCCCCCCCCCCCCCCCCCTCCCTCTCCGTTTATTTATTAATGTGTTTATTCATTTATTTTAAGCAAGGCTTTGTGCTTTCCGGCTGGAATGGCACCTATGGGACGTTAACGAGTATAAGTGGTTCGACACGCCGTCCTATTATCTAACAGCCTCACCTCGCTTGTACCATTTTCAGATGGCTTAGTTTGTTTTTGTTTCCGTCTTATCTTTTCATTTTTCATCTCCCTTTGTTTTCTTTCTCTCCATCCATATCTAAAAAGCTAGCACAGCAATCAGCATTCACCGTGCTCATGTTCTATCTCTCTCTCTCTCTCTCTCTCTCCCTCCCCAGGCTCTCGTATCGGTGTAACCCGGGGACAAGTGAACCGGGCCCGTCACGTCCAGCTGGGCAAGAATATCTTCCTGTGGAGAACATCAAAGACGCAAGGCAGGTCAGCTTTCTTGAACTTTGACCAAGGCGAGCCTATAATATCTGTTTCTTGTTACTTTTGAGCTCGCGGGATAGAGCAGAGAGCATCGCTGTCATTTGTTTTGTTTTGTTTTGTGTTGTTTTGTTGTGTGCGTTTATTTATTTATTTGAATGCACTTCAATAGCAAGATAATGGATATTGTTAACTGCTGTCTGCTTTCATTTTCTGGCCATGTCAGCTCAATAATTCAAAGTATGCCTTCTGGTCGTTGCGAACGTCTCTGGTTTCCCCTCCCCCCCACCCACCCACCCACCCCCCTGTCGGAATGTAACTTTAAACATGAACTCTGCAAAACGGAATAATGAATAATGAATCACAGTGTTTTCTATCCGTGGGGTGTTTTTAACCTCTTCTACAAGGAAAAAAAAACAGCATCAGCAACAATAGGAGGTTGAAAAATTATAAAACAAAAACAAAACCCAAAACAAAAAAACTTAAATGTTAAGCAGGAACCACATCTGGCTCCAAGCTGGCCTCCGGAGAGCCGTCCAGTGGGTATCGTCTCTAGGAGCAGCAGCCGTCCAGGTGTGCACATATGGCAGCCATACTGCGGAGCCTCCTCTGTATTTCCACGTCCGCGGAGGAAAGAGACAGTATTGTTTCAGACCTCGCTCCGGGGAACCAGGCCGATGTTTTACAGGCCTCGCTTTTTTTTTTTTACTGGACGTTGCTGTTTGCTGACTCGATGGCAGACAGCAGGAAAAGGACTCGCCCTGAGGTTTTATTGGCATTCGTGGATCTGCAGATGATGGACGAAATGCCCCTCTGGAGTGCAGGTCTTATAAAAAGGCAAAGGGTGGAATACCCCAGCATTTTAAAATGCTGTTTATTGCTTCTGCATGTCGTGACGTGTGTACTCTCGCTTTCTCTCTCTATAGAGTATATATCGTTGCTGTCAGGCAGAAACCTCTTATCTCCATATTCTAACTTTTTGTGTTTTTTTCGTTAAGTCACGCCGTAGTTGATCAGACTACAGCGTCACACAACATTTTATTTGAATCCTGAAAAGTAACAGTTTTGGACATATGAGTTTTCCTCTTGACGGAGACTTTATATACTTTATGCCCACATAATCTTTGTGTCTACCTCTCTACTCCCTGGTTTCTTTGTGACTTTCTCTGTCTGTCTGTCTGTATCTTTTTATCCTTTTCTCTCTCTCTGGTTCAGTCTGTCTGCACCCAACCTGCTGTACCCTCTCTGCCCTTCTTTTTTGTCCAATTTCTACTGTTCCTGAATAAATAGACATATCCCATAGATTCTATAGCTCCTGCAGGGAGCTGCCCTTGACTCTAGATTTTCCTTTGGGCTTTGTGTTGAGTGTGCGTGGGTGTGTGGGTGCGTGGGTGCGTGCATGCGTGCGTGCGTGTGTAGTCTTTTGCTGAACCACAAGGTCAAAAACGAACAAAAACAAAATCTGGCTTTCACTCCAGAGCAGCACAGAATACACTTCTCCCTTATTAGTGTTCATCTCTGAAGACAAGTTGGTTGCCAATGGAGATTGTTGACTAATTCAATGTGTGCGTCACGCAGTGATGGAAGAAGTACTCACATGTTTTACTAAAGTAAAGGTATCAATACAGCAATGTAGATATACTCTGTTACAAGTATAAGTCCCGTATTCAGAATGTACAAAAGTTTCAGCATCAAAATATACTTAAAGTACCAAAAGTAAAAGTACTCATTGTGCAGAAGGTCCCATTTCACGAAAATAGAGCTCAAAATTGTACTTGAGTACATGTACTTAGTGACTTTACGCCACTGGTGTCACGCTGCAGAGAATTAGTCATGTATTTGCATTCTATGGCTTCATGAATCCATGTTGTTCATGTGGTTTTGACAAGTTAATGGACCTCAGAAGTTGCAATGATGCACTGTACTGTACGCGTGACATGATAGAACTCTCTTGAATGAGGTGAACAATGAGGCCATCTGTTTGTCATGTAGTGGCAAATTATCCGCAGAATTGTCCACCAGAGGGTGATGTGGCTCAACTACGCACACCTCTAGATTACTTTGTGTTACCGTTAGGGCTGGGCAATAAACTGAAAATATATATTACATTTAGAACCAATAACCGACTTAATCTTTAATAGTCGAGAAGCAAGGTTTTTAATTAATTTTTAATTAGGAAATAGCCGATATACAAGCTCTACAAGCTACACGTTGTGAGCTTGTAGAATGAGATCAGCTATTTTTCACTGTTTAAAAAATAAATCATTCATTAATTGTAATCGAAAAAAGTTTCATTAATCATGATATTGATTTGAAGTCATATTGCCTAGTTACTGTCATACAACTTACCAGGCAGTTTGCTTTCCTTTGCCTTTCCCTGCAGTTTACCTGTCTTTAGTTTAATCAATAACACAATGAATAGCCAAACAATATTTTGAGGCCTTTTATGTCCAGAAATTCTTAAGAGTGCTATCCAACTGAGCCAAGGACAGTTTATTGATTGCAATGCAACCATCGTCTGACAGCATTTTGAGTCTTGGAGCAATCGGGAAACGTTTTGTGAGATTCATGCTTTTCTCTATCAGTCCATGTGTGCGGAAACGTGTACGTCTCATTTCTCTTCACTCCACAAGTCTCTCGCTTTACAGACCTCAGCAGGAAGTTGTCAACCGCACACTCTTACCTCGTACTTCCTGACCAGGCAAACTTGGACAGGAAATTGTGGGTTTCTCTGCGGCGTGGTGTAAAAGAGGGGATCTGGAGTTCAATAAAGTGCATTTTGTTAATTAACCATCCTTCATATTCTGAGGAAACATTCACAGAAAATAGAAGATCTACAAGCGCACAACGTGGCGCGTTGCGACGCTTGTACAGTAGATCGTCTATTTTCAGTGAAGATATTTAATGTAGAGCGAAAACAGAAAAGTGATAGTACAGAGCTCTGAGAGACTCCGATCAAATAGGGTTTACGTGATTAAAGTTGTCCTATATTCTCAGAATGGACACTTATCCATGATGATGATGATGATGATGATGATGATTACTGTCAATGTTTGAGCATTTCTACTTAGTTTGTAATGTGTTACATTCATATCAGCATTTCTATTTTTGGCTTTCTGTTCCATATGTTGTTGAGCAAAATAGGATAGAAAAGAATAGAACAGAAAAGAGTTTGAGTATACGTAGGTTATTTGAAAGGGGACAGTGTAACTTAATACATAAATAAAATTGCACAATTAGCCAAGAGGCAATTTTCTCTGTATAGTCCCCCGGGAATCATCGATGTAACCACCAGACCCCTCAAACGCTGGTGTTTTGTAAGATAATGGTTTCCGTTAATCCGCAGAACACCGAAGGGCACTTGTTTGCCAAACACACACAAGCCAGCGATGCTTTCTCTTACGCACAAAAGATGATTCATAGGGCGTCATCGTGACTCAACATCTCAGCAGATTCATGTGATGTTCTGAAAGCCCAGCTTGTCTCATTACTTTTCCCTCTGTTTGTGGTGAATAGGTAATGGTGAGCCACACGGGTTGATTTCCTAAAGTCAACACAGAGACATACTCCAATCACGGCAGCTCAGCTGGGGGTGGAGCGCTATGTGGTATGTGGGTGATGTGGAGCCAGAGAAGCAGAGGCCATTATTGTTTTCTAATAGGCGAACCAGACTGTTTACAAAACACATCCGCTGTCTGTGCTGTGTTCATTGTTTTCCAAGGGTCCCTTTTTGGCTGGGTTGGTGAAAAACATACATCTATCTCTCTGTGCCTTTCTACAGTATCTCAACAAAAGATGATGCAGTAGAAAAACAGCATTGTGTACTTTTGAACCTTCTTGTGGTATTGGTTTTTCACAAGAATGAGAAGATGTGTTATTAAACCCTGGATCAGCACCTTTTCAAAGCTGTAGCATGCCCCTTGCTTACACACATTCATGAACCATCTGCGAAATGTGCGGTTGAAACGCTTTCAGTTGGATGCACCAACAAGCACTTATTAACATAATGCTCTCTCACAGCTGCATAATCTATTCCCCCTCATTTGTTCTGCCAGTTTGACAAGTTGAGGTTGAGCGATATTGATGATACTGTGTGTGTTCTCACACTGCGGTGCAGCAACATGCAAACTCCCTTTCTGACTTTCTGCTGTTGAGATGTGTTCCCCTGTGTGGAGATAACAGCAGTAATGCAACCCTATATAGCTGACTCCAATAGCGCACACCAATGCTGTGTGTGTGTGTGTGTGTGTGTGTGTGTGTGTGTGTGTGTGTGTGTGTGTGTGTGTGTGTGTGTGTGTGTGTGTGTGTGTGTGTGTGTGTGTGTGTTACAATAATGTCCACATAATACACAAACATGTATGTACTGTATTGTGTGAGTGGTTCTGCGTATGCTCACGTGTGCATGCTTCAATGTTCCTGGGGAAACTCTGTACCAGTCACATGTACAAGACACACACACACACACACACACACACACACACACACACACACACACACACACACACACACACACACACACACACACACACACACACACTCTCACACTCACACTCACACTCACACACACACACACACACACACACACACACACACATTGTTTCTTCCTCCATACTAATCCTGTAACTTTGAGTGTTGCTCTCGTATGCAAGTTGTCATCCGCCTGCCTGTCATGTCAGCCCCCTCCAGCTCACCTGTAGGCTAAATGCAAAGCTGCAAACCTAAGAGACCGGTGGCTCAGAGACCCCCCTGCATGCTGCGGATGCATGCCGAATGCAAAGCATATACTGTATGCATACTGTACGTTCTCACATGCATTTGTGAACTCGTCAGTGTCGGGTGGAAACCGATATTTAAAAAAAAAAAAGAAATTTTATCCCGCAATTTTGTAACCCTTATTTTTCACCCGGTGCCAATTTTCTAAGTGATCCTGGGTGCTACACTCCCCTCACCAGCCCAGAGCCGAGCTCATGCCTCCTTCAATGCATGAGAGCCAAATTTTCATCTGACAGGGGGGAGTTTCCCCAGTTGGACGTAGCGCGTGGAAGGAACACGTTATTCCAACCAGTTCACTTCCCCTCCATCAGGTGGAAACCGCTATTTTAAAGGAAATGTCAAAAAGAACCTGTGTTCCAATGGATCCAATGTAGTTATTATTTTATCACAAGCTCTTGTTAATACTTTTCATTGGTTAGACATTTATAAAACCCACATACAGTCTTGAACACTCAACGCTCAGATCGGCTATTTTTGACCGGCGCTAATATATACGATATATGTTGACACAAACGCAAAAGCATGTTCAGGCACATGCACACATGCGTGCGTGCACACGTCTTGAGAGATTTTCTTTTCTACAGCCTCTGCTACATCTCCATGGGAGGTAGACCTCAAACAGATATGTATATTATAGCTTGATATCAGAGGAATGATACATGTCATTCTTCTGATTACAGACAGGTCGGTCGATATGGGAACTCAAACAATACAGCACTCTCTGATGTCATCACAGCACAAAACCCAGAGCTGCTTCATTCATATTTAGTGAGAAACTATTGACTATTAGGCTATTGAGTAAGTAGTTGTAAATAATTTAAACTGTTTCTATACCGTTGCATCAGTGAAATACACCAACCTCATATACATTATTATACAACTCTCCGGTATTTTTACTTTACTTCAGTATGTCCATTTTTCATTACTTTATACTTTATAACCAATCAAGCAATATTTCATAGTTTGGCTATACTTACTTTCCTACAGCGATGCGTAGCGTTGTGAGATTGTGGATCATCCATTTTCAAAAACGTTAGACAAAAAGTACTGTTACTTTGGTACGTAAGTATATTTTGATACCAATACTTTTGTCCTTGGTGTCGATTTTTTTATGTAAGCCTTTTACTTGTAACAGAGTATTTTTATATTGTGGTATTGCTTCGTTTAGTTAAGTAAAAGATCTGAGTACCACCATTGCATATATATACAGTACATTATATATACAGTACATGTTTCCATATTTCAATAACATCTCCCCAGCTGCTGCTGCGCTCCTATTGTGAAAAGAGTTGGCGAGCAGAATAGTACATTATTTCTAGAGCAGTCTCTTTATCATTGCCTCATCATGACCTATAAGCAGTAATGCGGATGTCGGCCAAATATATATATATAAAAAAAGAAAAACTTGAAAAATTGCCCTCAGTAGAGTGCATACTGTACCACTGCCAACACTGTGCAACTGTCAAGATACTGCATGTCATTTCCCCCTCAGAAATGAGTAATTCTGCCCTGTGACCTTCTCTTTGTCCTTAGTTAATCATCTCTCCAGAGCAGCCTACGAAACATAAAAAACATATAATAGAGTCGGCACACTTCCATTATGTTTATAGCAAGATCAGTGTGCAGACTTTACTGTTTGTCTTGCACGTGATTACCAGAGTGGATGTTTTCTACCCTACTGACAATTCCCACCAGATTTTCATGAAAATCCACCCATCTGTTCTTGAATTTGACTTTGCCCTTGATTGTGACCTCGACCTTGATACCCAAAAGTTAATCATCTCTTCGGGGCAGCCTTATCATTCCCTCCAGGGTTCATGGAAATCCAGCCTCCAAACAAACGCAATGGGACGTAAACATAGCCTTGATCCAGCTCTGTTGTTGGAGCTAAAATGCTGTGTGGCCTGATGCCATTTTTCTACAATTTTTGACAAGTCATTGTGACATTCAAAAACCATTCAACCATTGCACACCATTTATAAGTAGAAAATTCAACTGGTCTAGTCCCTCTGCATCTGAGGATGCAGCTGTGAATACACAATCATGCACAAACAGGCAAACAAACACATACATATGCAACATTTACATGGGAGGACCAGAACTACAGACATACACACAGCACCTTACAAGCACACCACACTTTATTTAGATTAAACAAATCTGGCAACCCATTCGGTAAAAAAAAAGAAGGAAAAACATAATTGTTTTCCCTTTGTTTTTTGCAGAATCTGTCTTGAGGGATTAAGATGAATTAAACATATCCTACAGGCATATCCATACACACACACACACACACACACACACACACACACACACACACACACACACACACACACACACACACACACACACACACACACACACACACACACACACACACACACACATATATATATATATATATATATATATATATATATATATATATATATATATATATATATATATATATATATATATACACACACACACACAAGACCCCCCCCAGACTGAGATGTCTCCATCCTTCTCCATTTTCAAATGTTCCTGCTTTCCTCGTTGGCACGACCGTCCTGGCTGCTGTTCCAGACGCCAGACGGCACGCGGCGGAGAAAGAATACAAGCAATGTTTTCTTTCCCGTACGAGTCACTGATCGAGGAAGAGAGCTGTTGTTATTCTTTCTCTCTGTCTTTGTTTGTCTCTGTTTTAACCCACTCGTTCTCGGTTCCACCCCTCAGTTCCTCCAGCTTCCTCTTTCTCTGCCTCTTTTGCTGTCACTCTCTTTCACTTCCCTTACATTTTTATATTTCCTTCTTTTTTTCTCCCCCTCTCGTTTCTATTCTCATCTCTTTTACTCCGCTTTTACTTTAATTACTCTCTCCTTTTCAGCTCTCTCCTCTCTCTCAACGCTCTCCTCTCTCTCTTTTTTTTTGCACCCTTCTCTCTCTGTCACTATCTGTCTCTCCTTTTCTCCCTCCCTTTCACTTTCTTCCTCCCCTTGTTTACCCCCCCCCACCTCTCTCTGTCTCTGTCTCTCTCTCTCTCTCTCTCTCTCTCTCTCTCTCTCTCTCTCTGGTCGTGCTGGTCTGCAGATGGTGAATGCCATATCTAATGTTGATGTTTTTACACATCAAACCAGAGGCCACATCTGCACAGCTCCCCAAACCAGCCACAGATGTGTCGGCAGGGTTACCTGACAACCAGTGCAGATGGAACACTTTCCAAGGCTTAAGTGAAGAGCAACACACGCACGCACGCACGCACTCACGCACGCACGCACGGACGGACGCACGCACGCACGCACACACACACAAACGCGCACAGAGCGTTGAAGCGCTGACATAAAAGCCGACAATTTGAGTTCTTTTTTTTTACCACCTTACTTTGTTGTAACAAAAAAAAGGAAAGCCCTTCTCTCAGTGGATTGGTGGACCAATAACCATATTCTCACTGGGGGCGAGGTGTTAACGCACCGATCTGTAATTGCTTCGACGTTGCAACGTGTCGAACCTTGACAAGGTCTCGCATGAATATTAAAACATTTTGCGTGTTTATCTTTTGTTGTTGACAGAACAGGGCCCCGCCACGCTATTGCCGCATACATACCTCCGCCCACCGCCCCCCAACCACCCCACCCCACCCAGCCACCCACCGGTGCTGCAGGGAGAGCGAAGAGCCGCCGAGGGGAGAGAAAGCCTCGTCAGCATTACGTTTGGTCTGTCAGATAGATTAACATGCTAAAATATGCACATACTAAAAACACTAGCCGATTAACATGATCAGGCCGTCCCAGGGCGCCACGGGGCATGATTTCAGCCCCGTTTCCAGGAAGAGGGGAGGGGGAAAAAGAACAATGATACGCTCTCGAAACGTGCTACAATAATGAGATTTACATCCCAATTTTAGCATTTTGCCTATTATGATTCCGGTCTGTGCCAGGCCTGTACGTGACTGAGGCTCCAAAAGGAGCTCATTTGAATATGAGCCGGACTTTCGATTGAAAAAGTACACTATTCTCATTTAGAGGATTTGTGAATGTGATTTTCTTCCTCTTTATTTGGCTCGGTTTAAAGGAAATTCCAGCGCTCTCAGACCTTAACGAGACCCTGAGGTTTAATAATGAGACATATTTCCTTATCGCAGCCGCAGTCTCAGATGTGTGCTATAGCTCATGGAGTAGACAGTGACATTAATATGCTGTTCCTGCTGCATCCATTAAATATGCATTGATATGCGGTGTGATAAGCATGTCCAACCCCACAGACTCTTTTGCATACTTGACTCAATTCTCAAGGCGCTCTATTCACCCTACAGCATTTAGAAAATCAATAATCTGGACATCAACGATAATAATGTGATCCAGCCTTAAAGTTCGCTTTGAATTATTATGACTGCCTGATAGGACACTTTGATGTGTTTGCCTTCTTTCGCAGAAATAAAGATCACGGTCATACAAAGGATGAATGCCTTAGTAATCCAGTGGTACTCGTCTGGATTCAGTACTGTGCAAATGTTCCATACTGAAAGAAAGGGCACAGCAAAGGTGTCCTCCATGTGACAGGAGGAAACTTTATTAAGTTTCTGGGTAGCAGAAAAGCAAAGGTCAGAGAGGTCAAAAAGTAAGTTGCTCAAATAGTGATACTGTACTATACTGTACCTTATCCGCATACCAGACCAGGATGGGCCATAGCCAGGCCTGGCCTGCCTCATGAATGATTTAACCTAAAGCCCACTGAGACTAACACGCAAGGGGGAAATTATGCTCTATCTACAGTATGTAGGCTAATGGGACTAATAGACTGGCTATCAGTAGTTGACAGGTAATGTACATTACGGGTGGGTGGGTATGGTTTGGATCAGCAATTTGCCGGGGGCGAAACAATAATTGGTCAGAAGAGTCAGCAATACACTTACCATTTATGACATAAATGGAAGAGAGGAAAAAAGAGACAGACTTGTTTAAATGTTTTGCATGTCAGAGTCAGCCCTATGTTCCCTCAGTCTATCGTTAGAGTTGGAGTTGGGGTTAGGGTTGTCATTGAGGTTTGGGACAGGGATAGGGGTGGGATTAGGGTTAGCGCTGAGGAAACATACTGTAGATATATGCTCCCATATTTACATGTGCTGTTGTGACTATGCCGAAAAGAGGGCCGTCTACTGTTAATCCTAAACGATTGAACTGTATCATTGAGACGGTTACAACATAGAGTAGTGACTATTAAAAGAGATGAGCGTAAAAAGAGCACATCGTTATCACTTTGGCAAGGTTTGTTGGTCTCGGTTGTTTTCGCAGATAAAATTGTTTCATTCCTAATGCAATCATTGCTCTCTAAACCTTGCTGCTGATCAGTGAGACTCACAGCCTAAGTTGTGGTCCCAGTCTCGCCTTGTCACATATATAGTAGCTACTCTGACTTTTTTGTTGAGGGGGTGATGAAAGTCTGATTTATAACACATTGCCGGCTTGCTCACTGAAAATAGCAGATCTACAAGCTCACAAAGTGTCACCATTTATAGTGCTGAAGGAACTCACCATGTCAGACTGGGAATTAAATTTGGTTGCCAAACACAGTTGCCATCGATAGTTTGGTCAAATTCTTGGCTGAGGAGATGTTCATCTAGACTGGGTACAAAGAGGCAGGGCAGGCGGTCGTCTGCCCAACTAAGATCTTGCCTCCCCTAGAAAACCCAAATAACCCGAAAATGTGTCATTGCGTGCTTAGTGTCTTCAAAGTCACGCACCCAACAAGCTTTGAACAGAGCAGATTGGACCTTCCGTTCCAGATATAATGGCCAAAACATCTTGAAAACGGCCACCCAAAACACAGAGCGGAAATCAGTCACCTTCGACAGTTCACAGAAAGGCTGTGTACCAACGAGGGCGAGTGAGCACCCTCCCAGATAGCAGGACTACCATTTGATTCACCAGGGCAGTTCCTCACTGACAGTAATATTCATGTACTATCTATTAACATAGTTGATCAGATGCAAATTTTTCATTGTCTTTGTGAATAAATATGGCGGTAGTCCTATGTGATACATAAATTATCTTGGGAACAGATGGTACACCGGCCTTTGGTTGGATAATCTCATGCAACAAATGCCTGGGTGATAATCTATACGCTATACTGTATACCATACCATACAGTAGACCCCTTGCCGTGAACCTCATCAAAACACAGACATACCTCTGGCATTTCATTTTGGAGGACAAGGAGACAAGTGTCCTTTATGTAAACAAATAGATATGCCTTCAATTAACAGACAAAATAAAACAATGTACTTCAAAAATAAGCCTTCTTCCAGAAAAAAATGTATAAAGTTAGATTCAATTAGTGTGAGTTTAAGGTGTTATGACCACCTTAATGTGGTCATAACAGTATTCCTTTATTATGGGTGGTGACTGAGTGATGATTCAGTTGAGTATCTCCTCTGTAAGCAAGTAGAAAGCTCAGAGAAGATGACACCAGGCGGTATCACATGACAGGTTTGGAAGTTTATTACCCACATACAGAGAATATATACTATAGTTCACAATGTGACCAAAAGATATGAGTTGGAACAGATATAGAAAGGAACATGGTATAATATTAATAAGTAAACAATAAAAGTTGATGTCATTGTATTCTACAATGCAGGTGATTTATGTGTGCGGCCGTGGGGGCTCAACTCGAACCCCACTAGCCCCGCCCCCCCCCCCCCCCCAGCCGGGAAAAAAGTAATTTTCTCTGTGTGGGCTATTGTTCTAGGTGTTAACGGCGCGTTAACACCTAGCTGCGCCCTGCTATAGTAATGATAATGGTAATGGTACTGTAAGTTTGAGCCAGACATCTGAGATTGATGTGGGGGCTGATCATTTCGGGGGGGCTTAAGCGCCGAGACCCCCGCGGTATCGGCATCTATGCTACAATGTATGTTATACTTCAACAATTACATCTCGTATCAGTGTCCTGATAAAGCAGTAACAATGGTGTCACAAGTACAGTATATCGGTATATGTGTATGCAGATGAGAGTCAATGTCAAGCCTAACAGGTCAAACCTAAGATATAACAGTTAGTTAGCTAGAAGTCAAATAGGTGATTGTGATCCTTCCAGAATTACTAAACAAATGGTTTGACATCATCAACCTTTGGCTTCCACAGTTAAGACATTCACACCGTTTTACTCACTCTTCTTTATAAACATACTCACGTGACTTCTGATGTCAACTGAATTACTAGTGTTTATCAAATAATAACACATATTTATATGTCGAATAATTATGTTAGGAACCATTGCTGACTATATTTTCCATGTCTAATTTGCTATTAGAGTTCATAATGCACACAGTACTCAGGCTGAACGCTCTCCACAATCCGTGAGATTTTAGCTCACGACCCTTGCCTCTCACCATGCATTTACCATAAATTGCCTGGGATTTTATAATGTCAGGGTAATAATTTGTTCATAAAGTCCATGAGAAAATAGCGACATTTAAAGTTAATAGAATAATATTACTGCCTACCTCCAACAAATTGGAAAATTGTGTGCCTCGCCTTTATTGGTACACAGTCATTCTGTGAAATATTGATGGTCAGACATTGTTTTCTGCTCTCTGTCTTGTTTCCGTGGTGGCCGGATGAGGAGAATCAAGAAATAATTCAATTGCAGTCTCTACGGTAGATTAAGCAGTCATGCAATAATTACTCTAAAGAAATCAAAGATGTCTTTGAACCTCCCAGTCAATATTCAGACTCCTTGCATCTCTACACTGTCACTACACTGCACCTGGAATTTCACAGCCCACATTGTCGTGCCTGCATGTCCCAGATGAACGTGTCGGCACACATGGGCAGCGGCTATGGGCACATGGCAGTACACGTCAATGTGGCGCCCTGCGACACACCGCGCCTCTGTCCTAGCCGGGGGGACCTGTGGCAATGGGAGGCATACGATAATCCGACATCCCATTTCTCCGACTATGTGGCATCCGCGTGCGGTTAGGGTTAGGGTTCGGGTTTGGTATAGGGTTAGTATTGGAAACGTCGGAACTCTGCTCCTGTGGCAGCTTCTCTTCCTCACCTCTTGCTGTTGTATGTTGTGTATAGAATACTGGATGAGGAGAGACCATCTTGTAACCAGTTCAACCCTATAGGGCATCACAGTTCCCGCCCACTTCCTGGTGCCACTGCAAAATACTCAATGCATTTTTCCCATTGACTTTTCCAAAAATATTTATATCAATTAATTTAAGCCTAGAATCAAGCTATCTAGGTGAATCATGACCATAAAACGTTTGATTCTGTGAAAAAACTTTTTTGAAAACGGCAAAACAAAGGGTATTTATTAAATATAGTATATCATATAATTAAATATACATTTTTAAAAAATCACAGAAAAAAATGTTTAATGGTCATGATTCACCAGGAGCCTGGATAGCTTGATTCTAGGCTTAAATTAATTGATATAAATATTTTTGGAAAAGTCAATGGGAAAAATGCATTGAGTATTTTGCAGTGGAACCCGGAAGTGGCCGCAACTGTGATGCCCTATAGCATCCCTATTCTAGGCAAACATTTGGCGAAAATAGCAGCTCTACAAGCTCACAACACGTCACTGGGACATACAGTATTGTGAGCTTGTGGAGACATATATACAATATAGTTTAAGTGGTTACATACATGAGAGCAACTGGTTGTTGAAGTTCAGAAGAATCAACAAGGGCTATATGACCCATGCACCCTGAATCCCATCATTATAAAGATATTGACAAAAATATATATAATAATGCCTGGCGAGCCATCAGAGGTTTGCTATTCAGATGAAAAATCACATTTAAGTTGTGGGTGCCCATACATGATTTTAAGATAATGTTGAAAAATGTAGGAATACAGTGTGATACAATTTTGTAAAAATGGCCAATGTATGAAAAGGGTAAAATGGCATAACTTCTCATCAGTCACAATGGATGCATAATCAATCCATGAACCTAGAAATCACTTAAAACAGACGATTTGATTTAACTGAAGAAAATAAATGTGCTGCAGCACTGTGGCGGCAGTGTGCCTTGTACTTTAGCCTCTCACATTACCACACGATTGGAGATCATCACTGCTTTGGAAAACCAATCCTGTGAATGACTGCCCTAAAACGTTTATTTTTTCCCCCCCTCTAATTGTTTCCACCCAGTTTTAGCAACAAAGGCTTGGAGATTGTCCTCAGTCTCTAGTTAAGTAAAGCATTTTGGGACTGATGGCTTGCGAGTCTACCCCACACATATGACATTCAACTCACTAAACAGGACGTTCTGTCGGTCGGTTGATTGGCCAGTCGATCTGTCTGTCCAACATTTTCAAGAGCTGCCACAATGCAATAGCATAAATGAATAGTCCTGTGTGCTGATTGGCTGGGAGGGGCCAACCAGTGTCTGAACACCTGCTTGATTGCCTTCATGAGACAAAGTGACCTTTTTTAGCCGCAACCTCTTAGATACAGTAGTATAAGCCAGGTCAGTCGGCTGGACTACCTCTTTAATATCAAGTTGTGGTCCTATAGCCTCGTGAATGTTTGAACACATTTCCAGAAACAGAAATGAATGTTCAAGTCATCTGTAATACAAGGCTGCAAATCCATGTCCTGCCATCTGTTTTTAAGAGTTAGTTTTGTGACTCCTAATGTATTTATTCCCTCCGCCAACGGAGTTGGATGGAGGCTCTGTTTCCGCCCCGTTCCGTTTGTCGGTCTTTCTTTTAGAAAAATACCTGGAGAACAGATGGCTAGATTTTCATAAAAGTCTGAGGGAATGATCAGTAGGCTGCCCCGAGGAGAAGGTTAACCTTTGGGTTGAAAGGGCCAAAGGTCAAGGTCAAAATGACATAATCGGTCATATCGCTAGGTATTAGAAAGAAAATTAGTTTTGGTGGCGCAGTGTTAAAGTGCCTGCCCACCAACACAGAGATCGAATCGCGGTGGATTCCAATTCTCAAAGGGGGTGAAAAGAAAAAAAGAAAGAAAAAAGATATGTGATGCATTGGATTCCTTGTGTAAGGCGTCACACTGTGACTGCCAAATTACATCATAATGTATCAATTCTGTCTGTCTGTGAATAAATGACTCAAAGACTGATAGGCAGATTTTCACAAAACTGCCTATCAGTCAAGCAAGCTCAAGGTTAAAATCAAGACCAGATGGGCAGATTTCCATGGGATTTGGTGTGAATGATCAGTAGACTGTCCTGACAGGATGATTACCCAAAGCACTGGTTCTCAACGTCCAGTCTGGGGACCTCCAGGGGTCCATTGGAGTGCATGGGAGTCTTGGGAGATATAGCATGTTCCAGTGCAGTGAAAGTAGACAAGTTACAGATTACGGAAATATATTTGGGTGAGTGAAATTCAACACATTTCAACACATACTTTATACAGACATCTCTGACTTCTACTAAGGAGAAATCTAAATGGAGCAGCAGCAATGTCCCCCCCCCCCTTACCCTTAGCCTTATTCAGACCATTTGCCTGCCTCCTGCACTCAAAAGCCTTGTATTCAAATGAAAATAAGTGCCTGGCAAGACATTAGTGATGATAAAACATATTTTGTTACACTTTATTACTATCCTTGTAAAACAAAAGGGAGGGCAGCTGTTCATGTTTTATGTGGATGGTTGAATTAAAATCAAAAGTAAAAAATATTGGTAGAGCGACACAATTCATGTGTTGGGTAAAGTATTAATCCGTGAAGGCCTTTTTCTCAGAATTGCATTGTATCTTTGATCCTCCACTATAATGAAATGGTAAAAAGGTCACTTCAAAATGAATAAATAAATAATGGAGCCAGTGTAGTTATTATTTAATCAAGCTCATGTTAATACTTTTCATTGTGAGCTAGTAGATCGGCTATTTTCGTTACTTTTGCGTGACACTGTGATACGAAGAAGTATAAAATAGGGCATTCATTTATGAAAAAAAAATCGCACCCTGTGTGAAGGAAGCGGTGCCTTTGATGAGTGGCCTCCTGGTGGCGCTATAATAGGGCGGGCGGGGCTTCAGCAATTAATGCTCGTCCCTATTGGTGGTGTAAGTCCATAAACCAAATTCGGACTGGGTGGCATGCTGCTAACTGGAGTTATGGCTGTTTGTAGCCCAGCCAATGACAATACAGAGGGGGCGGGGCTTCAGCAATTAAAGATTGTCCCTATTGGTGGTCTAAGTTCACGTGGTAAATGTGTATTTGGTAGCATGCTGCAAAGTGGACTTATGGCTGTTTAAAGCCCAGCCAATAGGAAGACAGAGGGGGCGGGGCTTACTACATTTCAGTTCGTCCCTATTGGTGGTCTGAGTCCACGTACCAAATTTGTACTCAGTAGCATGCTGTGAACTGGAGTTATGGCTGTTTAAAGCCCAGCCAATGGGAAGACAGAGGGGGCGGGGCTTATGTAATTACAGTTGGTCCCTATTGGTGGTATTAGTTGGACTTGGTGGCATATGCTGAAAACTGGAGTTATAGCTGTTTAAAGCCAGTGGCCTCCTGGTGGCGCTATAATAGGGCGGGGCGGGGCTTCAGCAATCAATGCTCGTCCCTATTGGTGGTCTAAGTCCACATACCAAATTTGGACTTGCTGGCATGCTGCGAACTGGAGTTATAGCTGTGTAAAGCGCTGTTTAAAGCCAGTGGCCTCCTGGTGGCGCTATAATAGGGCGGAGCGGGGCTTCAGCAATCAATGCTCGTCCCAATTGGTGGTGTAAGTCCACATACCAAATTTGGACTTGCTGGCATGCGAACTGGAGTTATAGCTTAAGCGCTGTTTAAAGCCAGTGGCCTCCTGGTGGCGCTATAATAGGGCGGGGCGGGGCTTCAGCAATCAATGCTCGTCCCAATTGGTGGTGTAAGTCCACATACCAAATTTGGACTTGCTGGCATGCTGCCAACTGGAGTTATAGCTGTTTAAAGCCCGTGCTCAAACGGACAAACGGACAAACGGACAAACAGACATACGGACGGA
Organism: Gymnoscopelus microlampas; assembly: GCF_963454915.1. Taxonomy (NCBI): domain Eukaryota; kingdom Metazoa; phylum Chordata; class Actinopteri; order Myctophiformes; family Myctophidae; genus Gymnoscopelus; species Gymnoscopelus microlampas. The sequence continues at coordinate 17,159,355 of NC_139953.1, forward strand.
CATAGTCAAGAGTAGAGCGGCTGGCACCGCTAAAAACATTAAAAGATGAAATATGCAAGGTTTCTGCCCGACAGCTACGTTACCAAACATGAACTGTAGTGGATAACAGCGGTGAAACCATGAGCAGAAACCCACAATAGCCGCTGAGAGCTGAGCTGACAGCGAAGTGGAACAACAAAAACATGCCAACGAATACAAAGAGAATTTAATGTATGAGTGCAGAGGAAATATTATGCAGAAGGAATAACATGTGATGCTTTTTTTTTTTATTGTTCCTCTCAGTAATCGTCCAATAAAGATTCACAATGACATGACTGTTTGCGTGTTTCAGGCTACATTTATCTTGGCTCAAGATAACCAAGATGAATGTATTACTCCACCCATGCTGGAGCAAACCAGCATGAACTTACTGGGCAGATACATTTCTCAAAATTCTCAAAAACATAAATCTTTCAGCTCCCTAAATATACATATACTAAATATATCAATTCCAACTATATTAATTAAGAGTGTTTTGATAACCGGGTGTAACCGTGCAAAGTGACTGCTTTGAAATACTAGCAAGGTGCTTCTCATACCAAGGACCATCACTCCCCGCCCAATAGCGCAGATATCTTCTATCTATAAATTATAGAAACCTGTGTATGTCTGTGTGTGTCTCTGTCTTTCCCAAGCAAACTCGTGCACTGTCTGATCTATCTACTTCAAACTTGCCGTGTGTGTTGCCGAATGACCCCCAATAAATCACAATACAAAACAATATTTAACCACATAACAACACAAAATACATGACATCAGATATTATAAATATAAGTGGCTGCAGTTCATCAGTTTAATGACTCCCTTTTACATTTCCCTTTAGTCCACACAGGAGGCCTATTTAGAACCCAAATTCTGGTTTAACGGTTGGACAGACTGAGGAACAAAAGAGTTCTGCAGAGGTCTGTTCAGTCGAGCCTGTGGGACTCTAAATCTTCTGTTTGGCAAAAGCTGATGTTCTTCAAATAAAATATGAGAGGGGTCAGACATAACATTACAGTACCTGCCATAGACAACATTCTTTGTAGCATACGCAACTTGAAAACTTGAGCATTTGACCCACAATCTTTGAGCAGCTATGTAGCCATATAGTCTAGTCAGTCTAGCTTTAAGCTGCACTATCATATAGCATAACACTCTGTAAAACAATGGCAGGTTTGTTTAGTTTTTATCTGTTTGTTTGCTCCAAATAACCGTAGTCTCTGAGAAAGTAATCGTTGTTACAGATATGTAATCTATATGTGAAACCCATGCTAAAGCATTGTCTACATATGCCAAAATATGTATAGGAGGAAACTATAGGTTACTGACGTAACCCCGGTTTTATGATAATATAAGCGAGATGTCTCGCTATGGGAGAGCGCCCTCCGGCGTGATCACACAGAAGTACACCTTCATAAACTTCCAGACAATCCTATTGGCTGGACTGACCTTCCTCTGACTGGAGGTCCCGCCCTCCTCCTATATCAGTCAGTGGATGGGTCATTTTCCCTAATTCAAGATAACCTTTCTCTTCTCGTTCGTAAACAAGAAGGGTGTCTTTCGAGACATCTCGCTTATATTATCATAAAACCGGGGTTACGTCAGTAACCTATAGTTTTATTTCAAATATTTCACTCGATGTCTCGCTATGGGAGATATAGTACACTCCCTGATTGTTATCTCGAAGTCCAGAGCAACCAGCCTAGGGACTTGATCCCCGTGTCTGGAGGCTACACTAAGGACCGTACTGTATGCGCCACAGGGGCTGCAGTTACGTCCAAACTGTAGAACCTGGCAAATGTCAAGGCCTAAACCCAACATGCCACACTGCAGACATCTCAGATGGAGACCCCCCCCAAGAGGGCCCATGATGTCTCTATTTCCCTCGTAGAATGTGCCCTCCGTTTTACTGGGGCAGCATCCCACCACTGGAATTGGCTACTGAATAGCCTCTACAATCCAGTGGGAAAGTGTCTGTTATGCAATGGGCTAGCCCACTATCCGTGGAGCCCATGACACAAATAGCTGATCTGACTTTCTCAAAGCCTTTAGATCTGCCAATGCACATTTCCAAAGCCCGAACCGGACAAAGGCAATGTAACCTTTCATCCTCCTAAGAGGCGAAAAATAGGCGGGTGCAACGCACCCAAGGTCACAAGGACACTTGGTACCAAGGGGTTCTCTGGCCCACACCCAGGTTTGGGTCTGACAACCACCCTTGTAGCCCCTTCCTTGAACTGCGTACACTCAGCGTGTACTTGACAGTGCATGAAGATCACTGAGCTCTACAGTAGTCACCGAAGCCATCAGTAACATAGTCTTGATTGACAGTTGTTCTGTCAATCTGACACAGAGGCTCGAAAAGTGTTGGACAGGAGTCCAACACCCGGCTCAAATCCCAGGGCGAGACCGGGGACTTTTGACTCGGGAAGAGACGTTCTGTCCCTTCCATGAACCGACAAACCAGGCGGTGCTGACCCACCGTCTCGGCCCCAAGTAATATGGCAGGCTGAGATAGCCGCCAAGCAGACTTTATTGAGGAAAAAGCTCTGCCCCTATCCATCAGGTCCTGTAGAAGGACTCAATGGACTTTGGTATATGGAACGGCACAGTGCGAGACGTCTCGCATCATGTCTCAAACCATTCTGGGGTGACCCCACGGCACTCAGATTCATCCCCTCATGGGCTGAGCCCAGAGAGTCAGATGTACTGGTCAGGGACAAAATAACTCGCCCCCTGCTAGCGTTAGCATGTTTCTGCGTAACGGAAGCAGCCATGAGCGGTCGTACAGGAGAGGTTTGACTGATACCCAGTGACCCCTTCTGGGGCCACCAGTATCACCATCAGCCCCTGGTCCCTCACTCTCACGAGTGTGGGAGCTAACAGGGACAGGCGCAGAGACCAGTCGTCTGAGATGAATCACAGATTCCTCCAGCGACACAGCGCTGACACACATTTCTCTGTGACCAACACACGACCGCAACTGCCCAGCCTGTCTTAGCGATACGGCTGAGGCCCTCATACCTGATATTCTCATGCACATTTTGAAGGAGACCCTCCGGCCCGTGCAAAATTGTGCCAGGCAGGACAAAAAGGACTGATCCTTTTCAGTGGCGGACTGGCTTTGAACAATAGTGAGTTCAGAGTCCTGCCTATGAAATTCGCTGTTTGTGCAGGCACCAACACGCAGTTGATCCTGAAAACTTGATTTCAGTAGGTGAGACACCACTTTCCGAGTATGCTGCCTTGCCGCTGATTTTTGAGTCGGCTTGTAGCAGCCCATCATTCTATGTAAGACGTTATGCGAGTGCCTTCTCTCCTCAGAGGGCCAATCGCAACCTGCGTGAATTCGACAAATACTCTGGGGCTGAGGACGTTACAAACGGTAGCACCGTGTATTCGTAATTTAACCTCAGAACCCTAACAACAGAGATTTCTGTGTGGTGGGTAAAAAAGGAGCATAGAATTAGGCGTCTTTTAGGTCTATCGATGTGAACCAGTCTCTCTGACGCACCATGCGGAGAGAACGGATTTGATAATATCCTGAATTTGAACACCTTTAGATACTGATTGAGGGCTCTTAGGTCCAGTATCGGACGCAGCCCCCCCCCCCTTCTTTTTGACCAGGAATAGCACGAATAGAGCCCGCTGTTAGCTTGGTCTCTTGGTATTTCCTGTACAGTTCGTTTTCCTAACAGGGAGAATTATCTTCCTGTAGAAAGTCGCCCGCCTGTCCCCTGCTTATGAGAAGATCGCTTCCACTAGCTTGGGGAGGTCTCGAGGCGAACTGTAGTATACATCCCTGGATATAGAGTGCAGTACCTACTGTGGTGTGTTGCACCTTATCCATTCCGATATCATACAGTGGGGTTCCTACAACACTGGTTAGGCTCGATTGTGGTGCCATGGCGCCATATAGTGGTTGAACAGAGTCGACCGTGAGCCGTTCCCTTGGGGACAGGGCGTAATCGCCATCTCTTCATGGCGAGTATTCGCCCCGCTACCCTGAAGTGTCTGTGAGACCTCTGCGGTAGCGAGCGTGTGTCCCTTATGTTCTGGTTTTGTCCTGTTTCATTTCTTTTTGCCGTGCCCCTGAAATTCAGGCTGTAACGGTTTGAATTTTATTGGAGAAACAGGTAGAGAGGGTTCAATTTCCAATAACCACTCTGATGTCTTGCCAAGGAGACATCGTGGTCATAGTATCATCGAACCGGGGTTACAGTCGTAACTCATGTTTATATTCACACAACATTATCCACATAATGTATAGTGTGTAAAGTTATTCTCTCTTCCATCGGGCGGCGGAGCGTGTTCGCCTCGCCCACCCGGCCATCCGAACTCCAGGACCACCAGAGAGAGAGGGGGAGGCGGTGTCCACCGTCTCCTCCTGACATAGTCCCAGCCATGTCCCTCTCCTTTCTGTATTTCACTCTTGTAGAGTAGCTACCCGAGGCCTGCCTCTGGCTGGCTAGGGTGCTCCTCCTGGCCTGTAAGCTGCAAGCGAGAACGCCTGCCATTTAGGCGATGCGTGCTTCGCAATGGATTTGGGCTCTCGTGTCAGAGCCGTGGCTTCTGACGTGAGGTGTGTGGCCACCCCTTCTTCCACGGGTAGCGGAAGAGTAGGGCTCAGCCCAGGACACGTCAACTGTTGTCCCAGTGCTGGTTGCCAACAGGAGTAGGCATTAAAACCGTTCTCTCATACTGGCCGCGGCTCGTGGCTATAGGCTACGCCGCTGGCAACTCGAGGTCGAGTATGAGTCGTGGGGAGAGGCTCGTTTTACTGGCCAGTCGCCTGCTCAATGACCTGGTTATAGGGGACATAATCTGTACCCCGGAGTAACTTTTGGGCCTCGTCCATGTCCTCTTCCTAACTTGGTGTAGAAGGGACTGGAAATGTTTGGCCCGCTTTTCTGACGAACCTAGGTTCGGTTAGTCCACATACTTATGCGGAACGGACCTTCCTCACACGGCCCTCGGGCTGCGTGGGTTGGTCCCAGGCAAATAACACATGAGTTGTGTTCGTCGTGACCCGACATTCTATTCCCGCAGACCCCGCACTCTTTCGAGGGACAGGGGTCCCTTCGTTGCTGGACTGCAGCGGTCATTGTTCACAACACGCGTGGAGCTTGTTTGTGGCAAGGTCTGTAAACAGGGGAGTCGTGTATGGGAGAAAAACTTTCTAAGCTTTTATTGTCCCAGAGAAACAACACGATGTCGGTTTTAGCGTGTAGCTAACTGTAGCCTGCCCAGCTGGTAGTTTATGATGCTAGCTGGTGGCTTGCAGAGCTGAAAGAGAAACACTAGGAGCGTTTAACGCTAGTGTGTTTGCTCGGTTTTAGCTCGTGGCTACGAGGCCACTTTAGAGACGAAAACACGATGTGAAGCAGTGATGCTGTCATGTTTTACTCAGTGATAGCACGTCGTGTGCAAAACGTGTTGCTAGTGGGAGCTTTAAGCTCACCGATGGCAACGTGCTAAGCAAGCCGGTAGCATATTATGCTAGCTGGCGGCGTACAGGACTGTCTCTGAAGGAATACAGTAGGAGCGTACTACGCTGGTGTTTGCCCGGTGTTTAGTTTGTGGCTAAAACCCCTTCTGGGAGAAAACACGATGTGAAGCAGGTTATGCTGTCGTGTTTACTCTGTGTTAGCACGCAGTGTGTAACGTGTTGCTGGTAGGAGCTTGTTTTAAGCTTCACCGATGGCAACGCACTAAGCTAGCTGGCAGCGTATTAAGCTGGTCAGAGAAAAGACACATTTAAGAGTGTAAACGCTGGTGTGTTTGTTCAGTGTTTTAGCTCTTGGCTAAGAAACACCTCGGAGAAAAACCACGATGTAAAGCAGGGACGCTGTCGTGTTTGCTATAGCTTGCCAGACGTGTTGTTAGTGGGAGTTTATTAAGCTCACTGGTGACAACATGCTAAAAACTAGCTGGTGTCTTATGGCGCTAGCTGGTGGCGTGCAGAGCTGACCCGGAGAAAGCACACTAAGAGCGGACGACGCTGGTGTTTTTACTCGGTATTAGCTTGTGGGTGAGAAGTCACCCCGGAGAAAAACACGATGTTAAGGTGTCGTGTTTACCCTGTGTTAGCATGGTAGCCTGCAAGAAGTGTCGCTAGTGGGAGCTTGTTAAGCTCTCGGTGACGACATGCTACGCTAGCCGGTAGTATTATGATACTACTACCCGGTGGCGTCCCACACTCTTTTCTGCGGGACCGGGGCTCTTGGACCCGGTCCTGCTCCTCAGAGTTGTGGAGGCCACGTTCACGTTAAGCGTTTTAAGCTTTAGGGAACAGAACAGGGAGGAGGGAAAAAACGAAAACACAGGGGTTGAGCGGACTATGCTCACATGTTTGTTTTTCCCTAGCTAGCTCGTGGCTAACTGTGGCTAGCAGTCTGTGGGGCTGAGGAGAGCTCAGGGCTCTCCCTCTGGCAACCTGCTGCTAGGCTTGAAAGAAACAAACACTGGGGCCGAGTATATTATACTGGCGTGTTGTTCTTTACAGCTAGCTCAGGGCTAGCTGTGGCTAGTAATCAGGGTGAGACTAGGGAGAGTGTATTAAACTTGTCCTTCGAATCACGATTACTATGTAAGCAGACTATGCTTTCTTTTTAGCTTAATAAGCTTGGCTATGGAACGTATTAAGTTCCTAGCAGGGCAACTTGCGATATTATCACAGGTTTTGTAAAGAAAGTCAACACCTACCATCAGTAGCGTCTCGCGGTCCGGGATATTATCCTGTCCTGTTGAGACTTTCGCCGTACTGACTTCATAAGGTGGACTGAGAAGGTGCTTCCTCGATCGCGAACGAGAAGAGAAACTGAATTAGGGAAAATGACCCATCCACTGACTGATATAGGAGGAGGGCGGGACCTCCAGTCAGAGGAAGGTCAGTCCAGCCAATAGGATTGTCTGGAAGTTTATGAAGGTGTACTTCTGTGTGATCACGCCGGAGGGCGCTCTCCCATAGCGAGACATCGAGTGAAATATTTGAAATAAAACAAGTTCAATTTGTGTGTATATAAATAATGTAATAAAGCCATGAAATAGCAATTTAAGGTAGCACAAAACAAACCGGTGTGAGTAGTACTGCGGTTTCAATAAAGCACATAAATGTTCACAATACGAGCATGTTTTAATTGTGGTGATCAGCACATAAAATGCCAAAAGTCACTTAAGAACAGAAAAGGTGGGCCAAAAACCAACAGCCAACCAACAGGACGCTACAGAACTATGACTGGTCCGCAGAATTTATGTCCCAGTTCTTACAGCTCCAATGGCTCCCAGTTGAGGATAGAACACGGTATATTCATATTCAAGTCCATAGGATCTTAAATGGTTGAGTCCCCACTCCAGTTACCTTGCCAGTTACCTTGAGAACTTTGAGAAGGTAGTAAATGTTCGAATATGGTGTATTTGTCCAATCCAATCCACACACACACACACACACACACACACACACACACACACACACACACACACACACACACACACACGGAACTAGCAGTGAAAGCAGTGAAAATATTGATGAGACATATTCTGCAAAGACTGTGTTAACAGTACAATAGCAAGATCATAAACAATTATACTAATATTGGATGTAATGAGGTAATAATAATAATAATAATAATGATAATAATACGTTAGAGAATTATAGATGAGATCAAAATAAAAGTACAGGTAGAAGAAATGGGGAATGTACAAGAAGGCAGAAGGCATATACAGTATAAATCCATTTCACTCAGTTTTTCTGTTTTTCACTCCAAGAAGAGCTGCTTGGAATTCTTACAGTTTGAATGCTGTTTTTGTTTGATTTAGCTTCCTTTTTTGACCTTGTCCTCGTTCAGAGCTCTGACAGCCACAGGGGGGAAAAACTCTTTCTGATCCTTGAATGTTAGCATTTTGTCAAATAAACCAAACCACAAACATACTGTACAACTGCACCTGAATAAGAAAAAAAAGTGAGGTGATGCTGCAAAGTAAGCTGTACTTCAGTGTTGATTTTGACAGCAAATTCTGATTTAGTTCTAGTCATAGACTTTTGAATACAATTCCATTTAGTTTTAGTCATATGTAGAATGTATTTTGGTGGTGCCTTGATGGCGTCGTAATGGCTGATTTTACACTTGGTTGCATGCTGAAAATAGCCGATCTACAAGCTCACAACGCGTCACAGTGCGACGCGTTGTGAGCTTGTAGATCTGCTATTTTCATTTGACTTGTCTTAGTTCTACTGGATCTCTTCTCCACTCGTCCCTCACTAACATTTTAGTCTAGTTTGTATTTGTTGACGAATTTGTCAGTATATTTAGTCTAGTTTTAGTCATCGTAGCTCAGTTTTTATTTCGTTTTTATTTAGTTTTCATCAGTGAAAAAAGGGTAGTCGACAAACATTTTTTGTCCTAGTTTTAGTCGCCGAAATCAACACTGCTGTACTTCACATAAAGTGTCACACACGCTCCAGGGAAAGACGATCAGGGCCACTCAGACACACCACATGACGGGAGGTGTAGCTTCCATTGATGTCCAATGGAGCCAGACTCCATGTAGTCCTTGACCCCTGGTAATCCCTGAGGCGAGAGGCTTGGAGAACTGACCTACTGGAGTTTCCTTCCTGCCAGTCAACTGCGTCTCGGCTACCAGGAACACTGCTCCCTTTTTCACCTCTGACCCCTAGAGATGTTCCGCAGCCAGCCAACCATCCAGTCAGGCTGACCCAGACCAGATCTCCAGAGGGATGGAGGTCTGTGTGGTCTCGGTGGAGAAGCGTGCGAGCGTGGGTGGGTGTGTGTGTGTGTAAGAGAGAGAGAGCATGCTTGTGTAGGCTATTTGTATGTATCTGGGCAAGTGAATGAGAATATGAGAATATGAGACCTTTCATTGTGAATGTGCAGTATTGACTCGTGCGTGCGTGCTTGCGTGGGTGCGTGTGTGTGTCTGTGTGTGTGCGTGCGTGCGTGTGTATGCTCACATGGGGACCCTGTGCCATCCAAGAATCTCTCTCCCATACTGTTCTCTCTCTCTCTTCTCCCCAGGCAGATGTACTAATTACAACCAGTTTCGGTGCAACAAGGAAGCGATTCTCTGCCAAGTCGGTGTGTCTCTCGGTTTGGTAGACTCTCTCCGGTCAGCTGGCAGGGCAATCTGTTGGATGGTCCTCCAGCAATTGAGAATTGATATGCCAAAAATACTATCTCCATAAGGGCTCAATGTAATAGTAATCGAGTTCTCTAAAATATAGAGCACCCAGTATGTAAAATACTTTACTTTTGGTAACTAATGTCTTTAAAAAGTACCAAAATGTGTTAATTTCATTGACAAATAATACCTTAAAATTGTTTAAGCCCCCCCCCCCCCCCCTTAATGGTAAATATCACATTGTTTATTGAAACTACTCATTTTTTCAAAGGAATGTGTTGTGGCTTCAAGCTGAGAGATGCCATTAATGCGTGATTGCTTGCTAAGGATCAGGACAGAAAACCTGCTCAGTCCTGTTGCTCTGCTCCAGTACAAATACACTTGGGTCCTTGTGTGAAGCTTCACAATCCTTGCTTCACCTTATGAAATGTTATTTTCAAGGCTATTTTTATTTTCTTGACTTTATTTGAAAGGAACGTGTTGAGAGGTAATAAAGAAGAGGTTCTCATGTGACCGCTATAGATCCACACTCGCATATATACGAACCGTGGACATAATAATTACATGGTTGAACCACCAAGGTATCCCAATGGGTCTTTGGAATGCAGTAAACACAGATGATAGCATACAAGCATAAGTGAAAACAACCCTGAGGGGACGAGAACAGTACCGCATCTGCCTCCATGTTAAAGCACTCAACTGCACCTGGTCAGCAGTAAAACTGCACCAGTATTATAGTAATTTATATTAACTGGCAAGGCAATGAATGTAAGATAAGATACGAACAAAAACTTTATTGATCCCCATGGGGAAACTCGGGTGTTGCAGCAGCAACAGCAGTAAGCATGAAACACACGTAAGTGTAGAGAACTACGAGTACGATAAAAATAAATAAATACAGAATAGTCTTAGAGTCTGACAATCATCTGCACATGGTCTGACTGGGTTAAAGTATCAAAAATATCAATGTACAATCTACCAGTGAATATCATATGTATGAATATACTGTATCCAGTAAGTACTGTATATGAATGGATCTGTAGACTCTCAATAATGAGTTTGAATCTAGTGCATTCAATGTGGTGTGTGGGTGGACTACAAATAGGCTAAGAGTACTATTGTACATGCAGTAGTAGAAAAGGGTGATGACAGTTGCACTATCAGCACAACCTTACTATACTGCCACTCATGCTGTTGTCAGTACACTTCACAATGTGTTATTATGAGCACTGTTGGAAACCTCTCAGGCCCCTCTGCAGAGAGCTGGCGATAGAGGGGCATGCATCTCCATCCAGCCTGTCTCTACAACTTCCAGCTGTCACGCTGGAAACACACACATACGCACGTGCGCACGGACACACACGCGCACGCAAGCTCACGCACACACACACACACACACACACACACACACACACGCATGCCAACTCTTCATAGTACTCCACCAATTAGCTTCAGTATTTGCATACGCACTCTAGTTGCACGATCAACAGCTAATTCCTGGTGTCATCTCACAGATGTCTAATCAGATTAGCTCGGCTAGCAGTCAGAGAGCTTCCTCGCTGCTAGCACTGCTTCCGCACTGGAACAGCCTCAAAACAAGGAGAGAGAGAGAAAGAAAAAAACATGTACTGTAGTATTAGGCTATTCATTATGCTTCTTGTCATCGTTTACAGGGAGCTGTATTTCCACAGGTGGTGAAAGTATACAGTACATGGCAAGACTATCATAGTATCTGTGCACGTGTGAGGACTCGAGTGGCAGTCTGCGAGCGTTGCAAAGTGAGCGATGTCACCAGCTGATGTTAAGATAAAGGTGAAGTTGGGAGGATGCGGGGAGTATTTCCTGTTGGCTCTTCGGTGTAATGAAATGGACTTGAAAAACGAAACTTGTAAATATTTGTGACAAGGTTTTAAGTGCTTCTCCCGGTTGGCTCGCCACAGCGTCGGGGAGGAATGACAGTGTTTAAATGCATCATGAGTGTGACGAGTTTCATTCAATAGAGACATTCTAGAATAGATTATGATCGAAAGCCTGTTGAACTGTGGTAGAGCCTTGGGTTGCACTGGGCATGATATAAGTTGACATATCAGTCTATCTAGCCCACTGGTTTCGTCACTTGCGTTACACCGATACTGATCTATCGGTTTCTCTGGCACTGGAGAGCTTCGTGAAGGGTAATGTACAACCATTTGCCTTTACCTGAAGAAATACCAGGACTCTTTTTTTCTTTGTATATCTGCTTCATTTGTGATTGTTTATTTGCTAAAAGTGAGATTTTGAGACCTGTTTCGCATGAACAGAGTCGGAATTACTTCCAGTTTATCGCACATAGCACAGAAGCGACAGATAAAAATGATTTGAATATTGGCACTGGATAGCTACAGTAAGTGCCATCATAGGTGTAATTGACCTTTTCATGAAGCCTAGCTCTCCATTCACTCATGCAATTGTCTCTCTACGTGCTGGCTCTACTTTTCTGCTATATTTTGGCCCTGTAATGGAGACATTTATTGTCCTCTCACATGCAGTTATTACAAAATCATACTTACACATGTGTTTACGTGCACATGAATGAATATGTCCTTCTCTGTATACATGAATGAGAGCGTGTACAGTACATGTGTGTGCCTGCATATGTGACATCACCGCACTTTCCTGCCACTTGAAGTCACTGCCAGTTGTACGTAATGGCTATAAATGGCTGAAACGTACAGTACTTAAACTCATCTATACAAAACTAAATTCTACCCCTCTCCCTCTCACGCTCTGTCTCATTCTCTCCCACAGACGCCCACACACTTGCATATACACCACGCCATTTTCCTTGGTGCTGTCAAAGCAATAAGGCAAGCAGTAAATACTGTACGAAATGTGTTATTAATGTCAGAGGAGTGGTAAAGTATTGTTGTGTTTGAAGACATTTACGGCTGGAAAAACAGCTGGCAGGCTGGAGGCTGGACTTCTCACAGGAAAGAAAAGCACAGATGGATACAGAGATGTGAGAAAGGAAATTAACCACTTAAGCCCTATTTCATACTCGGTGTCGCGCAGGGAAAATAGGCGATCTTAAAGCTTGCAAACACGTTGTGAGCTTGTAGATTAGCTTTCTTCACTATTTAAAAGATATATCAACATTTTTGCCTACTGGCATGCCCAAAATAGGGACGCCAGGTTGAAAAGAAAAAGAATAAACCCATAAATAAACTCAAAATGAAATTCAGTGGGCTCAGTAGAAAAATTATGTTTGCCTGCACCGATTTTGTCTATTTGTCTATTGTCTATTGTTGTTTTGCTATAATAATGTCTTATCAATATCCTTCGTTCTGTCAAAGATATCTCTCTTACAGTAGTTGAAGCCGATTATTTTATAGCCTATTTGCAGTGTCACTGCAATACAGCTTTTCCCTTTGTAGCTGTAGACCAGTGGTTTCCAAACAGTGTGCCAAGGCATACTGGTTTGCCACAAGACCAGTCCAGGTGTGCCTTTGGATTTAGTGAATTGTGACAATCACACATTATTATTGCAATATATACAACAGTACAAAAGTTATTATTTTATATTTTACATATCATTACTTTGTGTGCACCAATTTCCCAATACAGAGGAACATTCTATACCCTTATTTCTTTAAACCACTTTCAACATTGCATCCCTACTTTGGGCATGTCATAGACAAAATCCGATTTTTTTATAACAGGTACAAGCTCACTCACACAGCACATGTGAGCAAGACGCCAGTGAGCTTGTAGACTGGTTATTTTCGCTATGAATACAGGTGTGCCTTGAGATGTTCACTCGCCCATAGGTGTGCCTTGCACACCAAAACATTTAAAACCACTGATGCAGAGAATGTGCTACAAAGCAACAACCATACAAGCGGTGGTGAGGACCTTTTTCTGGTACTCTGTAAAGGCCTCAAAGTGTAAGTCGAATACAAGGAGGAAAGAGGCAGAGAGAGTTCCAACTCACTGAAAGGCTTAGCACGAGTGAAGGTGACATCAGAGGATGGTTTGGTCTTGTAACTTTGATATTGGTATCGACACCATGGAGCACTTACTAGGAGCACTTACTTGGGCATGCCACGCGTGTGCGTGTGGGTGTGCGTGTGCGTGTGTGTGTGTGTGTTGTTGCGTGCATATTGGCATCCCTCTGCTGTGCAAAATGTGACTTACATCTCTGTCGACCCCCCCCCCCATAATAACTGACAATTAAGATCTAATCTAATCCTGCCACCTCTCAATGCCAGCATGCCACTGATCAAGATTAGGAGTGTTGGCTTTGATTCCTGAATGAAAGAGCAAAAAGCTGCCATCCCCATCGACTCACATTACCTCCTACTCCACAATCATCTTATATTCACCCAATATTATACTTGGCACATGCCTGAGATTGAAATGTAAAATAATGAAGGCAAAAAGACGTAGCATTCCTTTTCCTCTCTGCCTCTGGGAGGTTTGAGGCTATTTTTTCAAAGTCATTTCTTTCATTTTCTTTCTTTTTTTTACCCTGGCTTTAGACATTTTTGGAGACTATTCAATAATAAATAATGCATCCGTTTCATTAGCTTCTTCAGCCAGCGGTGGACCAAGAGAACTCTTCTTCACCTCAGGGTCTTATTTCAAGGAGGAGGATCTGTCAATAACAGAGACTCACCAAGATTCCATCACTACACAATCAAATCCACAGTGTTACTTATATAAGCTGCAATCCATAACCTTTTTTATGTGAATAAAACATTACTTTGTATTTATGTGTGGTAGAGTACAGACTTGACGCAACTACAGCAACAACTGCGGTGGTTGTAGTTGGTCTACCAGCTCTTCCATTGAGAAATGTATATCCTGTGGTATTACATAAGCTCAAAGCATAATATATCCTGAAACCAAACTGTCTTTCTCCACTCGCGCTGGAGACCTGGGTTCACATCCCAGGTAGGCTGTGGAAGTTTCATATTGCAGCTTTAACTGAGTGGCCCGTAACGGGTCCGTTTGGTTACATTTTACTGTACGCTTATGGGATCATTGGACGTCAGATTATAGGCTTTCTCGGGACCCATGTGGCCCACAGTTGGTACTCGGGGAGTGTGCGGCTGGGGCCCTTCACTAATGATCAAATCCGGGACAAAATACGTGTTTGAAATATTTGGAAAACATGAGGTGTGCTTGATTTACTTGGCTTTTCCACGCCGTGCTTTAACTTTTCCTGCTTTTCCCAGAGACTGGCAAATCCAATCTGGCACGCGTACCTCTGAGTTTTCCATGCAGTCCTCCTCGCTAATGATGATGAGGAAGGAGCCCCGCACGAGACCTGAGGAGGGGGCGCCTGCTCACTGCTGCCTGCATTACAGGCAGCTCAGCCTACATAGTTCTGCTTATTAAAGCCACACAGTAAAATCCTCGGCGTTCATTTAACCACTAAAGCCCTGCTTTATAATTCATCGAACAACAGTGTGAAAATAGGCAATTTACAAGTTCACAGCACGCCGCGTCACATATTTATTCGGAACCAGGTAGATTTTTCATATATGAATACTTTTGAAGTGAAATACTCACCGGTGATTGTTGAATACACAATTTGTCATGCCCCTGGTGTGTAAAGACCTTCAGAATTATAAATGGATATCATACATACATAATGTACACACACACACACACACACACACACACACACACACACACACACACACACACACACACACACACACACACACACACACACACACACTATGATACATACAGTACATACACAAATAAATGCAGCTTTCATCATCCCTTACGTCTTCTACCAAGCTCGTTGTTGGAGCATCAAAGTTGTTTTCTAGGTGAGTGTGTTGTCCCCAGCAGGCCTCCAGCAGATCCCTGTGGCCAGTCAGCCACATCATCCTGTAGTAATAACTTTATGTATTAAGACCAATATGATGATGCCAGTCTTTCCATGGACCGGGACTCTATGCTGGCCGTGGAGCCTGCTCTGTGTGTGTGTGTGTGTGTGTGTGTGTGTGTGTGTGTGTGTGTGTGTGTGTGTGTGTGTGTGTGTGTGTGTGTGTGTGTGTGTGTGTGTGTGTGTGTGTGTGTGTGTGTGTGAGCATGCGTGCATGCATGCATGTGTGTGTGTGTGTGTGTGTGTGTGTGTGTGTGTGTGTGTGTGTGCATGCATGGGTGTATGACTACATGCAAGAGTTTGTGTGTGTGTGTGTATTCATCGATCTGTATGTGTTTGTTCATGTACAAGTGTGTGTAGGTAGTAGTACTGTGTATCTTTGTGTGTGTGTGTGTGTGTGTGTGTGTGTGTGTGTGTGTGTGTGTGTGTGCGTGTGCGTGCGTCCCTATGGGCACGTGTCGTGTCGCCTGCCATCTTGTGTCTGGGTGGCAGCGGCCCAGGAAGTTTTGTGCTCATTAGGAGCGTGTGGGCCAGCTCAGCACTGCTCTGTCCAGGACCAAGATTTTACATAAGAAAGAGTGTAGGACAGAATGGGCCAGCTTGTACAGACACAAACACAGCACAGTAACACATCAAAATGAGGATCCAATTAGAGTGTTGTTGTTTTCGTTGCATTGTGAATTGAGTTTTATAATTTGACATAATATGAATCCTAGCCTCCCTATAGGCTGAATGTTTGGAACAAATGTACTGTACTGGGGGAGAATATTCTGCGGAAATATCCGAACTACAAGTTCACAACACGTCATGTTGCGGCACAATCCTAGTATAGAGCCCTGGGGGACCCCGGTAAACTAAGTAAAGGGCATAAGTGGATACAAAAAAAAGTATCATCATAGTACTGTGTCCCCAATATAAGTTCAAATGAACTCACTCAGTATAGCTATACTTACTGTACATGAGAATTAACATGATTTTTGGCCTGGACCGCTGGCGTAGCGATTTCCATTTCCTGTCAGACTACTATCCTATCAATAAAGGCATAAAAGCCGAAAAATAAATCGTTAGCATGTTTTTTCATCAGTTCACAATGTGCATTTTCATGGGCTGTTCTGATATGTGTTCATACAGTACCAATGTAATATACTGTAGCAATAGCATAGAGGCTTTTTAGCGGCGCGGATCCTGCTCTATACCTCACTTTGTCCGTGTTCACCGTCAACGCTCTGATTGGTCAGACCCGTCAACGCTCTGATTGGTCAGACCCGTCAACGCTCTGATTGGTCAGACCCGTCAACAAAGTGATTGGTCAAGCTTCACGTGACATGGCTATAAACACATTATAAACACATATCGATGACAAAATGTATCAAAGGCGCCGCTACCTTCATACAGGGTGTGATTTTTTATGTTAAAAGCTCAAATAAGTAAACCTATCTGTTTTTGTAAAGCAGGCCGCTTGTGTCGAGAGCAGCTACCAAGAGAGATAAAGAGACGGACAGGCTGACAGACAGGCAGGGAGGCACATGGACAGACAAACAGGTGAGGGGGGCGGGGCTTTTGTTAGTAATGCCGCAGGGGGGAAATCAGTTTCAGCTTCACCCAGCTGATGGCTGCTCAGGTGGTCGTGATAAGCACTTGTTAGGGGTTGTGTGTCTTGCTGCAGGGACACTTCGACACATACATGTAGACATGGGCGGGCCGCAAGGTGAACCAGTGGCCGTCTGATTACCAGGCGGCCTCTCTCTGCCCATTCAGCTGCTACGGCCACCCCAACGAGGCAGACCGACAGGCAGAGAGAGAGAGAGAGACAGACAGACAGACAGGCAGACAGACAGGCAGGCAGATGTGGTGCGTGTGGTTGGGTGTGTCGCACAGAAGCAGTGCTTTGCTGTTATGACATAATTTAGCTAGTAAACAAGCTGTTCAATCTCAGCCAATGGGACACTGGGACCGTATGTAAATTATGATGTACCCACTCTGTGGTCAACAAACAGAATGCATTAATAATTTGTGCTGCTGTTAGAAGCAAAGCCTAATTTGTGCTCTGAACACAGCGTTACGGGTGCGACGCGCTGTGGGCTTGTCGGTTTTTGCTATTCTCAGGCGCACGACACCGCCATGCGACAAAGTATGAATTGAGCTTAAGGGGATTCCAGCCCTCCAATTAGAACCTCACAGACAGTACACAGCGTGTATAGGGACAGAGAGGGGCTGGGCTGAGATGCAAGTTGTGGCCCAGTTTGGTGCTCGCTCACTGGGTCAATTGAGTGAGCAGCCATCCTCCAAGGTGAGAAAGGAGCCAGAGAGAGAACTCGAGCTGAACTGAGCCCATCTGGTTGATCCATGAATTATGGAGGAGAACCGCCACTGAAGGAGACGTGCAGGCCTTGACTAATCAGCCTGGTGATTGGATAAGGGACCGTGTGTGTGTGTGTGTGTGTGTGTGTGTGTGTGTGTGTGTGTGTGTGTGTGTGTGTGTGTGTGTGTGTGTGTGTGTGTGTGTGTGTGTGTGTGTGTGTGTGTGTGTGTGTGTGTGTGTGTGTGTGTGTGTGTGTGTGTGTGTGTGTGTGTGCGCGCGCACGCACGTGTGTGATTACCTGCATGAATGTGTTGTGTGCATATTGACATCCCTCAGTGCATAAATGTCTTAAGTCACTAAGCCTATCACAAACACACACACACACACACACACACACACACACCTCACATACTGTAATATCTCTCTCTCTCTCTCTGTCTCTCTCTCTCTCTCTCTCTCTCTCTCTCTCTCTCTCTCTCTCTCTCTCTCTCTCTCTCTCTCTCTCTCTCTCTCTCTCTCTCTCTCTCAGTCACTGCTCTCATGTGCCATGTGGCTCCTCATGGGTGGCTGGTACAGGCTGCTGTGTGTGCAGCTGGCTCGTGTCGCAGTCGTGGCTCCGTCCTGCCTGCCGACCGACGGCAGAGAAAACAGAATTAGTCAAATCAGAACCGCTGGCTGATGAAGAAAAACACAGATCCATATCCCACACATCTGCCGGCCAATCAGAAACAGCCTCACGGCCCTGGGAACAAAGGCACCAACAGAACACACCAGAGAAAACACACGAACACACCAGAGAAAACACACACACACACACACACACACACACACACACACACACACACACACACACGCACACACACACACACGCACACGCACACACATGCATGCATGTGCACATGAATGTGCACCTGTGCACATGCATGGACACATGCACATACATGAGCGCACATACACACACACACACACTGACATAACAGTAAAGAGCAGAGCAGAACAGGGGCTGACGCACGCCCACACACACACTCCCAGACTGAGAAAAGGCAATAGTGTCAGGTTGCGTCTGGCCAGCGTGCGTGCGTGCGTGCGTGCGTCCGTGCGTGTGTGCGTGCGTGTGCGTGTGTGTGCGTGTGTGAGAGTCCGTGCGTGTCTGTGCATGTGCGTGGGTCAGGTCAGATTCCCGTCTCACCGTGGGACACACAATGCAACGACAAATAAGAGTCTGATTAGTTCCTTCCTTCCTCAACGGCACAAAGGCTCGACCTAATCCCAGAGCAAACACTGTCTGTAAGGAGAGAGAGAGAGAGAGGGAGGGAGGGAGGGGGAGGGGGGGAGAGAGAGAGAGAAGGGAGAAGGGAGGGAGAAAGACAGCGAGAGATGGAGGGTTGAGGGGAGAGTCTAGCCTGTGAACAATGTCTGTCTTCTGAAGAGATGGATGGAGACAGACAGAGAGAGAGAGAGAGAGGGATGGACGGACGGACGGACGGAGAGGGAGAGTGAAGGAGGGAAAGAGTGTAGCAGGCATTGTAGTTTGGAGGGATGGTGATACAAGAGAGAGGGGTGGAAAGTAAGTGGGATGAGTAGAGAAATAGTAACATGGCAAAAATAACTATGGAAGGATTAAAAACAGAATGGAGAACCAGTGATGGACGGACAAATAGAGAGGCCGCTTGTGAAAAAGATAGAGAGGTACATATTGTGAGAGAGAAAAGAGGACAGACAGACAGACAGACAGACAGACAGACAGACAGACAGACAGACAGACAGACAGACAGCCGAGTGCTTAAGGCACGTTTACCCAATAACAGTTCAATTCAATTCCCGAGCCCGGTGGCGGATTTGCTGCATGTCACTCCCCGTCTCTCTCCCTGTTTCCTGTCTCACAAACACTGTACTGTATTGGGAAAAAATATATTAAATAAAATATCTACAAGCTCACATTGTGTCGTGGTGTGACACGTTTGTTGCTATTTTTGAAACAGGGCTCTCAAGCGGTCACTTGCTTTTTTTGGCTCCCTCTGTTTTTTTTTAAATGAAATGACGCCTCTGGATGGAGGGATGGAGTGAAGGTCATGTGGAGGAGTGCTATGTCTCACCTGGTGGAGTGCTATGTCTCAGGCTGACCTGTGCTGAGGCTCAGACGCTCAGGGGGAAATTGAACAAGGCTGTTGCCTGATGAATGCTTCTATTTGCCGGAGCTAATATTCCTTATTCAAACAGCTGCCGGTATGTAGACTGTGTGTGTGTCCAGGGAGACGGTGTGAGGGGGGGGGCGGCGGTGGGGTAATAGGGAAATTTGAGGTCGATTCGTGCAAGTGTGCACATGTGAGTTTTTTTGTGTGCACGTGTCTGTCTGTGTAACTCGCTACAAACTGGATTCAATCTCAAAACGTATAACCTAACGTCATCTTCTGCTAATCACATCACGCCATACTTGCAATTTTCTTTTTTTCAGCCCTTCTCTGAAGGAAGTACCACAAGGTTGTGCGTGTGACTCCTCTCTGTCACAAAACTAAATTATGTTACATTCATTTTAGGCGACTCATTCTTTTCCCTAATGTCACAGACGACAGGAGAGATACTGAAAGTGCCAGCCAATCCAAACCATTTAGAATTTGTTCCGTACCTTTCCTTGTGAACGGACCCCATCATTTTTCATTCATCACCAGTTGGAACATGAATATAAAATCAAGACTAATGTGGGCTGTTTTCTGAGGCCATTATAAGCCTAAGTTTAGATAAACTAGAGATTAAGGTAACAGCGGCAGTCATGTTTACTTGACACGTTTGTTCTTGTCACCACCAGTCATTTCACTGCTCATGTAGTCTCTTGTCATCCTGTGAGTTGTTTATGTTGTCATTGTCATGTTGCGATCACAAATAAGTATTTCACATTTTATATTACGTATGTTTTTCTTTGTGTATTTACTGTGCTAGAGTTTCGATTTGAGGAGTCATAGTGTCGGGGGCTTTGCCAGAGTACCTGTTGTACCTGTCTGTGTCCTTTTTGTGCCCATATATCGAGATCTCTCTATCTGTCTGTCTACCTGTGTCCCTTTTGTGCCCATCAGCTGACTGATTTGTTTGCGCCTGATGCCATGACGACACATTGAGGTTAGACAACAGACTTCATATTTGGGCGTAGCTGCATTGGGAACTCCTTTACTCCTTGAGTCATAGTGACATCATATATAAGACAAGATAAACACTTAATACTAATGTACATTAACTACTATTGTACCGTATATTTATAAAAAGTACATTAAGAAAATACATTTGTATAAGATAAAGATTTTACATGGATTAAAACATTTGAAAGATAATGTCAATAAAAGCCCTGTTATCCACATCACTGGATGGACGAGGACCTGCAGAAAGTCAATAACATGACATTTTGAGTCCCCAGGTTGTTTTTTTGTCCTTCATTTTACTCTCTCATTCTCTTACTCTGTCATTCCCTCTTGCTTTCTCACTTAGTCATTCTCTCTCTCTCTCTCTCTCTCGTTCACACTCTGGTGGCTATTAAAAGCAAGAGTTATTATCCCCAATGGTAGCAGCAAGACGTGTGTGTGTGTGTGTGTGTGTGTGTGTGTGTGTGTGTGTGTGTGTGTGTGTGTGTGTGTGTGTGTGTGTGTGTGTGTGTGTGTGTGTGTGTGTGTGTGTGTGTGTGTGTGTGTGTGTGTGTGTGTGTGTGTGTGTGTGTGTGTGTGTGTGTGTGTGTGTGTGTGTGTGTGTGTGTGTGTGTGTGTGCGTGCGCGCGCGCGCGTGCGAGAGAGAGAGAGATATTGTCCTGTGTGCATGTTTATCTGTGTATGAGCATGCGTCTTTGCATCTATTTATACATGCACACACACAATGTGTGTTTACCTTTGCGTGTTCATGTGTGTCTATGTCTAGGCATGCACGCGTGTGTGCGTGTGTGCGTGTCATGGTGTGTGGCAGCCTCCACAGCGGTAGCAGAGGTAATGGCCAGTTGCCACCATCGTTCATCTAGTGGTCTAATGAGGTAGCTGGGACTTCAGTCTCGCCTCACGTCTCCCTGTTTCATACGTTCTATGTGTGCCCAGGTCCTCCTCTCATCTCGTGTCCTTAAAACACCCAGGGGCCACATTACCCTATACCTCTATTGTTTATTTGGGGTGGGGTTGGGGGGTGGGGGGGGGGGGGGGGGGGCGGGGGGGGAGCAGAGAAGTAAGAGGAAAGAAAGGTCTTTGATCGAGCGTTTCCCGTCTCACCGCTCCTCAGATCGCATCAGACCTCTGGTCTGCCCGCCTGGGGTCTGCCGCTTTTGAAGACCCACCCAATCCCAGGGTGTGTGTCCGCTCACGTTCACATTTGTGTGTGTGTGCGCGTGTGTGTGTGCGTGTGTGCGTGCGTGTATGTGCCTGTAGAGTGTAGTTATTTCTGTGCGCTTGTTGTTCTTGTTGAGTCTTGTGCGTGCGTGAGCGTGTGTGTTCATACGCATGTGCTGGAATTCTCTTGATCTGGACCAGATTGCTTCTCGCTGTCATCTAATCCTTCTCCCAGGGTTATTGTTATACTATTTTTGGGAGGTCCGACTTCTCTACTTTCCTTTCCCCCCTTTCATGTTCAACTCCATGTTGATGAAGATGATGCCGTAGACGACGATGATGATGATGATGTCATGGTTAAGAATAAAGCACTCGAGCCTTAATTAAAAGTGAGCCGCTTCTGCTCACGTTACAGGATAATACTGTTGCACAGGAAGCCGGCCTGCCTTAAACAAGACAGAGGAAAGGAAGAGCGATGGAAAACAGTGAGTGAGGGGAGGCGTATAGAACAAGAGAGAGGAGAAGGAGGAGGAAGGATGGAGACAAAGAGACAGTGGGGGCAGAGATATGAGAGAGAGAGAGGTTTGGTTTGATCTGATGCATGGGTTGAATCATTCTTTGCAATCAGCGGCTCTCAGACGGGTTTAGCGCTAACCATAAAGTTAAACATCACAAATATGCTTCTATAAATAATGAATGCCCGCCACTATGGGGACTGGGGGTTCAATAACTCCACAGTGTTCCAACTGACAACAATTGCCGGTGGGGAGGGACTCGTACAGGCTGGCCTGTTCAGTAGTCGGTGTAACTGGGACGGATAGCACCTTCTTCCTCACACGTTATGTGCTTTCAGTGAAAGTCCTCACTGTTAGGTGAGGACTCCGTGTACTGTGTGTTTTCTACCCAGTCTTCAGGCCTACTAGAAGGGGTTGGCAGAAACAGCGACCATCGTTGTTCAAGAGTAGGTGACATAATGACTGAATTGGTATTTGAGAGGGAAAATAGAAACAGAAATTAATGGATTTAAAGACATTAAGACAAGCAGTGGTGTGTAAGTCTAGGTCATTGTCACATGAAAGTCAAGGGAAGTGGCCCCTGCATAAAATATTTAGTGGGGTTAGATGGGGCCAGTGAAAATCTTGGGAGTGGCACACTAAAAATATTATGGTAT
The DNA here is from genome assembly GCF_963454915.1 of Gymnoscopelus microlampas. Classification (NCBI taxonomy): domain Eukaryota; kingdom Metazoa; phylum Chordata; class Actinopteri; order Myctophiformes; family Myctophidae; genus Gymnoscopelus; species Gymnoscopelus microlampas. Next base: position 17,182,160 of record NC_139953.1, read on the forward strand.
AAAGGAATTTCAGAGTAATATAGTGTATACAGAGGTGCCAACATTGCAATGTTGAAAACGCCTAGCAACTAGAGTAAGAAAAGAAACCGAATCTGACCATAAAAATATAACTATCATATTTGATTTATTGAGTAACTTTATGTACTGTAGCCAGTGCCTGTTTCTATAGTTCACATGTACATCTTTTAGTGTGTGGTAAATCTCCATTACAGCTTTTGAACGGACAGGGTTACTTGCTGCCTTCAAAACGCATTTTAATGGTCAATACCAACAGATGTCGAATACATATTTTCTGTATTAAGTAACATTTGAGCACATAACATAATTATGTATTACATCACATCTTATGTATTTTTGTGATTCTAACATTGTTTGGTCAACGAAGACTGGCAGATTATTGAGTTCACTGTGCACCTTAGAGTATTACCCACATGGGCTATACGTTATGGTTAGCTTCAAGCACTTATACAGTAGGCCATTAAAAAATATTTTTACATTGAAAAATATTGTTGTCAATTCCTGCAGATTGTGTACACCAGTGGTTCTCAACCAGTGGTCCGGGGACCACCAGTGGTCCTTGAGGAGGTTCCAGGTGGTCCCCAACTAAATGATGGAGAGTTGGTAACCAAATGGACCCTTATAGATCTTTAACTCTTGAGAGCGTAAAATGAAACCAAATGGACCCCTTACGGGTCCATTTGGTTTCATTTTACGCTCTCAAGAGTTAAATTATTGTTAAACATCTGCATTAATTAATTAAATAATTTTGATCATCGTTTGCCTGTTATCTCTCCTATGTTACCAACATCGATACAGCAGATTTTGTCCAGCATGGACAAAATCGTATTCAACGATAGCAAAATATTTAAAGTTTTGTGTCTGAGAGTCTAAATCTCATCAAATGGTGGTCCGTGGCTCAAATGCCGAATAAATAATGGACCTGGATATGAAAAGGGTTGAAAACCACTGGTGTACACACAAAGCTGTCAGTTGAGTTGTGTAGCTTAGAATAAGTGGCACTCTTGCACTCTATCAGTACAGTTACTGCATTTGGCTTCAAAGCACTTCTTGATAACGGTCAAAGAGATGCAGCTTCCAAACACACAAGGCCACCACACGTTTGTAATTGTGTTGGGTGGAATTCTATAACAAAACAAAACAAAAAAATACATAATGAGTCACTATGGTTTGCTCCATCACAGGCAGATCAGGGAAATGACTATAATGAGGAGTGTGACTTCATTTGTTTTGTGATGTAGCACCTTTTTAACTCTGATGTGCTTGAGTGTGGATGGGGAAGTCAAGCAAACAACATGAGTGAAACACTGCCATTCTACTTTGTTTACTTCACAACTACTGCAACAACGGCTTAACAGGTTTCAATTGTGGACATCGCGATGTTATCATGTAGGCAGATGTTGACTGTTATAGCCTGATCGTGATTATCCTTTGTGAATCTGTCCTCGTTGCTCGCTGAGATCAAAGCTTCAAACACCGCTCTGAAATTGTCGATAGACGGTATAACAGTCTAGCAATTAACTCGTCTCTTCACACACATACTGTACCCATGAATCTCTCAGTGGTTCGTGAGGTCAGGGACACAGTGAGTGGAAGCAAAGAGTCTACGCTAGATTTGGCAGATTTAAGGATATGTTCAGACCGGCAGCCTAAATCAGATTTTTGGCCTATCCAGATGTTAATCATATTGGTTTTTATGAAGTCTGAACTGCAAAAAAAACACATGGAGAAGGATTTTTGGAATCAGATTTGAGCCACATTCGTAGGTGATTTGAAATGTTGTTAAATTCTAAAGTTGTGTTTGTCTGGACAGTTGTGTTTGTAAATGCACTCGCTGTCCCTCGCTTGATTTTGCGGTATAATCGTTGTACAATTGTGTCGCTCAGCAAAAAAATAACCGATCTACAAGCTCTTGTATAAGTTAAGCATTACTCACGCCTATGTCGTTGCATCGTTACCACAGCAAATACTTAAAGTAATTAGGGTTGTCCGATATTGGCTTTTTTACCGATAACCGATATACCGATATTGTCCAACTCTTAATTACCGATACCGATATCAACCGATACCGATATATGCGGGGATTATTGTGATTAGGGTAAGCTCAAATTTCATATCACACACACCATATACAGTAAGAACTCCTGTAACTTATTTATAAAGCAAAAAAAAAAAAAATTTTTTTTTTTTTCAAAAACCGATACCGATATTTTCCCGATATCAATTTTTATGCTAATATCGGCCGATAATATCGGGAGGCCGATAAAATCGGACATCCCTAAAAGTAATACTAGGTAACGTTTTCAGTAAAACTAAAGTTAAATTGTATATCTTTTGTAAGTGGCAAATGTTTCACAACACCCACTCCATGAATTTCACCTCCGAAAGCCTTTTATTTATATATTTTCTATTGAACGCTGTCGAGCATGACTTTCCCTCGGAAATTACGTCAGCTGGCCGGAAAAAGGAAGCGGAAATCCACCGGGTTCCTGTTTGGCCAGGAACTACCGCGCTAATAACAAAAGGAAACTCACGCTGATTTTAAGAGATTGTATGATTTGAAGAACGAAAAAAAAACAGAAAAAGAAAACACAGCTCACGGTAACTAAAGCTCCACTGGCTAAGAGAAACGATCCACAGATCGTATAAAAACAATTAAAAGAACGCTTTTTGAAACACTTCCGTCTTCCGGTGAAAACGAATGGAATTCTGGGTAACAGAGGATAAACGAACGGCCTGCAGTGACGGTAATGACCAGCAGAGGCTGCTAAAAGTCGTTTTTTGGAAATTTGCACAGAACAACTTTAATACACACATCAAAGTGAAAGTAGTGGGCTCAATAAGTCAGGGTTATACAGTGGAAGGCTGTTCTGAACAGACTCATTCATGTCGAGGTTCTTTACTGTCTCCCCCTACTGTGACCTGAACGAAAAGCCATGTGAGATTGAAATTGAGATTCTATGTGCGTTTTACAGATACCTTCTACACAGTGAAATCCTCAGTGTTAACCCATTAAGACCTGAAGGCATTTCTACAAATGTCTTCTAATTCCCAGCAGTATTCTGAAAAAAACGTATGTTTCTATATCAGTGGTGCTCAAACTTTTTCATGTCAAGGACCCCAAAATGATATGTGTTTGGTCATGGACCCCCATCTTGTTCCAGGGACCCCCAGAAGCAAAGATTTGAGTTAAAATGTTCGCTTTAAAACAATATATATTCAAAGATTTGCACACATTTTCACTATTTTTCAAAAATAGCAGATCTACAAGCTCGTAGGGCGTCACTCGGTGCCGCGCTATGAGCTTGTCGAGCTGCTATTTTTGAATAGCCAAAGTGTAAAATAATGCTTTTTAGCTCAAATCAAAACACTAACACTGAGGATTTTACTGTGTACCTTGAAAAGAGGAATTATACCTAGTCCATAGCACAGTTCCACTCAACAACAAAAGATAAACCACAGTAGAATTGGTTGTGACATTGCAGTGTTAAGAATGATGCCTCTGGATTAAGAAGATCCACAAAACTGGATATATGAGCATACATACCATACAGTAAATATTTCTGCAGCCAAATTATGTAATGTAATTTGATGTCAAATCCGTTTAACGCAATGCATATCACAGTCATTATGTGGAATCGCACAAACAAGCTTGTGGTTTGTGCATAATGTTTGTTTGTGTGTGTGTGTGTGTGGTGTGTAGGATTGCAATTTGTGTGCAGTTTTGAGTGCACAGTAAAATGCTCAGTGCTGATTTAACTCTGGGAGTGTAAGACTGGACCCAGATGTACATGTAAAGGTTAAATTAACACAGAGCGCTGAGCATTTCACTGTGTACGACATTAATGCATGTGTGTGGGGGGGGGGGGGGGGGGGGTGCGGTATGTGAGATCCATACTAACATGGAGTTAGTTAGGAGAGCTGTGCCCCTTGCCAGAACGACCTCTTCGTCACCTCGCGCTCTTCTGTCCATAACTCTCTTCCAGAAAACACACACACACACACACACACACACACACACACACACACACACACACACGCACACACACACACACACACACGCACACACACACACACACACACGCACACACACGCACACACGCACACACATCCTCTTCCTTCTTCTCCATTGCCTCTCTCTGAGATTCTCGGCATGTTTCTGTTTTGCTGTTTTGGCTGCAGAATGTTTTCAGCTTCATTTGGCAGGAGTTCTTGTGGACCCCTGAGGTGGTACTGTGCGTGCAGCATGAGCTTGCATGTGTGCGCGTGTGTGCGCACGTGTACCATACACATGCATCTGCACCCATGCTTGAGATGTGGACGGTGATGGAGTGCTGAGCAGTAAAGCCGTCACCTGTAAATCAAGCAGAGTGCCTGTTGACTACCTGTGCCTCAGGTCTGATTTACTCAAATCCCCCAGGAGCCCTTGCTTGCTCTCACACTCCAGGATTATCAATAGAGGGGGGAAAACATATTTGCCTGTATGCCATGTGAATTCCTTATCAACCGATATTTTTGCTCTGCCTGGCCTTCAAACCTCACACTCAGACTTCAAAAAAGGTGTTTGGTCCAAATCTGAACCAAGCCTGCAGGTCTGTTTTTTTTGTGCATGTGTGCATCACCGACGTCAGTCCATCAGGTTCCAACCCATATCTGTGAAAATAAGTTAAAAGCCTGATCTCATCCAATCCCACACCATCACCTGCAGTCAGCTTCCAGCACAAAAGTCAAGCTCCCACAGAGTGACGGCTGCTGCTGCTGAGTGAGTATTTCTGGGGCATTCAGAGCAGTGCAGTGCGCCGTCCTGCTGAAAGGGCGTTTGCAGTATGGAAAGATGTTCTCTTTCTCTCGCTGTGCTACTTCGTACTGGGAGGGAGATGGAAGTAATTACCAAGCGCCAGCAGCTGAGAAAGGCCCAAGCCTCCTGCACATCAATCAGTATTAGACCCTCTGCCGCTGCTGTGTGAGGAAATGGCCGTGTAAGGGCGCCCCCCTGTGGTGACATGTCTCATGACACTATAGACTTGAGGACACCATTACAGTCAGTATGTCCTCAAGGGTTCTCATAAATGAAGGCAGAAATCCTGCCACCCCCTCCCCAGTCCCCACCACCACCACCACCAACACCACCCACCCCCTCCCCTGTGAACTAACTGTCGTTAGATAATTGCTCTCTTCATTACCGGGGCACAATAATGTCAAGAAACCAACGTCCTTATTTAATTTCCTACGGCTGGATGTGAAATGAGGCGGAAAAAGAGGCATAGCTTTTGCTGCTTGTCATTTGGTTCATGTTGGACTGTGAAGTGGAGACCATTAACATTAATGTGGAAGGTGGTGGGGTGGGTGGATGGGTACTTTATTTAGTGAGCCAGGTACATTGAGTGTCATCTTTTGTTCCCTCTCTGACTGACGAAGCAGACTGTCAGTGTGACGGGTGAGGGAGTTACTGTCAGCAGCCCACACGTTGTCCCCCTGTCCCTATATACTGTCTATCTCTCTCTTTCCATCTTTTATCATATACTATTATAGCCCTCTTGTGTTTGGCTAATTACAGTTCTGCTAAGGCTGAGTGTGTCACTTTGACATTTTCACTATTGGCTTTGCAACATTAGCGTGGCACTCTCATTAAGCCCACATTAGGACAGCGTCCATTAGCCAAAGCCTCCGTTGGCTGCCCACTTAACAGAGTGAGGAACTGTGAGGCGTAATAGTAATTAAAAAAAGAAGAGGACAAAACGAATGAAAGCCTTCGGGACCATCGGGCACATTCAGAAACTTTGCCCGTCCTCTGCATTTGTTTGCATCGCCACCCAATTTCCCCGAAAGATTGCACTGCCCAAAGGTGAGCGGGAACAATCATCTCCCTCCCTGATGAACTCTCAATTCCCAGAATGCAACAATGTTAGTAGCCGCAACAGCTCATGAATTCTAAAGCAGTTGAAGAACATGAATTATAAACACAGTGATGAACAACAGCCCTTTTTGTTGTTGTCAGAAAACCCTTTTATATTTTCCTGTTGTGTCTCTGTAGCAGAATGTTTGTTTGTCGTTTTTGGGACATGTTTTCTATGGAGAATAGGAGCGAGTCAAGGATATGCGTTACAGTATTCTGCTCATATTTCAAGGCCAGAGAGCAAAATGAAAGTGGAGAGTGCAGGGACTGTGGGTTCTGTGCTGAATGGTTATGAGATGCGACTCAACCAAAGTAATAAACAAATGTACTGTAAAACCAATAGTCACATATGGATTCAATATTATTGGTCAAAACATATCCAAAATGTATTTGTGTATACGTATTTCCATAGTCCATTTCTTTAATTATCTTTATTATAACATGTGAAGTAGGGGTGTACTTTCACTAGTGTTTTTAACGGTGGTGTGATCAGTGAAAATGCTCTCTTCAGTAGGCGCTGATGAAAGAATTACAGATATCTAACTAAAGGTAATTTTATAGGGATGGGAGGCACAGTTGATTATGATCAGTAAAAGAGGGCATTGAAGGATACATACATTCCGTCTTTTGCTGCTATAATTAAATCCTATAAGCCATATGCATAAGGCCCCGTGGAGCATCCATCAATTTGTGGTGTTTGGCTTTGAGTGTGAAGGCATAGCTCTCACACAGTACAGTACTCTGTTCTAACATTCCACATGCATGTGGACATGAAATACTGCATGGTCTGAACTCATATTGAACCAATGAAAAGTATTAAAAAGCGCTTCTGACAAAACCAACTAACTCCATTGGTTCCTCAAACTTTCTGCTAAACCAGATAACTCCACCAAAGGGGGGTGGAGTTAGCTGGTTTTGCTGACTCCAGGCTCCACCCCCTTTTGACCTCCAACCTCATTGTGAGCTTGGAGGTCCATTCAGCTGTTCTTATCAATGATGAACAAAACCTCCTAACTCCACTTTTTGTTTAGTTTTTTTGGAGTTGGTTTCTGCCCGACAGCAGAGATATGAAGGATGAGTCAGTGCGTCGATATAAACTTGTCACGGAATGTCGTTACAGGTGGTTACTACGGAGGGATACATAATCAGGAGTGACAATAAATGCTAAACACATCGCTTGATCCTACCCTAAGTTTACCCCTTCCTAGTGTAATTTGACCATATAGCATTTCCATCGCAAGAAATAAAAAAATGTCTTGTTTTTGTCAGGGAGGAGGAGGTGGCAGTGTTACTATCTTTCCTTAATGTTGTCACTCCCCCATCAAGCTGCCATGCCCCAAGTATCTATGGGTAACTGTAGCACAATTGTAGAGCAGCAAACTGGAACTAATACAGCTGCCACTGCAAACTGCAACAGACGTACATGTTTCGGTCAATGGTACTAGGTTGAGTGGAACTGTACTATGGACTAGTAGTCTCTACAAAACAGAAACTTACACACTTATTGAAAATCGACCTACTTTACTGTATACTTAAAGGTTACTTATGCACATAATGTGCACAACCGTGAGCCATAGATAGTCTAAATATGGCCAACAGGCTTTTGTAAACTACACTGTATTGTGTCATTTTGTCCTGTGTGTATATATGCAGCACATACTCAAAACATGCTTGATTTATGTTTGATTGATTGATTGATTGATTGATTGATTGATTGATTGATTGATTGATTGATTGATTGATTGGTGTACTTTATTCAGTAAGACATGAGAAAAACAGTACATGGAAGTACAGATTCACAATACAAGGTCTACCAAACTGGAAGGCTCATAAAGCACTAAGCTTGTTTAAAATGAGATCCCCACACACACAAATCATTAGTGTTCGCATATGGTGTTGAGATACAGCATCTACCTTTTATTCATCTCTGTTCACTGAGAAATCATATCCTACAGTATGACGCAACGGCATGCTTAGCGTTGTCTTGGCCAAGCAATTGCTGCTCTTTTCATTGCTCATCTCATTCTTTCCTGCTTTTTAGTGTCAAACAACAGTCATAAATATCTTCAGAATGAGCGAGAGCATACCTCTTATCCTCTCACCAAGTCACCTTCTCAGTAGTATTGTACATAATACATATACTGTAAGCTTATGAATAACACCCTCTAGATAAAGTAAGGCTTTTACAGCGCTAGTGTGGGAGCTGAATTGTACATGTTCTCACCAACATGATTCATTCTGTCGTTCCTCACCACCATTGTAAATAATGCCTCTTGGCATAAAACCCCTTCCAGTGTTGCATTGCTGTGAGGCTCTGATCACAGTCAATGAAACAACAGATCCGTCTTGCCATTTCCCCCCAGGGGAAAGTTCCAACGGATAGGGACTGTGAGTGGGAGAAAGAGTGAGCAAGATAGAGGGGGAGAGGCAGAGCGATGGCCTGATATCGCTGACTCAGACATTGTGAAATGGTCCGCGTCAGCTTGGCAAGGTCTTCTCACTTAGCATACACGCATCTGACATCAAATGGCACCCTGGGAAATGTCCGTGGTCTTTCTCACTCACTGTCACGAGAGTAGGTGGAAGGGGCTCCATAAAATGTGAATCAGCAAGTAAAGAGCTGTTCATTCCCCGGTGACAGCAGAGGCACTACTGTAGTGATGGTCTCACCCTTCCCCCCCCACGGGCGGACTGAGATCACTGTCGTCGCCTGGCTCACGCCCGAGGCTGTTTTTAAGAGATGCTTTTGAGGAGTGATTTCTTGCTCTAAGTGGCTCTGAAGACAGATCAACTACTGCAGAGCCTATGAAGTTGGATCCTGCCGGGCTGAGCCCATTTAAGTGCCACATAGCCTTGGAGATTCAAGGGCCTCTTTCCCAATAATCCCTAAAACCTTGTAGGGATCTATCCCAGACCCGCCTCTGGACAGACAAATGTCCTTTTCGGTGGACCAAGGCCATGAGTGGCAATACTAAATTGATGACAGCAAAAAAGAAAAGATAATATGACAACGGTGGTGTATTATTCAGACATTACAAATGGTTTAGTTAATTTGGCTCGTTGGTGTGGACTCCCGCTGCGTTTATACCATTAACGGAAGCTTTGAGATGTGCAAAGACGCTTTTATGCAACCACGAGCTGATGCAGAGTGCCGGAGTGGTCACGAGGGACAGGCAGATGATGCTTGTTAGCACTGCATACAGCAGGGAAAGACTGAGCAAGGGGAAAGCAGCAGTGTACAGTATGTACAGTGTATTAGGCCGTATTTATCTCTCTCTCCCAACTCCGCTGCACAGCAGGGGGTCTTCTTGCCATGTGAGCAATATACACAAGATCCATTTCTCATCCCTTTGTACCTAAAGCAAAAGCTTTCTTCATGTAAAGAAGGAAAAGAAACGTATACTTGTGCATACTCTAGCTGTTTTTGTTTTGGGTCATATGACTACTGTAAGTATAAATCAGTCTTAAGAAAGACTCTATCTATCTAATGTATCGATTATTTTCTTAGCATTTATTCTAGATTACCTTTTGATTAATCAAATAGTCAAGAAAACGTATTTGAAAAAATATATGTATTTATTTATTTTTTCTAGATATCAACAACCAATTTACTACTTCATTTTATACTTTGTCGAACAACGGTGTCAGCTATTTTCAGTTAAAGTGAACATTTTCACCTGTAATGACATGCCCAAAATAGGGATTGATTATCTATTATTTTATTAAGTTATCAATTATTATTTAAGAATAGCTGATTAACTCGATTAGTTTGATTAACTGTTGCACCCCTACTTGCTGTAAGGATGATGTTAAGAGGAACGTTGTCCAGAGATGTGTGTCGGCGCATGCACGTATCATCACTTATACAATCTTATTCGCTGTATCAACAGACAAACTGGTCCGTTCCACCCATTACCAGCTTCACAGTGCAGAGGCCTAGCACCACTCTCACCCACTGAGAGAATATTTAATGAGAGCTCTTCTTAACATTTTGCAGCTATATAACGACGATAAAGACTTCAAATGGAATACACTTACAGTATACTGTATGTGGCGCACTCGGTTCAGCATGAGAATCTACCAGTGGTTATCAAGAAATGAGATAGGGTAGTGAAACCAGTCCTAAACTATGCGGCTTGTTGAAACAAGTACAATGTTGTTGCGAGCAAAAACCTTGGCTTCACTGTATTTCTCACATACTGTAGGCTACTTCTGACACTGGGAGGAATCCAGACCTTAAAGTGATGTTGAACTTTGGTAGAATCATGGATTGGTTGGTTGGTCAGTCGGTCAGTTGGCTGGATGGACAGAATGACAGACAGACCTTTAATTAATTCAGGGGCAAATTCAGTTGTCATTGTAGCACCGCAGTAAGGATGAAAAATTAAGATGCACTGCAGTAGAGAAAAAGTACAGAGAAGTAGTAACCACCGACCTGGCCGCCTGCATCAGGACAGGTGATGAGCATAGTGTATATGCCAATTATTTTTTTACCAACATTGAGACTGGATACACAGGTGATTGTTTCATGCAATCAATTCTCAACTTGTTGTTTCGGGGTGCGCTGGTTTCAGCACAGCCCAACCCCCTCTTGTGTGTTGGCAAGTGCTTCGCGCCCTAGCGAGACCTGACAGAATGGGTTTCATTTGCAACCAGTATGACGCTTGCATTGCAACCAGTGTGACGTTGTCTGTTAAGGGGTTTATAGGCCACCAAGTGTATATTAAAATTGGCTTATGGGTGGACTGTGTTTGGGTGGGTGGTCGTCACAAACATAATAACATCTAGCTCTGATCAGCGCTGTATGTAGATGTGAGGGCCTGAAGTATAGTATTTTATATTGTCACTCATCTATATCCAATTGCGTATGTGCTTTGAGCGAGGAGCCAGAAGTAGTGAATCCATTCAGGTAGCAGATGTTGTCCGGAAAGCAAGAGCAGCTTCCCAGCCCCAGGTCCCAACAGGATGCCATACAAGCTGTACAAGTACTGCCCAGGGTTCCTGAGACTCCTGTGGAACCTTCTGAGAGTAGCTTGGAAGAACTCAAGTCATCTCCTTCAGAGTGCCAACCAGCTGTCACTGTTTTTATCCTGAATGAGCAGAACTCTAGTACCATCAGCCACTTTAGGTGTATTGCTCTTCTGAATATTGAAAGTTAAATCTTTCCTGTGTATGTCAAATCTTTCTCCAGGGACTATTTAAAACGGTATTAACCCATTAAGACCTGAGGCCGATTCTACATGTCTCCTAAATCCCAACAGTATTCTAAAAAACGTATGTTTCTATATCACTGGTGCTCAATCTTTTTCATGTCAAGGACCCCAAATATTATATGTATTTGGCCGCGGACCCCCATCTATTTTGTTCCAGGGACCCCCCAGAAGCAAAGATTTGAGTTAAAAATGTTCGCTTTAAAAGAATATATATTCAAAGATTTACACACATTTTCCCGATTTTTCATAAATAGCCAAAGTGTAATAATAGAAATAATGTATCATTATTATTTAGTGTATAACATTACCTGTTTCAAGCAAGTTTCAAGTTCAAGCAAGCTGATTTTCTTATACTGTAAGGACAGGACAACATTGGCTTCCATGAGTCATAGTCAATAACCTTTTCATGCCAGACCACCGTGTCCTTTAAAATGCATTCGGAAAAGCCTGATACATAATTTCATCTCCTGACATTCTTCTTTTGTCACAATTTGATAGCAAGGTCTAGAAGGTGTCAATGGTTTGGAGGATGGCTTCTGAAAGCAGAACATACAACAATGAAGAATAATTATACAAATGGTTACAAAAGGGAAACATGGACTCTGGGTCCTGGTGGTTTAGTTTATGAATACACAGAGAGACTTTGTGTTGAGCAAGAAGGGACAGTGGTATTCAGAGTTCTCCCAAGCTGACCTCACGTGTGCCATCCAGCTGTGTCCTCAATCTTTCTCTTTCACCCTCCTCTCTTACATTCATGTATCCAACAGTGCATCGTAGATTACCCACTCCACTGCCAGTGAAAGAACAGTTTAAATTGTACTTTCACTGGCGTTTTTAACGGTGGTGCGATCAGTGAAAAATGCTCCTGAAAATGCTCTCTTCAGTAGGCGCTGATGAAAGAATTACAGATATCTAACTGAAGGTAATTGCATAGGGATGGGAGGCACAGTTGATTATGATCAGCAAAAGAGGGCATTCATTGAAGGATACATATATTCCGTCTTTTGCTGCTATAATTAAATCCTATAAGCCATTTGCATAAGGCCCTGTGGAACATCCATCAATTTGCGGTGTTTGGCTTTGAGTGTGAAGGCATAGCTCTCACACAGTACAGTACTCCGTTCTAACATTCCACATGCATGTGGACATGAAATACTGCATGGTCTGAACTCCTCTCTAAAGTGTGTGTATGTGTGTGTGTGTGTGTGTGTGTGTGGGGGGGGGGGGGGGTGTCAAGCTACTCTCAGGAGACTTAATTAGCAGGAACATTTTAGATGATAGAAGTGCTTCTGGTCGAGTTTCAGCCTGTGTATGAGATTCACTATGGGTAATTTATAGACACACTAAGCCAGGAATTAGCTCGCATGATTAACGTTTTAAGCCAGTTATTAAATGAGTATAATACTGTAATCCACCTAAAATGACTTGCAGCGCTTAGACCGTCCCTATATGCTGTGGGAGGTGAAGAAATTTGCAATGAAAAAAAAACATTGGAGAGCAAAACGGAGAGCAAAAAAGTCCAGCTCCTCCATGAGAAATTGTGTGTGAGTACAAGTATTCAAGGATTTATTTAACGAAGTAACCAGACCACATTCATTCCAAAGTAAAGTTTTATTCATTAGGGCTTTGTAAAAAATCTATTTTCCAGGGAAAATGTTTGGCTAAACTTTTCAAATACATCCATACAATAAACGTTTTTTCATTTTTGTACAAGCTCCATCTGTTGTGTTATTTCCATAAGAAGAGAAGAAGAAGATGGGGGGGCGAGGGGAAGAGAGAGAGAGATCAATAAAAACAATCTACATATTTACACATAGTATATATATCCGGTGTGGTAAGTACCTGAGGTAGGACATACAGTAAAGGTGTGGTAAGTGCCTGCCCTGAGGTAAGGCATAAGGTTCATGAGCATAGCAGCCGATATACTGTACATGATATCTGGAAGTGCGAGAAATGTTTTAATCATAAAAATACTGAATTCTTTAGGTCGGCACTGCTCTGCATAAATGTACTGTTTTGTGCTGTACACTCAGTGAGGGTGCACACTTATTGTGAGGTACCAAACACAAAACAAACTATGCAAACAAGTTAAGTTCTTTATTCAAGAAGACAACCACAAACAAATCACAATCATCTCTCTCACCGTAGCTCTGCTCTGGGTCCTCAAAAAGTTAAGTTTGGTTTCAAGCCTTTATATAGGCTTCCAAGGAAGCACACCTGTAGCCAACCATTGATTGGCCCAAATTGGTCCAAACAAACTTGTCTTTGGACACAGGTTCGAATTTGTCACTGAGGGACAATGGACATAATCATGCCATATTTGCTCATTTAAATGAAGTGTACACATGTTCATTTATTTCTAAATAACAGGAGCGACAAAGTATTTCAGATCCCCCTTTATCATTTTGTCTGTCTGGTGGGAGGGGCCATGTGCTATAAAAGGGGTGCGCTGATGTCTTGCTGACAGTCTGTTGCTGTCTACTAAGGTGCTCAGGAGCTGTTATTAGGTGGTGAAGTTTTGTTAGAACCATGGTTCATGTGTTTTGTTATTTAGAACTTGACTGATCTGATCATTGTATTTTTTTTATAAAACTTCATGTATTCATTTATACATTTGATAATTTGAAGTATTTGTTTTTGAATATTGTTTTGTATTTACAGACGTTTGATGTTCTCCTTTGTTTTTGCCACACTTTATCTTGACACTTGGGGAAAATATACTGTGTGGCTTGCCATCCTTTGGTTATGTCCGGTCGTATTAAGAGGTTCCATACTACTACCCTCGCCTCACCCTCATTTGGTTGGAGTGGTGGGATCATACTGTCACACCTGGTAGGGTCCTTTTGAAAGGGAGAATAGGCAGGCCACTCCACTTAGTACAATGAACCATTTAGGCATTAACTAGAGTGACTTAAAAAGAGCAAGTCAGTAAGAAGTAAGCGCCATGAATCGTTATCAAACAACAACAGGGGTTTTCTATAATAAGATATCAGATGGGAAGGCAAGCTCATAGATGGCACTGTAGAACAGGTTCTGGCAGGATTTGACAGTATAACAGCAGGGGGTCCAGAAATGAGGGCTTTGACCACTACCTTCTCCATCTCGGCACAGATTGATTTTCCTTTTACTGTAGCTTGAAAACTCCATCGATCCAAGACTGATTAAACAACTGACTGAAAAATCTTCTCATCCAGGCAAACACCTTACTTTCTGCTGAAGAATAACCTAAAAACCTATTTTGGTGAAATCCCTCCTTTCTAATCATTTCTCAAACCAGCAGCACGTGCTGTAGTAGACACCCAGCTGTCACGGAAACCCCCTCCCCAAATAAACCTTTTCCTACCATATTTTTGCTATTTCTCCAAAATCCCCCCCCGGGAGGATGTGTCTTCGGCAGCCTGTTGTCTTTAAGAATTCTTCTCCCAGCTTCCATGTTACTTTAGTCCTTCTGAGCTCTCAGTATTGCACAGATAAAGTCCCCCACCCCCTCCACCCCCACCCTCCCTCTCCCTTACTGAATGATTGTGTTTCTTTGCAGGGGAATGAAGATCCGATGCAGCTGTCGCCAGGAGAGCTGCTTTTCCCCAGAGTCTGGTCACCTGAGCGTGGCTTAGCTTTGACTCCTCCTGACACTGGATGGACGGTAAGAGGAGGGCAGCATGAAAAGGTGCAGGTATGTGTGTGTGTGTGTGTGTGTGTGTGTGTGTGTGTGTGTGTGTGTGTGTGTGTGTGCGCGTGTGCGTGTGCGTGCGTGCGTGCGTGTGTGTGTGAGTGTGTGTGTGTGTGTGTGTGACACGCACACGCAAATCAATACAATATAGTGTGTTTGGACACAGTCATAAAAACACTGACATGAAAGGATGCCGCTAGCACATCCTTGTATGTCAGTGTGCATGACATGTGTGTACATGCATGCGTGCGTGTGTGTGTACGTTTCATCACATGCGTGTGAGCACAGGGGTACCACTACCCACAAGCAGACAGGGATGCGCTGTCTAGATCAAGGACATCTTGTAACGGATGGACAGTGTGTGTCATATGGTGATTGAAGCTGAAAAAAATAAAATGTACAGTATAAAAAAATAAAAGACACATTGGCCTGACCATGACAGTCCATAAGTCATATAGGCTATAATTTCACATAAAGGCTATATAGAGGACAAAACCTCCTATTGTTGGCTTATTTTCCAACCACTAACAATTCTGTCACACTTTAGCAAGGGCCTAATGATAAATCACATGCACACACACACACACACACACACACACACACACACACACACACACACACACACACACACACACACACACACACACACACACACACACACACACACACACACACACACACACACAGCCACAGAGGCAATGGACATCCATATTTGAAGACTTAATTACAAGTGGACCAAAGGGTTCCTGTGTGTGTGTTCGTGTGTGTGTGTGTGTGTGTGTGTGTGTGTGTGTGTGTGTGTGTGTGTGTGTGTGTGTGTGTGTGTGTGTGTGTGTGTGTGTGTGTGTGTGTGTGTGTGTGTGTGTGTGTGTGTGTGCGTGCGTGCGTGCGTGCGTGCGTGCGTGCGTGCGCGTGTGTGTGTGTGTGTGAGAAATTAAGATATAGAGGGAGAGAGAGAAATATGTTGCACCCGACTCGTAATTACATCCTCAATAAAATTAAGCCAAAAATTATGCCAACCTACTGTACAAATGTTCCACATTAGGTAAGCAAGAGGGTACTGTTTACTTATGATAAATGCTCTGCAAACGCGCAAAGAGCATGAGTTATCGTAAAGGACGCAACCTCCAAATCACAGAGATTAATATTCATGAAGGCAATCTTACCTTTTAATTCTCCCTCAGAGCCGTGCAATGGCCATTCATATTGTATATAGTAAGAACGAATCGAGGCACAATGGAGGGACGTGACAGAGCAAATTATTTCAGATTTTTCACAGTAAAATCTTAAGTGCTAATTTACTTCTGAGAGTGTATTTACTCCTGTTCTTATCTTATTTTATTTAGTTATTCATTGTATCTATCTCTTTTCCACAGTGTTGAGGTAAGCTCAGGGTACAGCAATAATACTGCCTGTAGGGTTGCTACCTGCTGTATTGTATGCATGCATGTGTATGTGACGAACCTTGAAGAACCTTGAACACCCCCTCCACACACACACAACACACACACACACACACACACACACACACACACACACACACACACACACACACACACACACACACACACACACACACACACACACACACACACACACACACACACACACACACACACACACACACACATTACTTCTCCTTATTCAACCTCATTTATTTAACTCTCTCTCTCTCTCTGTCTCTCTCTCTCTCTCTCTCTCTCTCTCTCTCTCACACACACACACACACTCATACTCTCACACTCTCTTTCTCTCTCTCTGTCTCTCTGTAAACATTTCACTTCACTTCCCATGCACAGTTCTCGGTGCTCATTCACTATGTATGGCATTGATCAGAGAACAAACAACAGCCTCATCCCCAGTCGCTCCTGGATATATTGTTTATCTAGTTTATTTTTTGGGGGGCCGGTTGCCTGGTCTGGGTGAAGCTGCTGCCTGTTGTTTGTTGTCACCCTGGGTGAAGTTACAGACTATAGAGTGGTGAGAGTGTAAACATGGATTAATCTCAATACACAGTGTTGCACTCTCAAGCTGCCGATCAACACTCATTCTGGCTGAGTGAATAAAGGAGGAAGAGAGAGATTCCTTTTAGTGGGGGTAGAAATGTTGGGAATGAGACAGAATATAATTTTCGTTGTGCTCTGTGTCATGCTGAGAGACTGAGTATGTTGCTATGGTTTTGTATCAACTGTTTCTACCTTTGTTGAAGGCAAATAATACATGCACACGCACTACTGTACTGTGTAGCTCACTTCTATAATGTTACTTTGGCAGTAGCCTAAAGTAAAATTCTCTCTCTCAGATAGGATGGATTGTTAAATGAACTCCATGAAATTCCATTGGCTGTTTACAGTATATATATTCACTGAGAGAAATAGCTTCCTGAAATACAGCATATTAACTAGATATCCCCGATACCCGGGGATGTGTGCATCCCAACTACATCTGTTGCTTATAAACGTTTTTTTCACTCTTCACCAACGTTGCCTGTCATCAGCTCGCTTGGAGGCTTGAGTTCAGCTTTTATACATACTGTGTGTGAATCTCATGTTAAAGCAAATCTACTAGAACAATGATAATAATGATAACATAATTAAATTAAGTCCTCGGTTGAAATATTAAAACTCGCAACTTGCATTGCTTTTAAAAAAACAAACCTGTATTTGAGTGGCTTTGGAGGATTCCACCCAAATAAGAATCCTACCATTCATCAGTTGTAAGGGTTCAGAGATAAGCATGGCTAAATCAGCATTGCTAAATTTTGAGCTCGTACAGAGCTCTTCATCTCATCCTTCAGTCACCAAAGTTTTAAATCACACTCAAGCCTCTCAGCCTAGCACCTGGTATTCTCCTTCATTCAAACACCACTACTCCTCTAACTGCACATGGCAGATTGTTAATTACAGCAAGTCTGGGGGAAAATTACTTTATCGATTTATTTATTTATTCTTTTTATAGCTTTTATTTGTAGGTAGGTTCGCTTAGCACTAATGCTTTTTTTCAGCTATACCCTGCTTCACACTCATACATTACACATTATTCACACCTGGGAATTTCCCATTACAACCACATACTGTTGAGGGTTCGGCGCCTTGCTCAAGGGCACTTCAACCACCTAATGATAACATGGCCTACATTTATTACATCATTTGAAAACCTGGAAATTAATTTCCAACAAGAAAACAGAGGTTGTCATCTCTCTTAAGTATGGTACACCCATACACCACAGGTTCCAATTAGCACTGGGTCGAAAGTAAGATTATTAAACACTTTCTCACCCCATGTCAAAACATTTAGCAATTTAACAATTTAGGAACGTTATGTGTATAGGAACGCAAGAACAGAAACATTATTGTTTCTGCTTGGAAAGAACCGATTGAAAAATATTTCCATTTTTAAACCATGGCTACAAACAGCTCAGGGACTGCTGCAGAGATTCAGAGATAGGATATCAAAGAGGAGATGGAGGGGGAGGGGTTGGGGTTACGGGAGAGGGTGAGAGAGATATGAAACAAGAATGCAGAGAGAAATAGAGAGGGAGGGAGAGAGAGTCAGAGGCTCAGTGCAGTGCAATGCAGAGGAGAGACAGATGTAGAAAGACGGAGAAAGAGAAACATCCGACCTGTCATGGCAAGGGTGAGATAGACAGACAGAGACCAGAGACACGCTGGACAATGGAGACATTAAGACTGACAGGTCTGGCTGGCATCCAGGGGTGGGGGTGGGGGACCATGGATTTGCAGGGGGATTAACTCGACGGCTGAGGGCACGGCTTCAACAGCCACGTGCAGAGAACTGACAGTTAAGCATGAGTCAATAAGAGATACTTTGGTAATGTGCACAGTAAAAATCCTCATTGTTCATTTAACTCCAAAACGGTTTCAGTTCTCTAGCTTCAACTGTTTGAAGCTAGAGAGAGCCGGTATTGTTTGAGGGGAACAAATATGCTTAAAGTAACTAAGGCCAGAACACATGCGTATCTGCAAAAGCAACAGAAATATGGAATAGCTGTGAAAATGATTTAAAAATGTGCAGCTCTATCTGCAAATTTAAGAAAATGTATAAAATGTATATGGTAATGAAATATAATATAATATAATATAATACTTTACTGTAACAAATATAATATGTAATTAGTACAATTTTGGACATTTTGTCTTGTTTCTACTGATTGATTATTCTGCAATTGTTTTTCTGTTTTATAAAGTAAGAAGGGTAGGTACTATAAGCTAAAGCTTCAGCCTACACCTTTTTGGTCTAGCGGTCTTGCGCTGCATGACATGTCATATTTGTATATGGCTTACGGTATGCCTGAAATAATCTATAACTAACTAACTACCTAACTACCTAACTAACTAACTAACTAACTAACTAAATGGGTCCATTTGTCATTTACTGTATAAATCATAGTGTGTGAACAAAAACAACCACCCAAAACCTCAATGTTTTAATCAATTATTGATCTGAAAAGACGGGTTGATATTTGGCCCTCAGCTTTAATCGTCCTATTGTGTTTTTACATCAACTGATCTAACGTTCTGAGGGTGTAAACATCTCTGTAGTTTGATTATTAACTTTGATATGCATGTTCCATTATCACACAAACTCCCCTCACACATGCTAACTGACACACAACAGAAGAAAATATACATGTTAACGGGCATCCCTTCCCCCGTTTGAGATTCCAGCCAACAGACCAAAAGCTAACCGTGCATCCTGATGAGCGTTGATGACACGTAGTCAGGGCCACAACACCTGTGACTTTCACCAGTAGTTTCCGGTTGTTTATCTACTTCAAAGCTGTCTTTAAGATCTAATTATCTACCCGTTCTTCAGAAGCTTAGTTTGCCTGTTTTGTGTTAATGACTCTGATTAACACCTGCCTCCTCTGTCCTTGGGAAAAAAGGGATGAGTTGACTGGAAGGCATTTGCTGTGAATGTCAGGTATAATGAGCTTTACTGTGTCCTCTGTTATTAGTGAGTTGGGGAGTTGACAGAAGAGACAAGTCAAGACAAGTTTGACCTGTAGAGCACTTAACACAATTTGCTAAAGAATACGAAGCATCCTAATAAGAAGAAAATAGATGAACTCGGGCTGCACAATTATGGCTAAATTGATAATCCTGATTGTTTTTACTTAATATTGTAATTGATTATTAATCACAATTATTGGTAGTGTTTTGGTGGGAAAATGTTCTTAATGTGTTCATCTCATTGTGATTATTGGTGTCATATCTTGGGTCAAATGGTATGCAGCCTCCGTGATTTTATTATGCCTTTGAGACTCTGCCTGATAGATGTGGGTTGTACTTTGTTCTGGTGTGGATTTGAGGGTAAGGCGCAACAGCCGCCAAATAAGGTGTTTGAATGAATTGCTAAATTTCACTATTACTTGTGTGAAACATAGAATCACGATTATTTCCGATTACTCATGGCCTTCTGGTGCAGTTGCAAAACTGTTGAGCTGATGAATGCTCAAGGCTAACAGTGGACTTCAGATGGCAGCAACCTCCTCTGACCCCCCCTCACTATGGAGCCATTATGCCATTAGTCCAACTGCCCATTGTTCCGAAGTATCACTGGTCCGATGGCGGGCATAACCCTAACTCTAACCCTAACCTTAAACTCACACTAACCTAACATTTTTCGGACTATTAGGACGTCGGAATAATGGGCCGTCGGACTAATGGGCAGCCCGCCACCATCCGAGGCAGCACTGTGGCGGCCGTGGAGACCTTCAAGTTCATGCGGGAACTATAATTTCCAGAAACCTGAATAGAAGTGGGAGATCAATATCATGTCCATCACAAAAAAAGGCACAGCAGAGGGATGCACTTTATGTGCCAGCTGAGGAAGCTCAAACTGCCTCAGGAATTTCTGTTGCCGTTATACTCAGCTGTGATTGAGCCTGTCCTCTCCACCTCCATGACAGTGTGGTTTGGCACTGCGCAACAGATCTGCAAAAAGGATTATTGCACTGAACCAGCCTTCACTCCAAGATCTCCTCACCACCAGAGCCAGGAAGCGGGCGGATCATCAGTAGATCATTGCTGACCCCTCACATCCTGGCCACCGCATCTTCCCCTCCGAACTCTTCCCCTCCGGTTGGCGCTTCGCAGAGCAATGTACACCAAAACCTCCGTCCGGACACAGAAATAGCTTCTTCCTAACCACCATCAACCACCATCAACCTAATGAATAACTAACCCTGTCAATCATCATCGTCGCACATACCCACAGCCATGTCCATTGTGCAATACTTTATTTATTTATATATGTGTCATATTTAGTGTATTTCTATGTGATAGTTCGACACTATCAGAAGCAGGTTTCGCCCAGCATGCTTGAGTATTTCACTTGCACTTGCCGTTATATAATAATTATGTGAGAATTGGAAATTGTATTTACGCATGTGTACAAGTATAGATTAGAACCTATCATAATCTTTTCAATCCAAAGTAAAAGAGAAATGTGACTTTTTTTATAATCTGAATCCTAGATTATAAATTCCCCACCCACCTCCATGCCTCTTCATTATCACAAGCAATCCCAAAACAATTTTAATCGCATAATGCCTGTGGTCAGCGCGGAAGACAGGACGCTAAGAAGACAGGGGTGAGGGGTCTGTACTTACAGGTACTTAACGCACATATTTTTTACCGTCTATTCCACAGACTCTATGAAATGCACTAATTGCTGTCAAACGAACATCATTATTCGAAGTCTATGCTAACTACTGTTACCTTATGTGACTAGCATACTGTTTGGCTACAGAATCTAAATGTGCTGTTGTTTCAGTAATACTTGTTGTATTATGAATGTAAGTACATGTTACATTGACACTGTTCACCATTTAATGGCTCATTAGTGATTTTTCAATTTATTTTCTTCCAGTTTTCACTCCATTTCACATTCTAATAAAGGAGGCTACATCGTGACCCTTCGCGAAAGGAGTTTGGCTGTCGTTTAGTTTTCGTATCATTCACCATAACGGGAACAGTACAGGAGTTCACATTCTTTTATCTATTGGTGAATTATGTGTTTAAAAAATGACTCATTCATGCGCGCCCAAGGCTAATGAAATTGCTTGATGAGTCATTCTTGCCAGATCAATTTCCTTTTGATTTTAAAGGTCAGTATGATTGCCTTTTTGACACTATTTGCAATAGGGCAAACATTTGCAAGACACAAATACTTGTATTTGTGCGAGTGCCTTTCCTATTTCTTGCACATAAATATTCAATTATGTGTTATGTATTTCGTCTTCACAGCATCCCTGGTGCGATAGTGTTTTAATGCTGATTCGTTTTTAGTCC
This sequence comes from Gymnoscopelus microlampas, assembly GCF_963454915.1. NCBI lineage: Eukaryota > Metazoa > Chordata > Actinopteri > Myctophiformes > Myctophidae > Gymnoscopelus > Gymnoscopelus microlampas. The sequence continues at coordinate 17,204,273 of NC_139953.1, forward strand.
CTTCTCTCTTGACTACAATGTTAATTTGGCCTACCGTACATGCACTTATTCAACAGAAAGAAAATAATCTGCATTCTTATATGTTTCATGTGATTTGCAAAAGGAGGAAGACACATGGTTGGTTTAGTGTATAAGATAATAGATTTATTTACATAATAATAACATAAAGGAACTCAAAATCCACATCTGTCCCTTCCATTTTAGAGGCACCGTGGGTGATTCCAAAGTTTATTTTTAAATAAACGGTTATAACCGTATTTTGGTTTCACCCAGCCATGCGTATCTGACCGCTCCGTCTCCGCCGCTCCGCTTTCAGTTTCAACAGTGTGGCAGTCACGGAGTAAAATTAATACTTTTTTTTTTAACAATGTGTTTATTGAAAATGTTTTACTTACAATGACAACATCAGAACACTCTCATACATACATACACACATACCCTCCCTCCACCCCCCTCCCACATCCCCTTAACAAATACTCTCATTTCCAAAAAAGCCATACCAACATAACCATAACAAAAGCACTACATTAAGACAGTAACAAACAAATTACACAATTAAAAAGAACACTAACATAAGATAAAGGGTGCAAAAACACTTTAAAAGAAACATGCACAGCTGAGATTAATAAACTGATTATCAGCCAGAGCCATGAGCTGCAGTGTGTGATAGTGATCACGTTACCTCAAGTGTCTCAAACTAGATAAGATAAGAGCTTTATTGTTAGAAGGATGCATTCCAGATAATGTAAAAGATATGCATAAACCTGTTTAATAATTACAATGGTACATACAGTACAGTATAACATACTGTACACGAACATTCGCGCACAATGCACATGCAACAGCCACCACCAGGGATCCATTTTTCTTTGTCTTTTCTTTTATGGTCATTGACGCCTGACGAAGGTTGCTGAAACATTTCAACCATGTTCTAATAAAGGCCTTTGAACCATAAAGCGATACACAGTAGGCAGTGGAGCATATTCAACCAAGACGCATGCATTATTGACTTACATTACAAATAAATCATACACACTCACACAAACATTCTCTCTCTCTCTCTCTCTCTCTCTCTCTCTCTCTCTCTCTCTCAATGTATCTATACATACTGTATGGTATACTGTATATGAATAAATTATTGTATTTGGGGAACTAAAGCAATACTGACTTTTAGTAGTGAGTCACTGCATGCTGAATTACCACCGGCGTGACTGCTGAGGTCAAACCAGAGGAAATATCTCATCCTGTTCTGGGGCCACTTCTTTTCATGATGTACCTTTTATCTAACTGTACGCATGCCTATCTTGCCCCGCACAGGCCCGTCCTTTGTACATAATGTAGACGGCTTATCTGCACTGTCCTTAGCCTGGATTTATACTTAGTCGTGCGTCGGTGTCGTGCACAGACAAGAGCTACAAGCTTACAACGCGTTGCACCGCGTCACGTTGTGAGCATGTCACCATTCGCTGCTATTCGGTGTGTGACATCTTGCACAAAAAGAATATCAAGCCCTTTACAGTGGTACTGCAGATATCAGGCAATTACATCACTGTTTACTCCTGCATCCGTGGAAAAAGATAGACAAAGGGGGGGACCACAAAGTGACTGTGAACAAATCAACTGCCTATAGTGCCTCGCAACTGAAATAAAGTAGCCATTTGTAATACAAATCTAGAAAGAGAGAAAGACAGAAAGAAAGAAATGGTGTCTGAAAATGTATGGTACATCAGAAATTGTTTGTGCATGCTATGATTGCATGCCTCAGTGCAACTCAGTAGTTTAACTTGTTTACTAGTTTAATTTTCTGTGTTAACACTACAAACAGAAATGAGGACTGGAATTGCTTTCATAAATCGTTGCTGTTGAGTGTTGATATGGTGTGCATTCGTACTTAGAGGGTGGGATGTATTGGGTAATATTTATTCCATAGCCTCTATTGGAATAGTGCTGGCATGACGTGGTTGATTGATAATAAAAATTCTGAGAAATGAATTACTTTTATAATTATGCGGTGATGGCGGGAGTGTGATGGGTATCATGGGAAATGAGGAGCTGTAGCCTAAATAGTGTGGGAACACTAGCAACAAGCTCATAATGCTGATCAATATTGGCTATAGCCGTTGGTTTTGTTTATTCTGCCTGCCGCATTAGCAAATAAACACATTAGCAAATAAACACCAGGTTTTTATATCCTATAAAAAGAATGTCACTGGTAAAAGTAAGAGTGAAAGTGGCTGGGGAAACGATATAATCAAAGCAATTAGAGCACAAATGAAAGGGGATATCCTCCCTCTTGTTAAAACAAATTATTTATCATCATTAATAAACTTTGAGAGAACACAATCCCTTCATGCTGTACCTCCCTGATAGCCCCTTTGTTAAAGTGTTTGAATCTCAAAAGCACAGCCTCACATTAGGTTTAGGATATATTCCAGATCAGTAACATACAGTGGTGTAAAGTAACTAAGTACATTTACTCAAGTACTGTACTTAAGTACAATTTTGAGGTACAGTATGTTTACTTTACTGGAGTATTTCCAATTTTCAATACTTTTACTTCTACTCCAGTACATCTCAGAGGCAAATGTTGTACTTTTACTCCACTGCAATTATTTGAAAACTTAGTTACTAGTTACTAGTTACTTTTCAGATATACATTTTTATATTATAAAACATACATTAACCACTTTAGCCTTATTTCATACATAGGCTATTTTCAAACATTTTAGTACTTTTACTTTTGCTACTTTAAGTACATTTTGATACCAATACTTTTGTACTTTTACTCAAGTAAATTATGAATTCCAGACTTTTACTTGTTGTAGGAGCCATTTTGATGGTGTTATATTATTTGGTAGTTTGGCATTATTACTTGTGGACACTGGGTGGCGGGCTCTAGTTTTGACAGCACTGGGTGGTTATTTAAGGGGTCACAGGTGCACTGATTAGTTAGGACAGAGGACATAGGTTGCTGAGTAGCCAAACAGTTTTTACCAGCAGAAAGGAGGAGACATACAGAACCACAAACCCAGAGATTCACTTCAGAAATGACTGCAATATATCAATGGTATGTTCATAACAAACTGCAACTACAATAAATGCACCTAAAACTGGATTTTTGGACTGGACTTCCATCTTGTTTGTTTTTTTTACTTTTCTACTGCGTAGGATCACTCCATACACCACTCCTCTGAAATAATGTGCAATATTGGAACAAGGGATGAATGAAATTGCCATTACACTTGTAACAGAGTACTTCTACATTACAGTATTGATACTTTTACTAAAGTAAAACATTTGAGTACTTTTTCCACCACTGGTAACACAGTAGTTTGTCAAATTGAATGTACAGTACTACTACTACTAATACTACTACTTTCCTACAGTGCATGTAGAAAACTCTGAAGGATAGACTATATAAATTCTCAATTCCTGAGGTCATCTACTCTAAGAAAGCGTGCTTTGACAAAGGATGCAGCCCATGTACCAGAATTCAAAGCATAATCTTCTGGTTTACCTTGAAGTTAGTAGTTCAAGCGACAAATGCAAGGCTCTCAAGCTCCATTGTATACACATACACTCACGTCAGTTCTCTTGTTCCCAGGAGGGCCACGGTGACTTTAAAGCCTGGCTAGCTTTGGGGGACAAATGGCCGGAAAGAGGAGAATGCATACATGCATCCAAGGTCCCACCTGCCTCTCTGTCCACTGGATGATGAATGACTCTACATGGCCACAACCTCATTTGGCTCCCAAAGCATCAGGTGATAAAACCAGAGCCCTTGTCAGGGATGGTAGCCGCTGCTCCCTCTGAGCTGCAAGGACAAGGCCTCACACCCACCCACCCACGAGGCACAGTATAGGAACATAACTGAATATTCAACGTGGACGATGCACTCAGGAGGCAACGTGGGAATGGAAATGCGCAAGACTTGGCAAAACGGTATGTGACTCGTTTAGGATGAGGTGCAGACTTATGGTCGCTTTGTTTACACTCTGGACCAAAAAGAAGTTTTTGCAAGTAATAATGGTCACGTTATGTGACGCAGTATAGGTCATACTACTCCTGAACTTAAAAGAGACAAATTAAATCACGCCGATAACGGCCAGCGGCAGAGTCTGTAGTCTACAAAAGCTAATTTTTACTTTTCATTTTACAAGCTGCCAGACTACTCTTTACTAATGAGGGGTGTTAGATGTGGATGTTGTTGTGTGTTTACAGTGCAGTGCACTGAGGTAGTAAGGAAGGGGCCACTTGGTGACCACAACACACTGGAAAATGTTTAGACAGCCGATTAATTGTCTTAAAGGGCCTCACTGGGCTTATCATTCATCAAATAAGCGCTGCGATACCGCTAATCCATTCTACTGAGGGGGGGGGGGGGGGTTAATTAAAGTAACAACAACAAAATACAAGCCACACCTAATTATATTCAATCAGTCTGCAATCATAACATTGCACGTCCCAATTACAGAATTACCCCCACCCCACCCCCTCCAACATAATCACACACGCTGCATTTGGGTTTGAGCAGCCGGCCCATCGGCTTTGAAATGTCTAGCCAGTTTCTCATTACAGTACGCTACCAGGGGATAATTGATTTGGTCTGATTCAATAGCGGACAGGACAATCTCAAAGGAAATGGGCTGTCATCTGCCTCCCTGTCTAATAACACATAGCCTTACTTTACTCTGCTTATCCCCAAAAGTAATGAAGATGTATTCGCAGACGGGAGGCTGGCCGCATACAAAGAGACACTTCTCAATGCGTGAACAAGAATTGTTCCTTCCTCAAGAAAATGTGTCTTTATTCATGAGAGTAAAATGTAATGTGTGTGTATAATGTTGCTGCCCTAGCCGTAATATTATTATTATTATTTTGTATTTGGTTATAATTTGGTATTGTTATGATTGGTTGGAATTATGTTTGTATTATTTGTGGCTTGTATTATATTGCTTTCTTTTGTTGGTGCTGTGCATGCTGAGTGAATGGTGGAGAGTTGGGTGTGGCGCTGATTGCTGGTGTGAGTGTTAGTTTTGCCTTTGGTTCACCTTGAGAGTTACTTTTTAACTATTTGGTAAATTCGTTCCTATTTAATTTGTTGATAGTTTGATCCTTATTTTTGTTTAATATTCTAAAGCCTTAATTGTTCCTTTGCCTACAATCAGGCTTTTTAAATTAGTTTGGGTAAGTAAGGTTAGTAGATGACATTTTGTCTTGGTGCTGCTTACTTTTTTTTTGAATGTTACAAAAGTTGTTCAACAATTCAAAGCTCAAACCAAAATGGGAAAAATCTTTTTTAGAAGTCAGCTATAAAAGTAGCTGTTGGATGGGGCGTGCCGGTGGGTAACCAGATTGTTTGCCGACCACATGATTGTGGTTGCCGTTCAATTCTGGCTGCAGACCGTGTCTGTGTTCATTACATGTATCACTGCACTATAGTCCTCGAAGACTGAGAGAGGCTGTTGTAAGTTTCTCAAGAGATGATGTGTCATTGTTTTCTGAGTCTGGAATACATCACAACTGGGAAAGTTGACTTATTCATGTACGCTATGGTTGGATAACTGAAAGAAAGATGGAGGTGATTGATTAGCTATCAGCCATACCTTCTCACATTCAGAACTGATTTGTGATGCAGAAGGAGAGGGGATACTGTATATATAATAATTGAAAGCCACAAAAACAATATCTGTTGATTCAGTTCCACAGTTTGAGCACATTTTCAGTTTGAATAAAGACAGCTAACTTGTGTTGATATCGCTCTGCCTGTCTCTTGTGATTGGCATAATTGTGATTACATCACATCTCAGCCAGTTCATGTTGTTGTATCTTGAATTCAGATTTCCCTGACTTTATTATCTGACATATGTAATAAGGTGTTCATACAGTATGGCACTTCCTGGTATGAACCTTATATAGACCGTATATCTGACACCACGTGACAGCACTATAATACCCAGGGGTCATACCTCAACTCAAACCTTTCTCACCTTTAAGTGTGTTCCATACCATCTGTCATGGTGCTCTTACTGAGAATGAGTTTCTCAAACCACATTGCATATTTAGTGTAGAGGTTAGAGACTTGACACTGACAAATAGCCTATTAACCCTTTCCAAATGTCAGTGGTTTTCCAGAGGCACGCTGGGAAGTGGGAAGACAATATATTCATTCTCATAGTCACTGTTGATAGTCTGTACATATCCATTCATATTGTCATATTGCCGATAGATGTTTATTGTTTTGTTTTAGATGTTTTTTTTAGATGCTCATTCATACATTCACTGTTGATAGATTGTACAATTCAATTCAGAAAATGTCGAGACACAAATAAGAGTAGAAGAAACACAATAAACCACTTATTTCAGGGATGGGTGCATAAGATGTCTAGTGGTTGGGGCCGGGCAATTGAAAGCGGAAGTGGGAAAAAGAAGAAACTGAGAAATATGGAAAATAGCAAGAGGAGGAAGACAAATGAGAAATACAGGAGGGTGAATCAGCAGAACTGTCTGGATCAAAAACCATTAAAGCTCCCTTCTGTATACCTACAGTACGACTGCATGGCCACACACAAATAAGACTCCATGGAAATGCAAATAATCCCTCCCCCAACATTAACGTTTTGTTGATACTACTCATTCAATGCCGAGTTGGCAGTGCCTGGTATCGAACCCATATGACTCAAAGTGGAGTAATTATACTGACTGAGCTAACCAGGCACACACCATGTTGTTAGTTACTGTTCAGTACGTGGATTTGATGAGAAGTAATATAACCAAGCAAAAGTGTATTGTTTAAAGGAACCTTAACTCTCACTCTTACTTGACCTCTGCTGTTTTACTGATGTTGCTGCGTTGCTTGTCTTGACCTGACTTGTCTTACTGTAAGTATAAGAAGAATGTACTGTACATAGCATGGACTCAAGGCAGATACTGTAACTTTTACTAATGCAAAAATAATCACAGTTCAAGGAAAGCATTTCCTTTGTCTGTGATATATTGTGTGTGTGTGTGTGTGTGTGTGTGTGTGTGTGTGTGTGTGTGTGTGTGTGTGTGTGTGTGTGTGTGTGTGTGTGTGTGTGTGTGTGTGTGTGTGTGTGTGTGTGTGTGTGTGTGTGTGTGTGTGTGTGTGTGTGTGTGTACACGCTTCATCTTTAATTCAGAAGTTATTGAAACACGAACCAAATGTTATCAATGCTATATTTTCTTGTCCCTCGTCAATAATATTAGCTACTGGGGGAGGTGGACATAACTGCATGCTAAGGAGCTAATTGCGGAAAGGCACTCTCTGGTGATGCCTTCATCAGGTGGAATTTCCCTAACTCATTATCCCACAGGTTTAATAACTATAATCGTATTTATCCATGGAGCAGGGAGATGGTAGTCACGGATACCTTTCTATTTACTGGATATTATGTCTCCGTAACAGTCATTTGTTATTTTTTGATGGATGGTTTTGTGCGAGGGCTTCTCATTAGTTGCCATAGATTATTGTGTTCCCTACTGAACTGTTACTGTAGAATAGAGAGCAAGGTGTCAGCATCGAAATGTATGTTTATTCTACGTTTAATCAAGAACTCAATGGGCAGATAGATGAAAACATAGATGGATGTCTCATGAGTGCATGTGATGTATGGATGATAGACGGATGAATGAATATATGCATATTCAGTACAGTACGAGGTGGATGTTTGCATATCGAGGTAGATGGGTTTAGTTAGTCAGCCATAGTATATATATATTTACATTTCTAAATTCAGCAATTCCCTGTCTATTCTTCCCCCCACTCACAAATAACCATTACAGTTTTAGCCACTATCTAACTATATAAATGGCGAGCAACTTCCGTGCCCTCGGTGTCCACACCCCACAGCTCTGTTATCGACTAAACACAACACCGTCAGACCACATGTCGCCAACACTGTCGCCACGGCGGGCGGCCTGAATTTACGTTTCGCGTAGGGCACCTGGCATGCCTCACTACACCGTTCCCACCTCGCAACATAAATAATTCTACTCACCAAATGTCGGACACAACGGAAGTGGAAGCAGCTTCCTACCGCTTACCGTGCGTACCACCGAGGCCAACACAACACGACGGCCCGCCATTGAAAATCCCCAAAACAACAACAGCACGTTGCTCTGCTCTGCTCCACACACCAGGCTACGTTCATGACACCAAAGGATTAGCCAGTGATGTCATCATTACTGCTCAACACACCAGGCTAGGTTCATGACAGCAAAGGATTCGACAGTGATGTCATCATTATGCAACCCGGAAGTACACATCGCCGGCATTGGGATGCCAGGTTGGGATGCCACGCCAGAAACAAGCAAAAACCTGCATGATTTTTTTTTTTTTTTTTTTTTTTTTTACCGTTTGGAGATTTTCATCCGACGACTTTGGCGCGGACCACCAGGGGGTCCGCGGACCCCCTCAAACATAAAAAATATTATTTCTTCCCAATTTTTTTTCTCAATTTTTTTACTTTTACATTACAATTTTTTTTTTTTTTTTTTTTTTTTTCTCCAAATGTTCATCCCATATATACACGCGCCCACGCTGGGCCCCGTGCGCGGCTAGGGGTTTCGGGTGGCCGTAGGCCGCCCGGACCTCTAGTGTTCTATATACTAGGAAATAGCCCATCTACCAGCTCATAACGCACCATGATGCAACGCATTGTGAGCTTGTAGACTGGCTGATTAAGCTTTTTTATTTTATTTCTTAATTTTTAAAGTTTGGCTGTAATGACATGCCCAAAATAGGGACGCAAAGTTGAAAGTGCTAAATGAGCTTAAATGGAGATAATTTTCAACATTAGCTTATCTCTATATTTTATTTCTGTAGGCTACTTTAAATGCTTGTTATGTCTTTGAATGCCTTTTACTGCCTGCATGTTGGTGAAGCACTTTGAAATGCCTTTGTGCATGGAATATTGCTGTTTATGATAACCATGAACAATTAATTGAAATGCACATCAAAAGCATGGGAAAGCTATTTTCACCATTATTTTTGCTAAGTAGGGCTTAAGTGGTTAAGCTCTGTTTTATACTTTGTCGAACAATGGTGTGGGCGTCACGAAAATAGCAGATCTACAAGCCTGTGGCATCGTGACACATTGTGAGTTCGAAATTCTTCACATTTTCATCTATTTAATGAACGACATGCCCCAAAATACGGACACCAGGTTGAAAGTGCATGGTTAATTTAACTTAGTTAAGGGTCAAATTAAACACTGAGGATTTTACAATGCATAGCTTCTCAGTCCCCCAACAGAAAGAGTGCAGGTGGGTTGACAAGATGGAGAGAGTGGCGGTGAAGAGTAACAGAGAGAGTACAAGAAACTCATCCAAGACCCAGGTCCAGATGTTGATTGGTGTCTGACATGGCTGGGTGTTTGGCACCTCTGGAGGATGGTTGAAAATATTGCATCACTCCATTGCTAATCTCTCAAGAACAGATTCTGCTCTGCGTTTGAATCTGTCGGGGGGGTTCGTCATAACGTGTACGCACTGACCTACAAGTGGGCGTGCCTTCAGGTCAGCAAGCAGGCCGCGCTTTACCCAATCAAATGTAGTGGGCGGGATTTACTGTCTGCTCTGCTTCCCACTAAAAACAAAACCGAAACTCATTTAACAATAGCGTCCTCGGAGCAGACAACCAAAGAAAGGAAAGATATTCACATTTTAACTTGCTCTTTCATCATAGAAACAAGTGGGCTTATAACCAAAACGATCCATGTTCTCTGGGAGAAATGGTGTTAGTGTTCTGTGTAGAAATATTGTTAGTGGGAATGAAAACATAGTCGCACAACAGGAAAGTGAAAGGCTGAAGGCAGACCATAACCCCGGTTTCCTTGCGCACGTGTGCTCCATTTTGCTCCCCCCAGAACATTCAAGGGGCTTTATTTTGTCATTGTGTTGAAATAAATTCCAGCATTGCATGGAATCAATAACATTGGTTCTCATTATCACAGCTTGTCTCTGTTTAGTCCAATACAAACTTTGTAAAACAATGTGTGATCTTTGTAAAACAATGTGTGTCACCTAAGGAGTCAAAGAAAAATATTTATGTTTGTTGTTCAGCACATTAAGAATGTCAACCGCAAGGCTGCTTCTGCTGTGACAGACAAGGTCTACCTGTTTATACCTGTCTGTCACATTGATTTGGAAGACTGAAGGCTGATGTGTGTATCTGCCTGCCTGCTTGTCTGTCTGTCTGTCTGTCTGCCTGCCTGCGTGCGTGCGTGCGTACGCATGTCTGTGTGTACTGTAGTTTATGGCAGGCTGATGTCTTGGAGCTCTGCCTTTGAACCGTCACTCACTGTTGGCGTCAGGGCTTGCATGTCAGAGGCTGTGTGTGTTGGTCAGTATAATACACTGTACACCTAATAATATAGCTGATGTGTGCTGATCAGACTTTTTACCACATGAAGCCTGGCGTCACGATTCTGATCACGATAATAAGCAAAAAATTGGCAATAATAGCAGATTTCCTCCTGACACCTGCACTTGTGTTGCAGGCTATTGATGTACTGTACACTGTATACTGGTGTTTTTGTAATTTCAGAATGTGAAACGGCCAAACGGGGTCATAATCACTTATCCTATAATTGATTCTAGAGCAGTGATTCTCAACTCTTTTCATTTCAAGGACCCCCGATTTGATATCTATTAGGCCATGGATTTGGTAGGATTTGGGACACTGTAAAGTCTTCAATGTTAAGTTAATTCAAAGCTGTAAGGGTCCATTTGGTGCCTAATTATCAATCACTTAGCTGGGAACCCACTGGAAACTCAAGGACCCCTGGGGGGGTCCCGCCTCCTGGACCCCAAACAGTAAACCCGAACCAAACCCGCACCCTAACCCTAACCGCACGCGGATGCCACATAGTCGGAGAAAAGGTCTGTCGGATTAACGCATGCCTCCCCTGGACCCTACCCTAGGTTGAGAAGCAGTGTACTTAAGGAATGCGCCCTCCAGACGTTTCTACCTTTGGTCCCTAACCCTCTGCTGACCCTTACACACCTTCGCCCCAAACCTCTTCATTACCCCTACCCCCAGCCTCCACCTTCCAACCCTTAAAAGTACCCAGTGCAAATAACATATAAGCAGTATTACTACTTTGTAGATACGACCGGCAATCTTGTTTTAGCAAACAAGAGTGGTTGTATTTTGTTAAAACCCACAAACAACCAATGTAATTTATTTCATTTTTGATTAGTTTGTCGGAAAACCCACAAACAACCAAAGACAACTAGTTTGTCCCTAGTAGTTTGTTGGTTACGGCTATGCCTTACTACTTACCTTGTCAAAGACAATATTAACAGTCCAGCCATCTGCATGTACTTTTGTGACTTGGCTTGATATACTTTTCTCTTCACTGAAGTAAAGACATTTTTATGGCGTAACTTTGTAGGAGACAAGCCATCTTTAAGAGGGTCTGTCTAAGTGGTTGTCTGGAGCTAATCGCTCAAACTGTTAGAACGATCAGTGCCACATTTCTTGTGCACACTGCCAGTAGGCTAACTTAGTACCTCCACACATTCTCATATACGTTATTCTGAAACCTTTCCCAAACTTAATACATCATAGTCATACGTCAGATGTCGCAGGCTGGCCGAGATCCGCCATTCCCATGTGGATCTTGAGAGCCACATGATTTGATTTTTCAAGTAATGGAAAGACTGATCTCCGTGGTGGCAATAGTCTCCATTCTCCAACTTTTGTCTAAAAAGCTAATTTTAACATTTTAAGTACGTTTTTCAAGTAACACACTGGAGCTAGTAGCCAGAACTGAGAACGTAATTAAATTAAGTATGTTCTCTGTCCCCTGGAGAAATATGAAGTATGGGATAGGGGTTCTCACAGTTTTAGAATAGCAACATACTAAAGTGCCAACTTCTTTGATGGACCCTCTGCAGCGTTTCCTCATTATACAGTTGGCACATTAGTACCGGACGGAACATTGTGACAGTAGTTTTGGATTCCACGTTCATGAATTATTAATGCAAATAAAAGTAAAACTGCTAATCGAGTATATGTAAATGAAATGAAATGAAAAGCATATGCAAAGGCCAGTCCCCTGAACTTTTCTTTTGGCAAGTTTGGAGGCGATAAGAGGAATAAGGCATAGTGCAACACATACAGTAGCCTACACACACTTGCACGCACGCACGCACGCACACGCACACGCACACGCACACGCACGCACGCACGCACGCACGCACGCACGCACGCACGCACATTACAAACACACAAATCGCACTGCTAGTAGCTGGGTACCAAAGTACAGAACTTTAATGAGATTCAGCTTTATTGTCTATCTCAGAAAGATGAACTGCTGTGTACAATTCATGCATCCTATTGTACTTGGGATTTGAATAGTGATGGAACACATTCACACTGATGATTTCAATTAACAATATGGCTGTAAAAGTATCAATCACTACAAAATTACAAAAACTTAGTGTCTGTCTGTCTGTCAAATAAAATGGCGTGTGTTTACTACTATAAGGCTGCAAATATGAACCTATGAATATGGACCTTAAGTTATATCGTATCTGTATATAAACATTTTGGCTGTGCTTTATAAGATGGAGGAACCAAGTATCCAGTAAAAGACTTGCAGGTCTAGTGTGTTCCACCACTTTCACCTACAGGAAATGAGAGTGTGGATAAGAAATGGGAACAAAATTACTGACATTTCAGTGAATCTCCAATTTTCCCCTCAATGCCTAGGCCTATACCACTTACTTATAGCACTTTAAAGTAGTAATGGAGAGTAAGTTTCTGCCAGGGTTTGAGCTGTATTTTAAATGGTCTTTTCACCTTTAAGTGCGTTCCTCAGAATTGGATGCATTGCAGGGTTAGCTAGTGACTTGGGTGACTTGGAGGCATGCCATTAAGCTGTCACTCCATTCAGTACTGATGCTTGTGTTTGCTGTGTCACTCCAAATATCCACTCAAAGTAGATGTGTAAAGCTACAAAGTGGTAGATGGTTCATAAAATGGAGGAATGACCATAACCTTATCCCTAATGCTAACATTCCATGAGTAATAATCCAAATGAGTGTACCGTGTAATGTCTGTGTTTTAAGTAAAGGAAACACTGAGGAGCAAAGCTGTTGTGCAGACTTTTGTTCTTTGCATTGGTGAATGGCAAGTTTTGCCTGTTTAAGATACTGTTTACTTTAGCACTATAAACTACCATTGCCAAGAAAACAGTTGTTTTGTGATGATGACACTGCAGTTATTTTTGCTTCATGGAACACTGCTTGGGCAGAACATAGTTTTATATTGTAGTGTATTGATGCATTAGCTTTATAACTGTTTTATGACAGGTGGATTTGCACTGCTACAGGGCTGGAGAGTAATGGTTTACATAGGATTGCAGTATTCTGATTACAATATTCTAATTCTTCCCCAAAACATCATTCATAGGAAGTTTAGGCTCATTTTTTCAAGTGTGTCACTGATTATAATAATACAGTTTGAAACACATTCTGCTAAATTGATTCCATTTCTCACTCAAATGCATATGTTACAAACAAAACCAAACACCAAACAAAACCCAATCCCATTTCATGTTTTGAGTTTGAGCCCTGAATTATAGCAATTACCGCGTTGTACTTTTACAGGCATAATAAGTAGTCTTTTTGTGAAATCTTTTGAAAGTGACCTCTCCCAAACGGTGGCTGTCTGTCACTGTGATAGAGTTGTGTACCTGCTCTCTAGTGCTTGTCAATCTCCGTCTCCACTGACTGACAGGCTGCAATCTGGAGGGGAGCCATAAATGTGTCACTTCAGCTGGACGTCAGGGGGCCTGGCGGTGGAGATATGATTTATGTAGCCGCTGATCGTGTCAGTTGCTCTGTAAATTGATCATGTCACTTATTCCTGTAAACCAGCGCCACTCAGAGAGCCGCAGAACCCGGATAAAAATTGAAAAGGGCATTTCAGTGACTTTTCCAAAATTACGTTTGAGATATGTTTTACAATTCGCTTATTACCATTATGATAATGTCAAAATTAAATTCTGCCAACTAGGTAATACATGTATTAACCTATATGGACTGTTCTGTTGACTCTGTCAATTCAAATGTCGTTCAAATTTGCCAATTTGAAGCCAGGGGGCTCAATATGGACACACGCTGAATTAAGACAGAAACAGGGTTCTGAAGCATAAATGATTTCGTTTTTTGTGTTTGATAAAAAATGCATTATCAGTGGATCAGATAAATGTGTCCTGTTTATTTGAGCTTGCTTCAAAGAATCGTAATAGTTACTCAGGTCTTCTTCAGATTCTCTAGTCTGTAGAAGTGGCCACTCTGGAGAAGGAAAGGAGAGAGAGAAACAGATGGTCATGTATCCAAACACATGCTTTTTCCCATAGGGTTCAGACTACTGTGTGTGTGTGTGTGTGTGTGTGTGTGTGTGTGTGTGTGTGTGTGTGTGCGTGTGTGTGTGTGTGTGTGTGTGTGTGTGTGTGTGTGTGTGTGTGTGTGTGTGTGTGTGTGTGTGTGTGTGTGTGTGTGTGTGTGTGTGTGTGTGTGTGTGTGTGTGTGTGTGTGTGTGTGTGTGTGTGTGTGTGTGTGTGTGCGCATTGTGTGCATTGTGTGCACTGTGTATGCGAGTGTATGTACAGTGTGTGCGCGTGCGTGCGCGCGAGTGTGTGTGCGTGCGTGTGTGCAAGCGTGCAAGCGTGCGTATGTACGTGTGACTCAGCTTGTATGGCAGGCAGCTGCCATCAAGTGGCAGAATTTAGATCAGTGCCCCTCACGGTCTCGTTTGGTTTTATAATTCACTCTGAGGACATCTGTTGTGGGAGAATAGTTTCAAACATGTGCACAGGCTGGCCCGTACTGCTGGCGTAGCGGTCCGGGCACCTAGGCTATACAATTTTACCTGACAGCTTGTCGTGGGTTCGAGTCCCGAACCCGACGGCCTCTGCTGCGTGTCACTCCCCATCTATCTCCCCATTTCCTGTCAGCCTACTGTCCTATCTATAATTAAGACATAAAAAGCCCAAAATACATCTAAAACAAAACAAACATGTGCACAGGCTGAGATGTGGGCAGATCACTGAGCCAAGCGAATCTCGGACTAGATTCAGTCACATGAATTTTTTGTGCAGCTGAGATTCAGCAAGGTGTTGATTATCAAATGGAACACCTGGTGAGAGATGAAAGGGAAGTATCTCGAATGCTGACATGTGTGAGTGTGTGCATGCGTCCGTACGTACGTGCGTGCGTACGTGCGTGCGTGCGTGCGTGCGTGCGTGCGTGCGTGCGTGGATGTGTGTGGATGTGCTTGCTTGTGAATGATATTGAGTATAAAAGAAGGACCCCTTCCTTGCCTGATGTAGTGTAACCACAATTATCTTACTTTAGGGTATTATTCCAACCACAGGAAGTCAGGAGAATGTCATATAATTTCCATGGCAACTGGTTTATAAAGGCCAGGAATTTGCATGATACATGTTTATTCTTGGATGGCATTTGAAACACGATCATCCATTTGCACATGCATTTGCAATCCATTACAGATTATTGATTACCCTACTAATAAATATAATAATTTTGATTACTATGAAAGATTTATGATTTATTTTTTAAAACCAGTATATTCACACCTAAAAACAGGTCCAAGTAAAACACATTTAGTTATGACAGCAGCACTCTAAGAATCTTTATTTACCACATTTTTCTTTGTAATTGTAACTGAAAACACTTGTATTTATTTTGCAATTTAGTTATGTATCTACATGCAATCAGTTATTTCCCAACACTGTGTCCTCATATGTACAATAAGATGTGTCACAACACTAAGGGACCTCCTTGGTTCAAAAAAACGAATTATATTGTTGATCAGTAAGACTTGTACAAGGCAGAGCCCCCTCCCCTTTATGTTTATTTTAGTGCAGATCAGGGGAAAAAAAGGCAAGGAATCCAAGGATAACAGTGGTCAATTATATTCCTCTGAGTTTGGTAAAGCTCCAGCACTTCTCTGCAAAAAGAAATGTCAAGATATTCTAGGCAAATTATCTTACTGCACTGGCAGATAATTTTGCGATTGCGACTGTTAGTTTTGCTCATACTTTTCTGTGCCTCTGAAGAGGAGATGTAAGTTTCCATTAGTGCTGCTCTGATGAGTATATTCTCTTAAACTAAGGCTGTGGAAAATTCATCAACTTGCCCACAGTCTGCGCTGCATGTCTGACCATTAAATCAGGCCCAAAGACATACACAGTAGGAGAAGGGTTAATTACACATAGCTGCACCTCACTGTTCTAATGGGCTGTGCCCACCTCTCTCCACCCCCGGATCACCCTTCTTCTATGTCACCACTTACGTTACAAGAATCAAAACATTTTAATTGCTTTTTCTTTGCTACTTCTTTGTGTGGCTCGATTGCTTTGCCAGATAAACTCTGCAGAAAGTGACCAAATATAGACACTATACACAGTACACATTACCTTTTAGAGTAGTGTTGTTATTCTACAGTATTTGTAACATTATACACACAAAAATATGGAGCATGCACTCATAAACCCACAACACATGGTGACCATGTTAGTGGCACAGGTATGATTCTGGTGCTCCATAAACTGTCCTCTCTGCATAGAGGATATTATAGCACCGCATATATAGATATATGAGCTATCGCACTCATCAACAGAGATTTAGCAGACAGGTCAGTTACATCACATATCACTCCTTAATGTCCTCATGTCTAAACATCACACCCCGCACCCAAACCAGCACATCACCCCTCCATAGCTCACCCACACACTGTCACACGTTGGATGTGGTTGAAGACCCAGACGGCTGGATGTCACTGCAGCGGTACATTGCCCAGATAGTTTGTTGGGGTATATGTCCGTGGGTTATTTCCATGCATGGCTATTTAAATACAGAAAGGGTTTTCTCAAACAGTGGGTTCGAGACACCAAAAGTGGATCGTTTGATGTTCAGAAAAGGTCACAAACAGAGACTTAGAGAAATGTTCTATTTTAAATATTGGGTCATAACCTCCAAAATGATGTTGTTTGCCGGAAAAACAGATTTTCAAGCTACTGTACATACGTATACATTAGACTTTATTTACATTTATACTCACTGGGGCCATTCCCGCTGACGCGTTCATCACAGGGTCATGGCCAGAGCGGTGTAAAGAAAGAGTGGCTACAACTCCATTCACGCCAATGGACCTATTTGTTTACAGCCATGGCAGATCATGGAGCATCAGTTCCTGGAAGTTAGCAGCAATCACTAGCAGCGCAGTTGAGTTGCAGCAGAACAGACTGATGCACTTTTAAAATCAGATTGTATCATGATATCACGTCTGAATCAATTTAACATATCATTGGAATTATCAGAGGTTTACTTGAATCACGTTATAATCAAGCCTTTTGTACTTGCGTTGTCACCACTCTCTCTTTACTTCGCTCTGGTCATATAGCTGCAGCTAACACAATGAATTGTGGGTAGGCTACATTTGATTTACATTTGACCAGTTAGCAAACATTGACAATACTTTTGACTATTGTCAATGATTGCCGTTTGGCACACCTAAATTAAATGGACTTATTAATGAACACATCTGGGAAAAGGGTCCATTTAGAAAACGAAAACAGAAATGACCACATTGCAATTTGCACCTTGAAGGTATCTGGTTGCATAGTGGACATTTTGACAACTAGCCTACAGTATAGTATGTCATGGTGTCTTTGTCATCCTTGAAATATTCATGTTGTTCACATCCACTACTTATTATTTACAGGCGAGATTTATTATGAATAGTAAGCATGCGATTCCGAACACAGACCATAATTTGTGTTGTGTTGCACTGCACTGCCTTGCATCACTTTTGTTGCTCTAGCAGGGAGCTGTTTAATTTCACAGAAGTTGACTCAACCTGACAGCACTCTGTCTTGGTTGCATCCGAGCCATGGTGGGAAGCTGGGAACAGAGAAACAAACTCATTAGCACTTTCACTGGCAGTGAGAACCTGGGACCTCAAAGTGCTTCGGTCCCCAGGCATCCTACGCAATTACGCACGCACGCACGCACGCACGCGCGCGCACACGCACGCACACAATCATTTGTCTATACCACAAGCTAGGGAGAGGCTCTCTGTGTCCAGACCCAGAGTGTCATGATGAGATAGTGTTGCTTGGTTACGTGCGGTAGGTTGCCCATTAAGGCAGCCTGTCTGCAGCGTGTCAGAGCTGCCATGCAAAGGTCAACTGCAGGGCGTCAACTCAAATAGCAGCGCTCATGAACTCTTTAATGACGAGGGTTGGAATAATCGCGTTTGCATGCGCGCATGCATGTGCGTATATATACAGTGTAAACGAGTGTGTGTCACAGCATGCAACCAAGTAGAAATCAGGCATGTACTGTATGTGTATGTGCAAGTGTGTGTATGCACATGCATGTGTATACATGAATTTTCTTTATGATTGATTGAATCCGACCTGTGTGTGTTTGTGCGTGTGTGTGTGTGTGTGTGTGTGTGTGTGTGTGGAAAGAGAGAAACAATTTGAAAGACAAAGTTAGAGAAAGAGACAGAGGAAGGAGGAGTCGGTGAGAGGTGGCAACAGAGAAATGGAGGGAGGTTGGCGCCCCGGTGGCTCACCTGGTAGAGTGCATACTCTCAGTCTCTAGCCGGCTCGGGGTTGAGTCCAACCCGAGGTTCTTTGATGCGCGTCCTTTCCCCTCTATCTCTCCTGCCATGTCTCTCTCCACTGTCGCTTGAAATGAAAAAAAAACTGAAAAGAAACAGAAACGAGGGGAGTGTGTGCAAGGAGGAGAGAGTGAACAGCAGGCTGCAGTGTGGTTGTCTTGAGACATAAAACCCATCAGCTTTAGGGGGTTAGAATCCAATCCAAGGCCAGACTCTGCTAGGTGTGAAGAAGGAGGAACACTGAAAACACTGAAAGAGAGAGAGAGAATAGAACATAATAAATTAGAAGAGAGAGACAGAATTAATACAGTACAGTAAGAGAGCAGAGGTGAGATAATAATGAGGGAAGGATGACATACAATACAGTTCCAGAGCCAGACTCGGACTCATGTACTTATGTGGATGGTCCCAGAGCACCCCAGTGTATTGTGGTTTTTCAGATGCATGCTACAGTATAGGCTACGTTCGGGGTATTGACATGAACTAAAAGGTTGCTGTATTAAGTTGTCAGATGGGTGGGCCACGAACATTTCCAAGATGATTTTCAAGTGGGCCCTGATCCAGAACAGGTTGGTGAAGTGGTTAAACAACACATCATCTTGCACTGGGATCTCTGTGAATGTGCTGTAACTCCAAAACTTTCCAACAGAGGAAGAGCACAGCAGTGCCTATGCTGATTGAGAACCGCATTTTCTCACCTTGAGACGAAAGAAAAGAAAAGAAAGAGAAAATAAACCCCCACAAAATTCAGCCTGCAGCTGGTTGATTGGTTGGTTGAGGTGGTGCAGTCAATGTTCTTTTAAAAAAAGAATCCTATATTATTTTAACCTTCGTTATCCTCTCCTGTTTAATGCAGTTCTCTTTGGCTTGTAAATACATCTATAGAGCTCCCCCTTCTTTGCCGAAATGATGGATGAGCATTGTGGAATTGCTTCTATACTCGGTAATAATGTTTTCCGTTCATGCACTTCCTGGCCTCTCCTCTTGACATGGTACTGTATACATAATAACATAATAAGTGAAGGAAGAATAATTCTATTCCCAGCGTTTATCGTGAAAATACACAGCTTATTATAGGGTGGGGGTCCTTTATGTGTTTTCACAAACCATCATTGTCCCTTGAGGGGAACCAATAGATCTACTGTATGTGCGTGTACCTTGATCTCTTTACAGCATCAGTACATTGTGTCTCTGCCTTGTGTGCTCTTGTTCTGCTCCTGTGATGTTTAAGTCAGTCGAGTAAGACCGTAATGGTGGGCGCTATTTCACCAACCGCAATTTACTGTCTGACGCTTCAAGGGCATGACGGTGTACATTAACCTCTCACAGAGATCTCTCACATACGTGTCGGCTTTGAGATGTCTCAAACAGCCCCTGCATACATGCAGTCACTGTGTGACATTCTATTTGCCTACTGTGAAATGGAAATGTCCAAACATTTGACAACATATAAGTCTGGATATGGGTTTCAACAAAGTCCCTGTGTTCTTCTTGTTTACACACATTTCCCCACTGTACAAGTAATCCCCTCAAATTCCCTGTCAAAACACATTCGCTTATGTTTTGTTTGTCGGAGAATTTGTTTTCTTTATCTTTTTTTTTTCTCTCAAATGAAAGGGAACATGGAAATGTTCCCTGGAAAAAGGCAAAAAAATCTCATTTTATCATCTACCCAGGCTTTTGTGAGCCCCCCAGATCGTTTTTAAGTTGCTTGATTCACTATTTAGATATTTGATATTCATTTTATCAGACACGCCCCCTTCCTATATACAAACCCATTATAACTTCAAACTAAATTTTTAACATGTTAGATTTATCAAAAACACCCGTCCTTGGTTCTGGTGACTCACCCTGCCCTCCTAATACGTGAGGGGGCCGTGTTTTTTCGATTACTTTTTTCATTTATTGTATTTTTTTTTTATTGTATTTCATTTTTTTCATTTTCCAAAAAAAATATTAAAAATAAATGAAAAAGGTTATCGAAAGAACACGGCCCCCTCACATATTAGGAGGGCAGGGTGAGTCACCAGAACCGAGGACGGGTGTTTTTGATGAATCTAACATGTTAAAAATGGAGTTTGAAGTTATAATGGGTTTGTATAGGAAGGGGGCGTGTCTGATAAAATGTATATCAAATATCTAAATACTGAATCAAGCAACTTAAAAACGGTCTGGGGGGCTGACAAAAGCCTGAGTAGACGATAAAATGACCCAAGGTTTTTTTGAAAGTGAAATTAAACTGAAGTGCAGCGAGATCAGACCCATCGCATAGAACATTTTAAAAAACGGCAGCCAGCCAACAATGTTCCTCGAGTGATATTGAATCCAGTCACTGTTTTTGTGTTAAAACTGCACAGGGGAGTAGAAAGTACATCTTTTATGAAGGCTGTTCGCTGTTCCTTACGTCGCAGGAGCAAGATGTGAGAATGTTATACTCGAGCTCAGTGTCTTTGTTGCTCCGCAGAG
Source organism: Gymnoscopelus microlampas (assembly GCF_963454915.1). Classification (NCBI taxonomy): domain Eukaryota; kingdom Metazoa; phylum Chordata; class Actinopteri; order Myctophiformes; family Myctophidae; genus Gymnoscopelus; species Gymnoscopelus microlampas. Next base: position 17,225,427 of record NC_139953.1, read on the forward strand.
GGAGTAAGAGAGAGTGTGATTACAATTTGTGCAGTGTTTGCACGCTCATTTGTCTCTGAAATGGATGTAAGGCATCCACTGTTCCATTAAATTTTACAGTGGAGAGCTACCTGCTTGCTGTGCACATTCCTCACTGGGGTTATTACTGGTCTACTGGGAGGGTTTCATTTCTAGACCAAAGGATCTACTGGACCACTGAGGAATAAGCTGTGTGTGTGTGTGTGTGTGTGTGTGTGTGTGTGTGTGTGTGTGTGTGTGTGTGTGTGTGTGTGTGTGTGTGTGTGTGTGTGTGTGTGTGTGTGTGTGTGTGTGTGTGTGTGTGTGTGTGTGTGTGTGTGTGTGTGTGTGTGTGTGTGTGTGTGTGTGTGTGTGTGTGTGTGTGTGTGTGTGTGTGCACGTGCGGGGGCGTGTGCAGGCGTGTCCTGAGGGTTCAATTAACCACTCGAAAATGTTCAAACCAATTGAACCGATCAAACCAATCTACAATCTCAGCTATTTTCAAACAAATTTAGAAGAATGTGTTTTTTCTCTTTTTTAATTTCTTTATTCAGAGAATAGGGCTTAAGTAGTAACAGTTAAATGAACACAGGATTTTACTAGTGCTGCATGCATCTAAGCATGTATTTGAGTTTCAGCTGTATATGCTTTCTCATCTCCTTGTAATGAAGTCATTTTTTTCACACACACCCTTTGGTGTCTGAAATAGGTCATGAATCTGATTCACAATCAGTAGCAGGATGGCTGACGGGAGATCATAAGACATCATCGGCACATTAAAAGAACATTATGAGTGCATTAGCCTCATTATGAGCAGGATGTTATAATCTGTAGAATACGCCGAAAGATAACCATAGCTATTTGATACTTTCTAGGGCAACTGTACAACCGATTACAGTGTCATAACACAGTCATTCTACACTCATAATGTACTTCTCCGTGTCATAGGTGATCTTATTTTAGAATTAGCAAATGGACGGACCGGTCGGCTGGCCAGCGGACCAATGCCCCATCACTATATGACTCAGACATAACCACACAGTATACAGAGCTATGACTCCATTATATAGAGCAGTGGTTCTCAAACATTTTCATGTCAAGGACCCCAAATTGACACTTATTAGCCCGCCGACCCCCATTTGAAAAGATGTATGCCAAGGACCCCCATAAGAGAAGATCTTTAGGGCTCTAGCAGTGATTTTCAACCATTGTAATTTCAAGGACCCCCCAGTTTGATGTGCATTAGGCTACGGACCCCCATTTAATGGCATTTCAATCTCTGGGACCCCAATTTATATTGTAAAATCAATGTTAATTTAACTCACTGAGAGTGTACAAATGGAACCAAATGGACCCGTTAGGGTCCATTTGGTTCCATGTGTCTCTGAGTTACAGACCCATAAGGGTCAATTTGATTCCTAACTATGTATCATTTAGCTGGGGGCCCCCTGGAACTCCCTCAAGGACCAATGATATAGAGTTCCCACTGCAGATACACCCCAATATGGCGTGTGTCATGCTGACTGTGACAGCATGACATCAGACCCAAACAAACCGTGTCATCATGGCATCAGACTAAAGAAGACCCAAATAAACCGTGTTGTCATCATGAGTCGGTTCGGCGGTGCGATGTAAGTGTGAGCTCTACTTATTATATCGCACATTATTTTTGGAATTACATCATAACATTAAGAAAAACAAGTGTCGATTATTCTTACATTTGAAAGGGGATGCTATTTGCGCTCTGACTAAACAACACTGCCAAAGAAATAGGCAAGCTAGGACAAAGTTCAAAAGATAAATGCCCTACTAAAGAGTGCAAGTGAAATACGATATTTAAAAAAACGATCTAAAGAGCACATCAACGGCTTTTTCGCTGTTACTTTGACATGATCCTTGTTGACCTAACATTGTTGTTTTTTAGCAATATGCTAACAAGTCTCAAGTCTGCAGGTCCATGCAATACACACAGTAAATAACCGAATTTGCAATATTGATAATGCGCTGGACCACTTTTAACGGACGAAAAGAGCCAGGAAAACTGCAGGATATTTGTACATTTCCAATTAATAATCTAACTTTCATTTTAGCCGAAAACCCACTGATGAAGATTAAACAGCATTGTTTCCCCCTCTGTCTAATAAAAAGGCATGCTTGGGAGAAAATAAGAAAAGAAAATGTCAGAGAGAAAATAATGAGGCACAGAGTACTGTATAAAGGCTTTTTTTTTCTCTTTGTGTTCTAATGTACGTATAAAAGTGGCTCTGTCACTGCAGACAGTACAGTAGCTAATTCGCCAGGCATTCTCTGTGCATAATTGGGCCACCTAAGCAGTGGAACACAGTGCCTATGATCTGGGCATCGGTTGACAAGGAGTCCCCAGCGAGCCTCAAGTACACAAACATCTTATATCCCCATTAAGAGTTTTGAGACAAAACTTTTACAGAAAAAACACTCTTCCTCCTGTGCTGCTGTTTATTAATAGAGGAGGAGGAGGAGGTGTGATCCCATTACACCTCCTCGAGACACACATCATCGCACATCACTAAGCGAAACCTTTCCTGACAACAACTAGAGCAGCCAGAATTTTATATATTTATTTATTTTGGTTTTATTCAGATTCAGGTGAGCGTAGAGACAGGAAACCTGGAGGCCGAGAGAAAGGGGAGACACTTGAGACATGATGATTGTACTTTCTATTAAAGCATGTCTCGGCCTTGCCCCTTCCTGTCTCAGACATTTCAACACCTTATGAGCTGGAGTGCTGGCTGTATTACTGTTGTGCAGTAATCTTTTTCAAGATTTCAAGATTTCAAATTGGTATTGTTACATCTTATATACAAGTACACGAGTGGAAAATTATTTGGTTTTGTTTGCTCAACATTGTAGCAGCAATAACAATAGCAGCAATTGTAAGACAAAATAAAAGTATTTTTTTCAGCTGAGCAGGCGTAACTGAGCGTGCAGAGCATGCATTCACAGAGGAGTCCCGTCAGCTTAACGGTTTAGCTTGTGCCCTGTTCAGTAACAGGAGTCTCCATGTCTTTCCAGGTCAGGACACCAATTTTATCCAATCAGGACAGAGAACTCAGACAGGATACAGATTAAACAAGTGAAATTTCAAGTGATGACACAAAGAAATGAGCAGACACATTTGACACGTTTTAATCCATTTTCGGACCACTTCCAAGGGAGGCAGCGTTCCTTCTAGCATAGCTGCTAATTTTGTTTGTTGTTGTCAGCTGTGAGCAGAGCTCTCGGTTAGTACCCTGGGGACATCAAAGTCTCCCGCTTGCTCCGCCTCACGCCGAAAAACAAGTGCACCTTTTTGAATCTGACTGGTTTTCCAATCGTACTGTGACATATACTCTCTTTATGTCTACTATTCTTTTGCTTATTGTCCCCACCAGGCCGAAAGGCATGGCGAGAATATGTTTTGCACCCTGTGTGTGTGTGTGTGTGTGTGTGTGTGTGTGTGTGTGTGTGTGTGTGTGTGTGTGTGTGTGTGTGTGTGTGTGTGTGTGTGTGTGTGTGTGTGTGTGTGTGTGTGTGTGTGTGTGTGTGTGTGTGTGTGTGTGTGTGTGTGTGTGTGTGTGTGTGTGTCCGGCACCATAAATCCGGAGGCCGATTTTTGCAAAACACATTTTTGGATATCATTCTGACAGATTTTGTCCAAACCTTACGTAAATCGGTACACAGTATCTCTATAGTCATGTGATCAACACGGATCTGTCGAATTTTCCGTATTCCATCCGGCTTGGCTAAGATTGGCTTCCAAAGTTTGCAAGATTGTTTTGTTTTGAACAAAATGCCTCAAATCATCAACGCAGCGACGTTGCATGCAATTTCCATGAAATTTTGCACGCAGATTCCCACTAGGCCGAGGAAGAAATGGCACCCTTTTCACATTGGCCTATTATAGCGCCACCAGGAGGCCACAATAACCTACCTGACCTGGCGGAGACCTGTGCTCCGAGGAGCACTTTTTCTAGTTTTAAATATTCTTCATCAAAATCCAATGGCGTCATTGAAAATTAAACAAATTACAGTATGCTTTGGAAAGTGGCATTGTGTACCTGTGTTAATACACTGTTGTAAGTGATAAATAACAAGGCAACACATTTCATTCTCATTAATTCTTAGAACTTCGTTCCTGTTAAGCCACGCTACCCTATAGCAGCACATTTATATTTGGCTAGGGGTGCAACAGTTAATAGAACTAATCGATTTAATCATTTATAAAAAAAATATTTAATCAAATAATCGATTTTTTTTAAATTGCTGATCTACAAGCTCACAACTACAACAAGCTATTAGAGAATTGTTTGACGTTGATTCGTTGATATACAGTATACGTAAAAAAGAGAAGGGAAAAAAACGCGCATCTCGATTATTCAGTGAAACGACAAAATAATCGATGGAATGATTGCAGAAAATAATCGATAGTTGCTGCCCTATAGCGGTGCCTATAGCTGGCACGGAGCAGTTCAGGGCACTGGTTCTTGATGACAACAGGCCCCTGATAAGCTATGAAAACTTCTCTGATTATGGTTGCCTGATTGCCTGTCTGCCCCCTCAGGACTCCTCCAGTGGATCAGTGCGGGTTGAGCAGCCATAAGAAAATCTCTCTCTCTCTCTCTCTCTCTCTCTCCATTTTCAAACCCACTTCTATTTTCTCATTACTCAGGGGCGAACGTCGCCAGAGAGAGAGAGAGAGAGAGAAAGAGAGAGAGAGAAAAAATAATACTGTGCCTGTCTTTAAAGTGGCCAATATACGGAGTCACAGATTGAAACGGAGATTGCTGGTCGCAGGCATCTGCGGCCCTCTCTCCTCCCCTTGTCTGTTTTGAAGTGATCCAATATGTCTTCTTATGGATATTTATCTGTATGGCCCAAATACTCAGCCTGTGTCTCGCAGGGCAACGGGTGTTCCAGCGACATCAGAAAGATGGATTAAGTCATGCGTTAAATTGCCTCTTTGAGGGAAATGAATAAATAAAATTGAGGAACTAATTCCTTGACTGTGCTCCAACTCTCGTGTGAATGTCATTGCATAATGCAACAGGACAGATGTTGCTTCTGCCCTGTTCGATTCTATTCTATTCTGTGCTGTTCTATTCTATTCTATTTTTGTCTCCGCCAGGCCAAAGGCCCGACCGCTACGCCAGCGGTCCAGGCCTGCTCTGGGGATTTCTGTCTGTTTGTTTGTTTGTTTGTGTTTTTCTTGTCTGTTCTTCTTTGTTGTACTCTGGTCAGATCTTCTCTGGTCAAGCAAGTCAAACAAAAAATTCTAGTAGTATAGAAGTATAGAAAAGTGAACCATGTTCTAATGAAGAAACACTACAAATCATAATACCATAATATAGTTTAGTTTAGTTTTCCCAGGCATTCTACTTCAAAAACCACATAAACGCCAATTATGCAAGCAACATACAGGAATTCCACAAGATGTCCAACATAATAGACATTGTATTTAAATCTCTGGAATGCATTTAGGGAGAGTCCCTCAGTGTCATATCGAGTTGTAATAAAACATCAAACCATTTGCCCACAAGCATTATTCAATTCAATTCAATTCAATTCAAAGGGCCATTATTGGCACGAGAGAACAGACGTTTACATTGCCAAAGAAAAAAACTAAACAAACCAAACAACAATCAAACAAAAATCTAATCATCATACGGTATGATAATAATACATAGCCTTCATTTGGCACAGACTATAGCTCAAAGTACAATTGATTAAAATAGCCGATATACATACAGTAGTGTCTATTACAAAACAGAAAATTGGAAGGTATAGTATTGAGTAATATTGACTTTGACTGTCACTCCAACAGGCCAGTTCCTCTATTCTCCTCTCAATCCAGTTAACTCTCTGTACTTCCTCAATTCCTCTTCCAATCACCTGCTGGCACAATCTGTCATTGCCAATCAGCTGGCAGGTGGCTGCTTCTGTCTTGATTTTATCACCGTAGAAATAATTCTTCCATCCGTCCCTCCCTCCCTCAGGAGTCAGATAAAAAGGTGTGTGACTGTGTGGTCCTTTGCATGCGAAATCTACTGTGTGCTGGAAAGATGGTGAGGGAAACTGCCAAGGGTTTGTTGGCCAAACTCTCAATACAAACAGCACTCAATATTCCTGGAGTAGCCACCTCATGTACTGTATTTGTGTGTGTGTGTGTGTGTGTGTGTGTGTGTGTGTGTGTGTGTGTGTGTGTGTGTGTGTGTGTGTGTGTGTGTGTGTGTGTGTGTGTGTGTGTGTGTGTGTGTGTGTGTGTGTGTGTGTGTGTGTGTGTGTGTGTGTATATATATATACTAGAGCTTGCTGGTTTGATTTGATTTATGTAATTGCTAAAAACCATCACAACAATTGAGGGTTAAAAGACAATCGAGGATAAAAACTCAGTAAAGTCAGATACAAATTTCCATTGTGGTCCTAAAACTGAGAACATAGACACAAAAAAAATAAAGTTTGCCGTAGCAGACATCATATACAGTAAATTATGTGATATAATGCATAATGCAATAGGTACTGTAAGTTGTTCGCAGAAGGTCATTGAGGTTGTACAGTGTCTGTTTGAAAGCAATCACCCCATTATATTGTGCACTGTGGCAGGAACATAATGCAGTTTGGTGCATAGGAGCATTTAAATAAGTTGGTAAGAAAATGCATTTAAAAATTGATTCCTTTCACAAAACATGGCTACCATTATTGGACCATATTGGCACCCTTATTATTGAAGAAGAAGAACTCAATAGTTAAGCCCCTGTTTACAAATGTTATATTGTAATTTTATTTTCATTTACTCTTTACTGTTGTCACTTATGTTGTTTGTGTTAGACATAAAATTGCAGACCTCTTTGTTATATTGGTCTTGACTACATGCTGCCTTTTCTGTCTGCTAAAAATATAATACATTTGTAAAAAAATAAAATTAAAAAATTGGTATTTTATATATTCCTGAAGGACAGCAGAAAAAAAGGAACATTTAAAAAATCTCTGGCAAGTTAGGCCTAAACATCTGGAATGGGGTTGAGTGTCTGAGCTCCATAGATAGAGCAGAGGGCAGAGGGATATCAGTGCTTGGCCTATTATCTGCTCTAATGGAGCTTCTTCTGTCAGAAACAAAAGGCCCTGGGTTGTTTTCCATCAACTCCTCTGCTGAGAGGTTACTGGGCGTCCCCCACTGATGGAGTCAATTAAAAGCTCCATCCGTCAAGTGGCTCTGGATGCCTTTGTCTGAAACTCTGAGCTTCCCTGACAAACACACTCACATTTTCACTTCGATTTATTTTTCTTTCTTTCTTTTTTTCCTTTCTTTATTTCTTTTGACTATTTCATACACAACCATAAACAAAAACTCTCTCTCTCTCTCTCTCTCTCTCTCTCTCTCTCTCTCTCTCTCTCTCTCTCTCTCTGAATCATTCAGCCTTTTTTTCCCCGTAAAAGCTGTTTCTGTCATCACTGTCACTGTGTTGTGACTCTATGTGCATGCTATCTTACAGGTCGTTCTCTGAGAGGTTTTCAACATACAGAATATACAATATGCAATGCATTTAAGACTCCAGCATGAGCCACTATGTGAATCTTTTCACTCTTCCATACTTTTCACTTAAAACCAAAAATGAGCCTGGTGTAGCCACAATATATTGTATACTGAGAGCTATTTAGCGCAAAAGGGAAACACAATAATGGGCCAGAAAAATTCACCTCCATGCATTTGTATTTCTCCCTAAGAGGATTAGCTGAGGTATGACTTCCAGTTTTCTGATATTTGGGATTAGCTCTGGTTTGTGTATGCAGTGGAATGAGAGTGCTAGGTCTGCATTTTGAGCATGAGATGAGACAGTTGGAGGAATGTATGCGGGTATACGAGAGGGCTGCTTGTGTACAGCTAAAAATATATATCAATAAGAATGTTCAAACTCCACCCGCACCAACATCTCTTGTTCCACGTCTCTCAATTGTGACTGACCTTTGAACTTTTAGACCCAAAAGTTAATCATTGATTGTGGGCTGCCTACTATCCATTTCCACAAGGTTTAATGGAAACCTGTCTAATCTGTCTAAAATTCAACAAACAAACAAAAATAGAAAAAGGTTAGCTGGCTCTTTGACAGGTATGGTAGCTATGGGCAGTCCTTCAGAATAATGTAAGCTACAGTCAGTAAGCATAGAAAGCTCTAACCAATTTGATTTTCACTTTGTTTTCTATCATGGGCCAATGATTAAGTAGAAAGGTAATTCCTCTTTATTTTGTCTGTTGAATTGGAGACAAAATGTTTGGCTTTTCTTTAATAAAATTGTCTCCCTCGCTCATTGATGCATGTGTCCATCTAAACCTGTATACAACAATATGCTTACTTCCCACCACCGTGCGGAGACTGGGATTTAATTCCTCCATGGTGTCTCCGGCTTGGCCCGGGTGCTCCAACGAACGCAGTTGAAGCTGGCAGGGGAGGGCGTCCTCTGTCGCTGCACTAGTGACTACATGTTGCACGGAACTGGGAGGAATAGTGTGTTCCTCTGCATGCGTTACGCCCACCCAGGGAAACTCTTCACTGTCGGGTGAAAAGAAGCGGCTGGTGACTCCATGTGTATCGGAGGAGACCTGTGGTTGTGTACATCCTCCAAGAAGCAACATGTAGGGGTTGGCAGTGACTACACATGGGGGGGGGGGGTTGGCAATGACAAAATTGGGAGAAAAAATAGAAAAATCAGCAAAAGTTGTTGAAGTGAGGAGAAACTATTATATTGAGGATACTTTCACCAGCCCTCTTTAACTATACTATACATGAATGATTTATCAGACCAACTAGAGCATACATGGGCAACTGGCGGCCCGGGGGCCACATGCGGCTCTCACCTTCACTTAATGTGGCCCGCAGGTTAATATCGGAATACTGATATATTGATTTCAGCTGTTCCAATTCCAAACATGCAATCATGACCCGCTTTAATTACTTAAGTCTATATTATTAGTTTAATGACTTTTTTTTATGTCCAATGTATTTGTATTTAAGTTCATAAAGTTAACTTAAGTATAACTAAATGCATTTGAAATTAAATTAAAAAAAATACTTTTCAGGATTCCATTTCAATTTTTTTTATTTTTTTTTGCTACTTTTTATTTTATTTTTGCTACTTTTGTGTGACATACTAGAATGACGAAGTACTGCATTCATTTACGAAAAATGATAAAATATGGAAATAAGAGGTTTCTGCCCGACAGCAACAATGTGCAATGTGGCCCCCTTGAGTGAGTGTGGAAATATAGTCGCCCTCTCCATCATCAAAGTTGCCCACCCCTGAACTAGAGGCAAGAAAACGGGTTGTATGATTGGCAACACCTTAGAATCATCTTCTCTCTCTCTCTCTCTCTCTCTCTCTCTCTCTCTCTCTCTCTCTCTCTCTCTCTCTCTCTCTCGCCCCAGATCTTAATGCTATGAGACACTCACTCTGTTTACTGCTAACTAGAGGAAAAACACATCCTGCTAAATTAATGGAAAAATCTAAGGAAACAGTAGACTTGATATGCTTCCAAATTGAATATCATTAACAAAAATATTGGCTGACATTTTGTTCAAATTATCCATAATCACCCAGGGAAGAAGTTGGGCTGAGCAGATATGTGCTCCCATATAAATCTCACTATATGCTAACATTTCAACCAAGTGATGGGAATAAATTGAACGAATAGGCTGAGGCTCATTCATCTTGACTGGCCCTCTCATCACTGGCCCAAAAACAATAACCCACATTAATTACGTTCAATGTTAGCCTTGTTAACACAGTGCACATAGAAAATGGAAGGACTGTGGTGGCTGTGAGAGTAATTGGATACATCTGAAGCAAGGAGGCTTCTGAGAGAGAAATTATGTCTCTGAATTGGATGAACCTGCCTCCAATATCCACTTGGCTGATTATGAAAAATGTGCTAGCCTTTCAGCTATAATGGCTGTATACATTGCTACTGATCACAACACTATAGGCAGAGATGACATTGGAAGTTACAACGGTAATAATCATTGCGACGCTGGTTGGGATTGTGACTGATTGTGCTTTGATTATCATTATGATTGTGATTATTGCCATAATGGTGCAGTATTACTATTATTATAATATAATTGCATTGATCATGATGTTTCCTGATTTTAATTATGATTACACTTGTTATGAACGAATAAAGAGCAGTAGCAGTAGCAGTGGCTCAGGAGGTAGAGTGACAACCGGAAGGTTCCCGGTTTAATCACAGCTCCTGGCATTGTGTCAGTGTCCTTGAGCAAGACACTGAACCCCTACAGTAACTGCTCCCGATAAGCAGGTCGGTGCCTCCGCTGTTGGTGTGTGAATGGGTGAATGTAGTGCACAGAATTGTAAAGCACTTTGAATAAAGGTGTTACAGTAAATGCAGACAGTAGAAGGTCACGGTAATATTATATTTAACCCAATGTTATCTTTAATCTTTTAATTTGAAGATTACTTTGTTCACATTGTTCATAATGCTTCTTCTGTCGATGTTTACTGTATGGCTTGTAAATAGGACGCAAGGAGAGCTTAATTAGAATGTCCATCAAGGGTGAATCTAAATAAAAAGATAAGTTTAATAATTGCCAGTCAAGTCATGATACTGTAGTGTACTTGGCTCATTGGATGCTAATTGTCAAAACAGAAAACAAAGCTGATGCACATACCTACATGGGGACCTTCTGTGGAAATGACAGCCTGGGCTCTGTCTCATGTGTAAGGAAGCTTCCCAAGGAGGTAGCATTTTTATGGCCACTTATTAGGACTGTCTTAGTACAGTAGTACTAAGTAGTAGGGCAAGTGGGCACTGTCATCAAGGCGATGAGACACTGGCTCTTTTTTCTTCACAGGCTTGTTTCTTCGCAATCCACGTATTTCTGTAATGGGAAGCATCTCTTTGGTTCTGGCCTGGTGTTGATTCAGACGTTCAGATGTTTGAAGGTCATCCAGTATTGGTCAGACAGGGGATGCAGAAACTCTGTAAAGTCCGTACCAGGTGGTTGCCTGCCCACTAGATGTTTCAAGGTTGGGTAATAAGCTTGCCAAGCTAGTTGTTAGATTCTACCTCTGAGAAGCAGCAGCAGCAGTATTAACTCAATCACCATTTTTCATGATCAGCTAATTGGAAATTGGGAAGCAAGTCCATCTGATTTAGACACATTATTATTCTATAATCTCACAAGCCTCACTGTGATTTGTTCAATTAGTCTACTGTAGACTAATGGCAGTTACTGTCATTGCTCTGCACTGTGCTAACCAAGCTAACATTGAACATATTAAGTTTTCTATCAACTGTTTTTGTTCTTTTCGTTCTCCCCATTTTAGTCATTGCCAATCTCCCCTCCATGTGTATAGTCCCTCACTGCCAATCCCTACTGTTTGGTCTTAGGGAGGCTTTAGACAGCCACATCTCCTCCAATACACAGTGGGTGGTTCTAATAAACTATTTTTGTTATTTAGTCGTTTTCCTCCACAATTTAATTTCCCCTCATGTCCCTGCAACCCCTGCTGGTCTTGGGGAAGGTTTAGACATCCACGTTTCCAGCCGCTTCTTCTCACCTGACAGCGAGGAGTTTCACCGAGAGGGTGTTATACATGTGGAGGAACATGCTATCCCTCCAAGTTCCGTTCCCTACTGAACAGGCACCCCGACCATACTGTTGGAGTGGCTAGTGCAGCCAGCGACAGAGAACTCCCTCCCCTGTTGGCTTCCCACCCACAAACCTAACCCATCGTGTTTCCCACCCACGAACGTGGCCAATCATGTTTATTGGAGTGGCGGGCCAAGCAGGAGCTAGGCACCGTGGAGGAATCTCCATGGTGGCGAGTGGGTGTACCCCATGAAGTGTTTTATTGTGTCAATGAGACAAGGATTTTGAAGACAATACAAGTAAATTCAAGCAAATTTCAGAGTAAAATAGAAAGGAGTTAGGATTCATGCTCTCAGGCTCACCTCCACAAGTATCTCTTCAGCTCCAATCCTTCATCCTTCCCTTCCTCCCCTTCTTGAGTGGATTTGGATATTTCATTCATTCTCTGATCAATGGAGTCCAACAGAGCTGCAGTCAATAGCTCTGCTTCCACTGCAAGGCCAAAACGAGACTACCCAAGGCTTTCTCATTATCTATGTCAGTTTCCTGCAGAACAACATTTACCGTCCATCCCCTTTGACTTGAACTCCAAACATACAAGTAGTTAGTTTGATCTTGTGTCACGGTATAGCATGTCGTGCTGTTTCTCTGTCTCTATCTGCACTCTATTTGACTATAGAAATGTGTCTAATTGTTAGGTATGAAGGGTTAGGTTGTGTGTGTGTGTGTGTGTGTGTGTGTGTGTGTGTGTGTGTGTGTGTGTGTGTGTGTGTGTGTGTGTGTGTGTGTGTGTGTGTGTGTGTGTGTGTGTGTGTGTGTGTGTGTGTGTGTGCGCGCGCACATACTGTATGATATAAAATAGCTTAATATTTTTTATGCAGATGTGCAAACTCATGAGTGGTGAAAAATGTGTCAAGTTTTGAAATCAAATCCCTTTTGTGGGGTCCGGTACCTGAAATTCAATAGCCGGGTGTCCCTTATTTCCAAGAAAAATAAGAATCACCCCAAAAAGTATAAAATCTCATTGTCTATACGTATGTACAGTTTTTGTATAATATTTACAACCTGTATTAATATGAGCTGTTTGCACTTCAGAACACTCCCAATATCAGCCACTCTGAAAGGAAAATTGCCAAGCATGAAAATGCTGGTTATTTGTTAGTTTTTGGGCGGTGTAGCCGCCCCTATGTGAGGTTGGGATATTGACAAATGCTGCACTGTGATTGGACACCCATTGTACCCCCCCCCCCCCCCCACCCATTGTACCCATTTGTCAATGTCCCAACCTCACATATAGGGGCGGTGTAGCCGCCCCTATATGTGAGGTTGGGACATTGACAAATGCTGCACTGTGATTGGCCACCCATTGTACCCCCCCCCACCCATTGTACCCCCCCAACCCTGTACTGTGATTGGCCACCCATTGTACACCCCTTCCACCCACACAATGGGTGGCCCCTGGCCATTGTACACCCCATTGACCCGCTGACTCTATTCAGCACTGTGATTGGCTAGCGAGACACATGATGAAATTATGATGAAATTAACACATTTAACGCCAAGAACGTAGTCCTACGGTCCATTAAATCCAACTGTTAAGCGCCGAGACCGTAGTGCTACGGTCCGGGTGCTTTTTCCTTTTTTTTGATTATTTTTTATTTTTTTCAATTTTCTACACGGACCATTTTCAGTGTAACACCACCGGAACAGAACTATTTGCGAAACGGGTTTGCCGTTCCCGTCGGCCTCCATTCTAAAGCGCACACAAAAACTCCATTTTCTCTCTTGTAGTTTTTTCTCCTCGGTCATCACTGTTTACGGGGCTCATCAAAGGCACGGGGGTCATCAAAGGCACCACTCTCTTCACACAGGGTGTGATTTTTACTCTCTTATCTAGTCAAGAGGTTCCCAAGCCATGCTAAGGACCCCCAAATAGGCAAAAGTAAATTCATAAGTGTGTTTTTTTTGTCTGTGCGTGCGTGGGTGGGTGCATGCATGCGTGCGTGCGTGCGAGTTTCAAATGTAGACCTCTGAACAGTGCTATCAGTGTTGTGTGTGCATGCGATGCGTGCGTGTATGTACACTATGCGTGTAAATTTCAAATCTACAGCACCTGCTTAAACAGTGTTATTATCGGTGAGTGCTTTCTCCCTCTCAAATACAAATGACATATGTACTCATAGCGAGGACTAATACCATATTTTGTCTTCTTGGTTTACAACGTGGTGAGGACTGATGACTAATGACAATTATGATTGCACCACGTACTAACGGGTTTACGCTATGCATATCATTATTGTCTCCGCCAGGCCGAAAGGCATGGCGAGAGAGTATGTTTTACCCCCTGTCCGTCCGTCCGTGTGTCCGTGTGTCCGTCCGTCATTCGATCTGTCTGTGTACAGCTAATCTCCGGCACCGTTGGCTTGCTCGCAGCCAAACTGTGCACACACAGTCCCTGGATACCAGAGCAGAACCTCTGCCCCAAATTTTTCACAGGGGCCTGTTATAGCGCCACCAGGAGGCCGATTTGTGCAAAACACATTTTTTGACAGTACTCCTACAGATGTTGTCCAAAAATCCCACAAATCGGTACACAGAATCTCTATAGTCATTAAACGAAACGGGTCTTTCAGATTTCTCATATTCCATTCTGATTGGCTAAAAATGTCTTCCAAAGTTTGCAGGAGTGCACCGTTTTGAACAAAATGCCTCAAATCATGAACACAGCATGCAATTTCCGTGAAATTTTCCACGCACATTCCCATTAGGCAGAGGAAGAACTACCATTTGAAAATTTTCAAATCAGCCTCATGGTGGCGCTATAACAGGCCGATTCGTGATTTTACCTATAATTGCACCGATCTGTGTAAAACTTTGTATGCACACTCCCTATAGGTCAAGGAAAAACCTTTGCCCTGCATTTTTCACATCTGCCTTTTATAGCGCCACCAGGAGGCCGACTTGTGTAAAACACATTTTTTTATACTACTCCTTCAAATTTTATCCAAATTTCACGCAAATCGGTACACATTATCCCTATAGTCATGTGATCACAACGGATGTGTTTGATTTTTCATATTCCATACTGATTGGCTAAGATTGACATCTAAAGTTTGCATTATTGGCTTGTTTTGAACATAATTCTGCAAATGCACCGTCCAATTGCGCTCAAACTTTGCACGCACATTCACACTATGTTGAGGAACAAATGCCACCCTTTTAACATTGGCCTGTTATAGCGCCACCAACAGGTCTAATTTAGCGAAACACATGTTTTTAACAAAATGCCTCAAATCATGAATGCAGTTAGTGTCCGATTAGCCTGGGCAGCATTCCATTTTCGGGTATATGATCCGGTCGGGAGCGGAAGTAAAAAAAAGAAAAAGTGGCCGGATAGGCAGAACCGGAAAGACGTCTCACCCCAAAATAGGTCCGTGCTAATAAAATCCTTGATACGGCATTGTTTAGCTTATTTTTTAAATGTAAATGTGCGTGCACTATCCGGAGACTATTTAGCGTCAGTATTATCCCACGGGGAAACTCTATTCCATTTAAACCGCAAAACCGGATAGGCAGAACCGGAAAGAGGATTCTTTTTTCTTTTTTTCTTTCAGTAATAATAATAATAATAATAATACATTTTATTTATATGGCGCCTTTCAGGTCACCCAAGGTCGCCTAACAAAACAGAAAAGAAATACAAACAATAAAGCAAGTTTAAAATACACACAAAATACACATAAGGCCTGCAGCAGACTCTTACTCAAGGTGAGCATAGGCCTGTTTGAATAGGTGAGTTTTGAGGTGGGATTTGAAGGTGGGGAGTGAGTCCATGTTTCGAATGTCGGGGGGAAGGCTGTTCCAGAGGCCAGGGGCAGAGCGGCTGAAGGCTCTACCCCCCATGGTGGACAAACGAGCAGCTGGGGGAACAGTGAGGTTGGTGGAGGAGGCAGACCTGAGTGACCGGGTGCGAGTTTTGATATGGATGAGATCAGACAGGTAAGGGGGGGAGAGGTTATGGATGGCATTGAATGTGTTGAGGAGGATCTTGAAGTCTATGCGGTATTTGATCGGTAGCCAGTGGAGTTGGTGAAGAACGGGGGTGATGTGGGAGATGGCAGGGGTTTTGGTGATGATGCGGGCTGCAGCGTTCTGGACCAGTTGGATTTTATGGAGGAGTTTGTGGGGGAGACCGAAGAGAAGGGAGTTACAGTAATCGAGGCGGGAGGTGACCAGAGAATGGACTAAGATGGCAGTGTTGTTGGGGGTGAGTGAAGGGCGGAGGCGGTTGATGTTGCGGAGGTGAAAGTAGGCTGACCGGATGGTGTTATTGATGTGAGAATGAAATGATAGGGTGCTGTCGAGGACGACACCCAGACTCTTGACCTGGGGGGAAGGGGAAACCGAGGATTTGTCTATGGTGAGTGTAAAACTGGGCTGCTTGGTGAGAGAGAGTTTGGTGCCAATGAGGGTTAACTCGGTTTTATTGCCATTTAGTTTGAGGAGGGATGAGGTGAACCAGTCTTTAATTTCGTGAAGACAGGCACAGAGGGAGGGTGGTGGGAGGGTGGAGGTAGGTGTGGAGGAGACATAGAGCTGGGTGTCGTCCGCGTAACAGTGGAAATTGATGTTGTGTTTGCGGAATATTGAGCCAAGTGGGAGGAGGTATATTATGAATAATATGGGGCCAAGGACAGAGCCCTGGGGAACACCAGAGGAGAGGGGACACCAGAGGAGAGGGGACAGAGGCGTGGTCTAGACCGGATCATATGTTGTCTTCTGGAACGCAGACCAGGCTTTCCTCCGAGGTGGAAAGACTGGTGATGCGAGGTTAGTGTCCGATTGTCGAGCAAGGCCTAAGAATAAATGGCACCCTTTTCACATTGGCCCATTATAGCCACCAGGAGGCCACAATAGCCTACCTGACCTGGCGGAGACCTGTGCTCCGAGGAGCACTTTTTCTAGTTTGTAATATGAAGTGAGCCATTTAAGCCTTGCTCACACTGACAGATTATGTCTTTTACTTGTATTACATGTCACTCTGCAACGTGACAAAAGTTACATTATAAGATCAACCTGGCCAGATTGTACAATGTACATAACTTATAACAGTGTACGTTTGGCCTGCGAGGCTACGTCTGCCAACTCCCTCTTCATTTATTTCTAATAACAAGCTTATTCCTCTACATGATTTTGAACGCTTGCTGACTGTCTCTGAATGCACTGGACAGCCCATACCTTTCCATACCCTGAGATCGTTTGAGTTTACCCGTTTGATTTGATTGTTGCTCAGTCACGTGGATTTTGACAGAGAAGGACACTTTTCACTAGCCTTGACACTTCCCTTGGAAGTATCTCACTCAAATAGGTGTGATAGAGAAGGAAGTAGTTTTTCTCGGGATATCACATTGGCAGGAAGAAATCAAATGTGCTTTAAGAAAAGAATGAATGACAGTAAGACAGAGCTTTTTGTCAGAGACTGAGAGTCAAGATGAACGTTGCTGCCTGTTATCTCTCTCTCTCTCTCTCTCTCTCTCTCTCTCTCTCTCTCTCTCTCTCTCTCTCTCTCTCTCTCTCTTCTCACAGAATTAGTAACAATGTGTTGTCTTACTAAAACCTCAAATTGACGACGTCATCCTTGGCCTTCAGTATATTGATAACTTCTCAGATTATTTTTGTGTGTTACACAAAATGACTATTCAATCATCTGTTGAACACCAAAAGACACATCAAAGACTTATTCAGTGGGGAATTGTCTTTTTGAGTTTAGAGAGTGGAAAATAATCCATGGACGTTTTATCCAAGGAAGGATAATATTGTGACACTGACAGGCTAGAGGCAAGCAACACAAGCTCCACAAAAATAAGGAGAAACGACAAGCCAACCAATTGGCATCTCACTGTTTTCAATGCTTTCAATGCCAACAAATGCAGGAAATGATTTTACTTACCGGGTTCCAATTGACAGATTGGAAATGTGATATTTGAACAGGAAACACATAATATCGTCTCCTTCGGGTGGAAACCTCATTTGTCCAGAACTCTCCAAGTCTGCCTGACAGAGACGATATAAAAGTGTCATGTGTGTTCAAAACTGCTACTAAGTCAAACTAAGTTATGGGGAAATGAACTGGAACAGGAAACAGGTATGCCACCTTCTTAAAACTGGGACTATGCCAGGGCTGCATCACAACGCATCGTGATATGATGCATTGTGAGCTTGTAGATCTGCTTCTTTTTTAGCGGCGCTAGCCGCTCTATACCTTTAGGTATAGAGCGGATATTAGCCCTCTATGCCTGGCTTTTGCGTCAACGTTCTGATTGGTCAGGTGCGCCAACGTTCTGATTGGTCAGGTGCGTCAACGTTCTGATTGGTCAGGTGCGCCAAAGTTGTGATTGGTCACTATTCATGACATCACTATGATGTCATGAATATAGAATTCGATGTCTATATAAACGATGACAATGACTTCATCTTATTATTCATTTGGCTAAAGTCTCCGTCTAGGTAAGTTATTTAAAGTTAATATGACGAATAGAAAGAGAAAGATACAAGAACAGATGAAGGGTGAATGTATAGAAAGTCTGAGTTCGGGACCCAGTCATCCGTTATGACAGAATGGTTTGATAGAGACGATCGAGAATCCAAGAGTCCGTTAAGGTTCTGATTGGTCAGGCCCGTCAAGGTTCTGATTGGTCAGGCCCGTCAAGGTTGTGATTTGTCAGGCAAGGGGACTATTCATGACATCACTATGATGTCAAGGTTTATTTTTTATTTCCTCATGTTTTTTTTTGTATATATTTTTATTTGGCTAAAGTCTCCTTCTAGGTAAGTTATTTAAAGTTAGATCCTCAATTTAACTTTATCTGTCGTCGACGCTCTGATTGGTCAGACCCGTCAACAAAGTGATTGGTCAAGCTTCACATGACACATGGCTATAAACACATTATAAACACATATCGATGACATAATGTATTCAAAGGTGCCGCTACCTTCACACAGGGTGTGATTTTTTTTTTTACTTTGACACATTTTGAAACATTTTGAAGAAAACTGTGAAACAAGCCACTCTGCATGATGACGAGCACTTAAAATATTTGATTGCAGGACTTACTTAGAACAGAGTATCTCTACATTGTGGTATTGCTAAGTAAAAATGTCTTCCACCATTGGATGATGTGGACCATTACACATCACCTCACACATTTCACCCATTAGCAATAGCACTCCTATATGTTGTATACTAGTATGTTACATGCTAGCCAGTGTACAGTGAAGAGATCAATCATCATTTTCCTTAGGACAACAAGGAAGACAGAAAGGGAAGGACCTATCAGATTCATTAGGTATAGCTTACATGAAGGCAACTAATTAAGGACCTTGGCAGCAACACGTGGCTTTGAATTCATATGGCCTCATTACTGTTCAGAAGCTTGTCACGTTGGAGGTGTTTGCCTCTTTTATTTCTTTCTTCTTCCTCACTGTTTCCACCATCATGGCCGTGTCATTGCCCCCCCCCCCCCCTCTGTCTCTATATATCTGTTGCTCTCTCTCTCTCCATGTCATTCCAACTCACACTTCATGTTTTTTTCCATCTTTTTTTAAGGATACACTCTTCCACCCAATTTACACTGATTTCACTCCAATCATGTTGTTAGCTTGATATAGCTTTGTGTGATTTGTTACAGTAAGTAGACCTTGTTTCGTCTGATTATTTTTGTCATTAATTTGATCAGCTTTTTGATCACTAGATTTTCAGGCTTTCAAATTTAGTCCTATATTGCGCTGTGTTAAAAACTACTGTAACACTGGTGGAGCAACCGTGCGCCTGGTGTGACTATTGTCATGGACATCAGACCCCTGAACAGTGTTTGTTACAAGTTTTGTGCGGATTAGAGCAACTGTGCGCCTGTGTCCCCCAGGAGCCCATGGGACACACACATGGCCCCAGGTGTGACTATTCTCATGGCAGTCCCCTGAACAGTGTTTGTGCCAAGTTTGTTCCGGATTGGCTGCCGTAAATAGTTTAACATCCGAAGCACTAACACTTTCTCTGATTTCCATTTCTGTGCGACTGCGTGCATGCGTGCGTGTATGTGTGTTTCCTGTTTGCTCCAGAAGTGCAAGTGGATCGCACAGATGCAGTGGACTTGGCATGTATAGATTTCTGAAGATTGGCAGGATAGTGGTGGAGGGGGTATCCATGAATTATAAAGTGTCCCCCCTATTTCAGCCAGTATAGGAACTTAGTGGTAAAGGAATTTGTATTATAATGTTAGGTGCTGGGGATATGGGGCAGCTCTACTCATGGCAAGCCACATGGGAAGGGTGGCAGCTGCCACCAGTGGTGGAAAAAGTACTCACATTTTTTACTTAATTAAAAGTATCAATACTCCAATGTAGAAATACAAGTAAATGTCCGGAATTCAAAATGCACGTTTTCAAATGGCCGAAATGTAAGTGGTTAATGTATGTTTTGTAATAATAATCTAAATCTACAAAGTAATTAGTAACTATTGTTTTCAAATAATTGTAGTGGAGTAAAAGTACAATATTTGCTTCTGAGATGTTGTGGAGTATACTGTAAGTAAAAGTACTGAAAATTGGAAATACTCAAGTAAAGTACAAATACCTCAACATTTTACTTAAGTACAGTACTTGAGTAAATGTTCTTAGTTACTTCCCACCACTGGCTGCCACCCTGTAGATCCATCACTGCCTGGGGTTGAATACTGTGCCCACATACAATTTATACAGTATATTAGTTTGTCTCTCAATTGTGTGACCTTGAACTTGCACTCTTGACCCGAAAATCTTAATATCTCTTCAGGGCAATTTAGTTGCATGACACTCTACCCATCTGTTTTTTGACCTTGATTGTGATCTTGACTATTGCCCTTCTTTGACCATCTCTTAAGAGCAGCCTGCTGATCAAGCCTCCAAGTTTCATGTAAATCTGGCCATCCATTCTCAAGTTATCTTGTAACAAGCCACATTGCTGCAGGCAAAGTAATAACTGCACAAAATGTATGTCCTGGATAGCATATTACAAATACTTCCTCAGAATAAGATAAATGCAGAAATGGAAGGAATCAATATACTCAATATATCATCTGGCCTCTCGTTTGTCTCTGCCCACCTCTCTATTCCTCTTCTCTTCTCTTCTCTTCTCTTCTCTTTTCACCAGTTTTCAGAGCAACTTTCCCACATCCGTAGGATGCAGAATACAGATTCCTCCCTTCTGGAAGGGAACAATCCGTATTCTGTATTTATGTGAGCTGGTGTAGAAACACAATGAGATTTTTATTGCTCCAAGAACGTTGTAGCTCAATAACTGTAATTTGTCCAGCAGCCCAAAGGTTACAGCCCGGCAATATATCAGCATCCCGTTATGTTATACATTGCAGATCTTTAATTGCTTTACTGGTAGGTTAATTGTGGAGGTGTACGTAGAGATCATTTGGAAATGATCCATCACTTAGTACTGTAATAATGAGTCTCCGATGTCTGGCCTAAATTCCCCTACTACCCCTGGAGGAGAGGAAGTTGTGTTCAACGAGAGCTCTCTACTCTACACTGTGTAGGGAAGGAGAAAGGGGAGTAAGATGGACCTTAAAGCTACAATCCGTAAGTTTTATATCCGTTGTTTCCCTCTCCCAATTTAGTACGACCATAACATGCATAAAATAGGGACGCCAGGTTCAAAGCAAGTCTTCCAGAAGCAATCAGTTCCTCCAGAGCAACTTCCAACTGAAGAGACTAAGAGCCCTCTCATGCTAGGAAATAAGTCAAATATGTTGTTAATTCTAAGGTTAGCAACGTACTTATAGTACGTTATTCCACCAAAGGGTGCTCCACATACATTGTACCTAGCAGATTCGAAAGCTGTATGGGAAAGGAATCATTTCTATCCTCTTCAGTAGTTATGTGGTTACCTGCAAGCCTTAAGTCAATTAGCTCCTTTCTTAACTTCAAGTCCTCCTTAAACAGCTGGCTGAATAGCAGCTGGACCTAACCATCAATTAGTTGTAGCAGGTTCCTGTGTTCTTGCTATTTTATTTGTCTAGTATGTCAAATTTGTGTCGTGCACTTTTTGGATTATGTTCTTCAGTATGTCTCTCTCCCCAGCCCCCCCCCCCCCCCCCCCCCCAACCAACCAACACATGCCACTCAGTTTACACACACATTTGCACTCAAAGAACCACAATGGGAATACGCTCTCAAGCTTTTTGGTGTGTTATCCTTTTGTTTTGACAGATGCGTACAAATGTATGGTATACCTCTTGTCAGTAAAAAACAATCAATCAATCAATCAATGCCTGGCATGCAGCTCTCCACAGTGTACTCGAATGCTATTTATGTGTGGACTGTCCACATAATGTATTTAAAGTTTCCTACCTGGACTGTGAATAAAGAATAATTAGTCTTACTCAGCTCCTATTCCCTTGCCTCCTTCGATCCGTAAGTACAAACCAGCATTGCATTGAAATCAGGTCACAGCCAATCGCTAATCCATAAAGTAGCAACACTTTATATTACTCTAACAGACGGCTGACCTCCTGTACCGCCTCAGGGATGCTGCAGGGGAGCTTCCACCTTCCACCACATCCCCAGGAGACAAGAGACATAAACGATCCCTATTTGCAATTTTCATTCTTTAAATGTCAACCGGCAGTTGATTACACAGTGCTGATTGTCATTAAAGCAACCATTCAAAGGTATTTAATGCACTCAGAGTGCAAAGGTGTTCCTTTTGAAAAGGTTTGCATTTCCATAATGAAGAGCATGTGCAAACAATTTCAGACGTCAAGCAAGACTATAAAGTCAACCTGATACTTGACACAGCAGGCCCTCTGAGCCAGTCAGTAATGACCTTTTTTTTATTTTAGCCACATTCATTGCTTTAAGAGAAAGTAAAAGCTCTTTATTTTGCTCTAAAATCAGAATGTATTCTCAACGTGTTCTAAATGGATGGAATGTCTAATAATGGATAGTGGAGGTGCATGTGAGGGTTAGGTTCAGGGGTAGATAGTAATGACAGTAATTAGTCAGGGACCATCTGCTAGTCCCTGAAGCTAAAAAAAAAAAAACAGTGCTTAAATAATACTGGTAGATATTTGCTTATCTGTCTTCCAATGTATATGTTCAGTTCTTTACACTGCATTGTTATTCAACACATTTAGTTCTTCCACTGAATGTTAGTTCTTCCACTAAAATCATTTTTACCTTAGTTATTTTTACCATAGTTATCAGTAATCAGTCATTTCTCTACTCATTTCAAAATGCTACGGTACACCTAACAAAAGCATTGCTATCAAGCGAGGGATTTATATTTTCTTCTAGACCCCCCGCCACTTCCACGGACGTTCTGACAGGCTAAAATTGCTTTATTATTCCCCCAGAGTCAGTCAACTCCCTCAGCAGTCCTAAACTCATCACCCATCACTCGTTCTTTGTCTGGGAGGAAATAAAGTGTTGAGCTTTCCCAGCTGACAGATTTGTGTAATAGATCCTGGTCCAGTCAGGGAGAGCAACCGGGTGGACACAGGGAGGAGGGGGGGGGGGGGGGGGGAGAGAGGGAGAGCGAACGGAGGGCCGTGGCACATGGCACTGCAGAGAGGAGAGCTGGGCTCCCTTTCAAAGGAGAGAATTGAGCGAAGTTGAATGGGGAGGTGATCAGGTGGCGTGGTTTGGAGAAAAGGGTGGAGGGCAGCCATCCAACTTCCCCTGCCTCTATCCAATCCAATATTATAAAACGTCCAACAGAGAAGAGAGACAGACATTAATTTTTACTCTATTTGAAGTTGCGGACAGCTATTTGCAGGACACCATGTTGTGTCAGAAGCACTTTATCGCAACAGTCCAGTAATCCAGATGGGTGTTTCATGTGTTATGTTAAAATGTTGCTTGGACATGTTGGATCTTCGCATATTTTTCTCTTTGTAGTTGTGCATACAGTATGTGTGTGCGTGCGTGCATGCACGTGTGTGCGCATGCTTGTGTGTGTGTGTGAGTGTATATGTGGGGGTGCATGTGTGCGCATGTGTTGCAGGAAGGCAGGCAGAGGAAAAGAGAGAAAGCTCTGACAGTTCGAATAGATGGTAGAAAATGCTGCCTCCTAAGATGCTGAATTTGCGTATAAAATGTGGCAGCCATTTATGAGCTTTTAACTGTTCAGCATAACTTGATATATTATGCATATATGATGGAGCAATATATTGTATTTCACTAGACAGATTTGCATTGCAGCATGCTGAATGTAATGTACTGTACTGTACAACTCAGCTAGTGAAAGTTGTTGCCTCTAGTTGCACTTCTTAATTTCCTGTCTATCTACTCTAGCCAGCAGCCAGTGCCTTAAAAATGCAGATTCCCTACAGGCAGCCAAGCTTCAAAACCTCTGAATGGAAAACGTGGACCTGGAGATGGATGCATTTTTAGCTGCTAAAAAAAGTACACTTCTTTAAAATTCAGAGGCAACTTGCAACTATGTATGCCCATAGTCTAGTTAATGACAGAGGAACGCACAACTACAGTATTATAATACAAGACAATGATTTTGTTTTCTATACGTCAGGGCTGGAGTGGGACAGAATTTTTGGCCCTAGCATTTATTGCCTTGACCGGTCCACTTCTGATCGAATTTCAATTCATTCATTAACAGGGTTAAGAGACTCTCTATCACATAATTATGCATGCAGCCTCACTCACACAGCTGATACAGTCCAAGATTGTTGTCATAGCTTACATTTCAAATCAAGTAGATACAAATTAGCCTATACCCAAATCTAGTGGTTTCAATGAGTACGTAGACTATAGTCAGGGCTGCTCAACTCCGATGACACCACAATGGAGCAGAGTAAATTGACTGTCCATATTTATCATATACTGTAGATAGATAGATAGATGGTGGTTAATGGAGAACATTACATCTCTTTTTCTATGCACAAAAACATCATTTGTATGTCTGTCTGCCAGCCAAGTCATCATTATGATGATGACTGTCGATGACAAGTGCAATTTCCCACTGTATAGGATCAGCTTTGGTGTATAGAGTATAAGGCAATCTCTAAAACAAGGCACCCTGGGACGAGCCTCGCAGTTCTTCTTATCGCAGAATTTCACAAGAGAAACCCGTTCCACCGACTAATTACGGTGACCTGGGAACACAGCAAGAGCTTGTTATGTCCCACTGATTTGTTTGTTGTGTTTTGGTTTGTGCTCCTTTCGGAGCCCTCCTCGGCAATAATGACTCAGCCCAGTATCGCACCAGCTCAATTATCCATGAAATATTCACCCACACGCACCTTACAATGACGCATTACTTTGAGGATGACTCTGTTGTTCTATCGCTTCCTCATGTGGTTTGGAGGCGGTGTGGAAAACGTTCGAAGGTTGGTTTATGTGGCTGCTTTCATTTTTGTTGTGTTTGTTGGATTACTTCTTTGATTACCTAGCCGACAGTGAAGAGGTTTGTTTGGGGTGATAAAAACAACAAAAAAAGCATCTGCTTCATTTGTATGAGACTATGAGTTTTCCATCCTCATTGCACACATGGTTGCCATGACTACGGTATGCCAACAAGCAGGAACGACAGGAAGTTTCCTGTCATTCTCTTTACAGTGTACAATGAAAAGCTAACGTGGCACCGCGGGTGCTTAACAATATGAATACAGGGTGAAAATGAGTTTTGTTTGTGTGAAATGCAGAGGGGATGCGATGTGAATGACATTTGCAAAAATTTGAAATGAGCCAGTGCGTTTCTGTCATTCAGCACCAAGCGTTGCATGTGCTGTGATAGCAGAAACTCCCAGTCTCATCTTTAATTCATGATTTACCACTTCAAGAAAAAAAAAGAAAAAAGAAATCAGCCCTTCCAAAATAATCCAGAGGCATAAAAGCGAGGCATGTGTTGCTCCAACTAAAGCTGCTGAAGAAAATGTTCAAAAAACAGAGGGAAAGAAGCTAAAGGGTGATTTATACTGAGTTGCGTACCGGTGTCGCGCACTGAAAACAGCCGATCTACAAGCTCACAACGCAGCACGCTACGATGCGTTGTGAGCTTGTAGATCGGCTGTTTTCAGTGAGCAACTGCGTATAATTCAGGCATAACTCCTGACTCCTGTCAGGTGACAAACGTTTGGCATCAAACGAAACACAATAATGCTGGTGACAATCATGCAAGGGGGCCTCTGGAGACTGTGTCTGCTGCTGACATGAGGACTTCACAAGCCATTCATCTCCTGGATGTTGTGCTTCACAGCCAGACTGGCAGGCTGGGACACTTTGTCACGGGAACGCACCCGCCTAAGCCACAAACACCGTACCTTGCATTAGGTGGGAAGAAAGAAAAGATGTCGCGATGCTTTGTCAACGGAATGCACAGAGAGATGAGGGAGAGAGAGAGAGAGAGGTCTAGGCCTGTGGCTCGAGGTGTTGTAGCTCAAAGCAGGTATTGCGAGTGGAAGGAAATGATGTGTCTATTTACAAAAAGTGGTGGAATCAAAAGGTGAGCACTGAGCAGTGAGGTGATTATTTAGAATCTGCATAAACACACACAAGCACGCACGCACGCGCGCGCACGCACGCACGCACGCACGCACGCACGCACGCACGCACGCACGCACGCACGCACACACACACACACACACACACACACACACACACACACACACACACACACACACACACACACACACACACACACACACACACACACACACACACACACACACACACACACACACACTGTGTTGTTCACTGGTAACTGCAGGTGAAGTCAAGGTAAAAAACAAAAACATAAAACATTTAAGCATTTACAGAACCAATATCAAAGCTAAGGAACCAAAATCCTTACTTCTATAAATAAAGCATCCGCAGCTTACAAATTAACATGGTTAAACTAGGGGTATAAAAAGAAACTGAAATGGGGCAAGCTGAAAAGCAAACCCAGCAAAGCAAACTCAGGTCTTTTCTATTTCTATAGGGGTTGATGATGGAGTCAGCTCATTGGCTGGTGCCAGGAACCAGGCTATGACAACAGTAATTGATGATTGAAAGTAGCAAATATATTAGAGACCAGTGATAATGGATGGACAGAATGACAGAGGCAGGGACAACACAAACAAGCATTCAAATATCTTGACATGTAGACAGACACATGAACACAGACCAAAATGCCTCTGAAAGCTCTGATTTAACCAGCCACTCGCTCGTACACACACACACACACACACACACACACACACACACACACACACACACACACACACACACACACACACACACACACATTGTGGTGCCGTACGCTTGATTTAGGTGTAGCTTGGGTTAGGGAACAGGTCACCAATGGTGGTGCCAGAGTTGTGCATGAAAATCTGAGGGTACTGAACACCCTCATATTTTTGTGAACTGTGAACCGAACATCCTAATATAAATGTGCAAAGTCTCTGCGTGGGTGTGTGCATGTGTGTGCTTGTATCTGTCCTTCGCGCATCTCACGACCGATCGACTTCAAACGCAGCGCAAATGTCGCCGACAACACAAGTGTTGTGCCCGGTGTCAAGTCGGTTGGATAGACAGATGTCTAGAACCGCCGATCCCAAACGATATGTCCATATATAGGCATAGATCCGGTTGTCTGTAACCACCGATCTGACCAATATGCCCATATAATGGGCTCCATGTATGGGCATACATGTGATACAGTCACATGTAGACAGACGCAATTGTCTATGTCATAGACATAGAAATAAAATGATTACAGATATGTAATACGTATCTATAAATATTGTTTTATTACGTTTTATGATACACTATAAGGGAATCAAAGGTCAGATTCAGGAGTCTCCTCAGCTTTTGGTGAAATCCATTCATGGATCTTCTTGCGTGTGGTGGGGTACGGCACATACTGCTGGGCTGTGCCACTCACGTTGAACTGGTGGATCTCTGCTAGGAACTTCCTGGGTTCGGGGGGATGTGTGGTGGGGGGATCATCTGTCATACAATGCAGCCAGCCGTGCCATTCAGCAGGCACCATGCTGCCATCCACCTCCCACGTGGTGTTCTTTCCATTCATTTCTCTTGTGTAAATCACCCAGCGGTGGCGTCCAAAGAAATAGTGCTTGCTGTCCTCGTAGTATTTGTTTCCATACTTATCCACTCCGACCAGTGTTCCTGTCTTCACGTCATTTACTCTGAATAACTGGAGGAGAAAGCCGCGCATGCCACCGTGGCCTCTTAGTTGGCCAAAAGCCCTCCGGACGATATTCACATACCCCGACATCTTGACACAGAACTGTTATCACAACGGACTGTTCTCCTAGTAAAACTCATCTATGACGTATCGTTGACGTATCACTCCAAATATGGGTAAGGTTACAGCCCGATCAGCCCCATTAAAAAGTGTGATGACAAAGAAAAAATAGAACAAGCAAAGTCCAAATTAGGTTCATATTTTGTTTCATCCTCTACCTGTTGCAACTCCAGATGAGCCTGACATAGCACGATTCATCCACACTACTAGCATTACCTTCATTGGGATCAGGGAGCCAGATTAACACAGTACTGTGACTGTCACTGTCTACAAAGAATCTGATGTTAGTAAATTGAAGTTCATAGCCACATACCCTACTTATATCA
The DNA here is from genome assembly GCF_963454915.1 of Gymnoscopelus microlampas. Lineage (NCBI taxonomy): Eukaryota > Metazoa > Chordata > Actinopteri > Myctophiformes > Myctophidae > Gymnoscopelus > Gymnoscopelus microlampas. The sequence continues at coordinate 17,253,686 of NC_139953.1, forward strand.
TGCCCTTCAAATAGTGGCGAGAAGTAGGAACTTGAAATATATTTTTTACTTGAACTGTTGGGCCGCGGTGCCAATTCTTTTAAACATTTACAGTTACTCATTAGCTGAAGTGGGTCCGTGGTGCTGAATGCTTTGAATTTGTGTGAGAGAAAACTGTTATAGCCTAGGCTTGTAAGCGCGGGCATGTGTTTGTTTGCTGTAAAGTGATGTAACGTCAAGCTTTAATGGGTTATTATATCGCACCATAATGCAGCAGTAGCCTATAGTCCTCATCTGAACCAGTGGCACACAGGTCTGCAGTCTGTACTGTACCACAGTATAGTTTTTACATAGCCGGTTCGGAGGGTCCGATCACACACTCTGCCCCCGACTTGTTCCGCCACTGAGGTCACATGCTGTCACTGCTCTATTCGGCTGTGTGTTTCAGTCAAAACAGTGGGATTAAGTATGAAAGGGGGAAAAAACACAGCAGGTAGGCTATACCTTTACTGCATTTGTTTTTACTTTCTGTTTATTATTATGACACATTGTTTAGGTTGTAAAACATATACTAACATTGTTTTTTCTTGGCTTTTAAAAGTAATGTCTGCGATTGTAATATACAGTAATTTGTGTTTTAGAAAGTGGGCAGTGGCAATGAGGGGGCTTTTGATGGATGGAACTAATTTAAGAAAATGGAACAAATGAGGGTGATCTAGTTAATTTTTGGGGACTGTGATTTCTTTTTATTATTAACTTTGAAGGTGAAATAATTCATTTTAATTTGCATGAGCTAGTTCTTGTAAAGTGTTACTTGCATTTCACACTAAGTAAATGTCATGTTACAATTATCAAACTATGCTTAATACTCTTTTGTACCACTTTTGTTAACCACTTGAAGTGGATAACATTAGCCAGAAATATTTTTGGTGAAGAGCTTTGGTGTAGACAGAAAAAAGCAGGAAAAAGTACAGAGCCAACTCATATCCAGTGTATGGTGTAATTTCCCGATCATTTACAATCTCTGCAATATGATTATTGTCTCCGCCAGAGTATGTTTTCACTTTGTCCGTCCGTGTGTGTGTCCGTCCAGCTTTGTCCGTCCGTGTGTCCGTCCAGCTCCATACATGGGCACATGGTCTGTGAACACCTAACATTGGTCAAGCTTCACGTGACATCACAATATGTAATATAAATAGGTAAGACAGAATTCATCAGGAACAGTTTTACCACCTCGCCTGGCGGAGACCTGTGCTCCGAGGAGCACATTTTCTAGTTGTGAGTGCTTTTGATTTGCGATAAACGTTATTATTATTATTATATAAACGTTATTATTATTTCACACTAATTTAGGATGTTGCCTGCTTTCTTCGTGTACTGTATGTCTGAAGCCACAGCGGTCGGGGTGGGTGGGCAGATGGCAGTCGATGATTCTCTCTGCTAGAATTGGGCTATCATTGCCTGCGGCAGGTTTAATTTATTGAGATGTTGCAGACGGTACATCCTCTGCTGAACCTTTTCAGACATAGAGAATAAGTTTTACCTCCCACCTGAGGTCCAGGCAGATTGCAGTTCCCAAGACCTTGAATTACTTGCAGTCATGACTATTCTGCTGTTGTACAGACCGGGCTAGGGGCTTATCTGCCAGAGGCCTTAACCCTAATTTATACTTCATCACATGATGGTGTCACTTGACGAAAATAACTTTCAAGCTAACAAGGTGTCGCAATGCAGTGTTACCTTAAAAATGTGTCTTTAGTAGACCCTCAATGTGGTCCTGAGAGTTTTCCCCTAATTAAGGGTGGTGAGTGATGATTCAGTTGAGTGGCGAGGTCGGAGAACAAGACGACACCAGGCAGTATCACATGACAACTTTTTAAGTTTATAAAAAGTCATACTGTGTAACTTTTTTAATTAAACAAAAGTTATTTTTGATTTAGGCTTTCACTGGTATATTATAACCATTCCAAATAAATGACTTTTTTTTGTGCAACTTCTCCAAACACTATTAATCGTTACTTTTATTCATGAGTATCGGCCCCCGACATTCGTGCCAAAATGACCTAGGCACCGGAAGAGTACTGGAAGTATATTTATTTATGTATTTTACAGCTAATAAATGCAGTTTCATTCTGACATCGTGTTGTTGCTTTCCAAAATCCTCAAGCGCCAGGACCCTGCAGTATTCAGGCCGGGGTGTCGCTAAAACAGACAACTAATTTGAATGTTCCACAGTATGACTACAGAGAATACTGTATACAATAGTATGGTTCACAGTATGTGACGAGAAGATATGAGTTATAACAGATATAGAACGGAATTGAGTATGCAGTACAGATTAGAAGAAAATATGATGCACTACAATGTTGATTAGTTAGTCCCTCAACAGTTGCATCTCATCATTGGGGCATGCAGTACAGTATGTGATAAACTGACCATGACGTCACTTTAGTTTATCTATTCTATGCTTACATAGAAGTGAATCTTTACAAACATAAAGGTTAAGCACGTCAAACCTAAAATACATCACAGTTATTTGTGGCGAGCGACACTGTCGTACACTGTCGACGTTTTTTTGTGACCATGCCAGGACGACATCTCTGTATGGTGACCCTGGTGCTGCTGACTCATAGCTTGTGGGGGTGTCCAATTGACGTACATTAGTGTTGAAGAGCCATGAAGAACTAAATAGAGAGCATGCAACCCTGTGCTGCACCAGTCAGTGTGCCAGAGCAGTGGTTTTTCATATCAAGGTCCATTTCATATCAAGGTCCACTATTTATTCGGCATTTGATCCACGGACCACCATTCGATGAGATTTAGCCTCTCAGACCCAAAATATTTTGTAATCGTTGGATACATTTTTGTCCTCAATTCTATGCTGTATTGATGTTGGTACCATAGGAGAGATAACAGGCAAATGTTGATCAAAATAACAATGATTTAATTAAGTAATGTAGATGTTTAACAATAATTTAACTCTTGAGAGTGTAAAATGAAACCAATCATTTTACACTCTCAAGAGTTAAATATCTGTAAGGGTCCATTTGCTTACCAACTCTCCATCATTTAGCTATAGGGACCTCCACCTGGAACCACTGGTGGTCCCCGGACCACTGGTTGAGAACCAGTGTGCTAGAGGTTTGCCAGCCTAGCATCACATGCTGCCCTGTCCTCGGTCCGGAGGCAGTCTAAATCTTGGAGGATAAAGTGCAGTCCAGTGTTGACTGCATCATCCACGGATCTAAGACAACACAAAGGTCAAGCAGTGAGTGGGGTCAGTGGTTGATTCGAGGCCGGACTCTAGCACAAGTCTGTCAAAGGCCTCCGTGACCACAGAGGTCAGATAAACAGGCCTGCCGCAATTAACTGTGAAGGTTTTCGATGGACAAGCGATGTGGCGCTAGAGGGAGGTGCCACCGGGGCACTGGCTCAGGAGGGAGAGCTGCCTTGGAATGAGTCTTCCGGCTGCGTGATGAGGTGTCCTTGAGCAAGATACTTTTAACCCCTAACTGCTCCTGATGAGCAGGTTAACGGTGCCTCGCATGGTTTCCTCTGCCATCGAATGTGTGTTCAAAGTAGTGCATATAGTAAAGTGCTTTGGTTGTGCCTTTATGCTTTTTGGGGATAAAGGCACTTTATCTAAAATTGTGCTTCTGCATCTGTGATAGTCTGGAAGTGGGTATTAACTTGAGGTTATCCTGTTGCTTAAAAGGGCTGGCCTATCTTCAACTCCAAGGCCATGTGGGCTAAAATGTCCCGAGAGCGATCATAGCCAAAGGCAGTCCCAAAAAAATCATTCATTTCTAAGTAAAGATTAGGGTCAGGTTTTAATCCTTGGTGAAGAAAGATCGGGCTTCAGCCCTTATCAGAGTGGAACAAAAACTAAGATAATCTCCTCTGTATATTTCCTCAACTAGTCGCAGAACTAGGGGTTCAATTGGTGTTGTGTGTACACAAGCTAATCTTTGTTTTGCTGTGAGAGCCACATGGTCAATAAAGGACTAGGACCAGGCATGACAAATGAAGGAACGTATGGATGTGGTGAAGGGATGAGGTTGAAAATCAATCAACTCTGACGTTCCATATTCCCTGGAGAAGGGGCACCTGCAATTGCTGTCACTCACACTAAGCTGGGCTCAAGTGAATGTGGCCAAGCCACAGTTGGACTTCAGGTTGAAACTGATTCAATGACTTTGTATTACCCACTACCTTCATGTTGCAGAAACTCCTCTCCTGACAATGAGCCCCAAGCGGATTAAAGCAATAGATTTTCTTTACAGCATGCTTCCTTTTTGTTGCTGTAACATCAGAACCACACACTGAGTTGACTGAAAGCTGACATGAAAAACTCTTCACAGAGTGCATTGTTGACACCACACTGTTGTTTACACAGAGACATTGGCACTACCATATGTATCCAGCAGTCTCAAAGTGAATGTGAAAAGAGCTGTGTTGATAGGAAACAGTGATGAAAATATGCTTGTTTGGCTCAAATGAGGAACTCAAAAATGAGGAATATTCTGAGCTCATCAAAGAGGGTGAGAAAGAGAGTGAAGTGAGCGCACTGCTGATATACAGTGCTTTGTTTGCTTTGATGATCATTATTTCTCTGGGATATGAATTATGAATCCATACTCCGAAAGTGTAATTGAAAGTGAGCAGGAACGTTTGAACCGTGCCACCAGTCTCCGTCAGTCACACTAATAAGCTTCCATCTGGCTTTGATGTCGAAGTGTCACTTCCTCTGGAAAGGAGGAAACCGAAGGACTCAGAGGGCCCTATCTCTCTCTGTCTCTCTCCTGCTCTCTAGTTTACGTTTTTCGTATTTTTATCTCTGCCACTGTCAGATATCATCAGTGTATATGTGAGATTGCATCTTAAGTGGTGACACACAGCCAGATAAATTACTGCGCACACACAGGGATACACTTAGCATATGCCAGACCAAACACACACATAAGGACACACACACATGCAGAAACAATCAATCCCGCTATTAATCATTCTAACCAGGGGTCATCAACATCTCCCACAATATTGGCATGAAACAAAGTGACAGGTATGCATGTGACTAAACAAGAGAGATTTCCATTATTTATTGATTGCGAACGCATGTGACGAACAGCAAGACAGAGAAATGAAATGCGGGCTGATGAAATTCATATTACAATACCATGTGCCACTCTTGACTTGATTTTGGTGGATGTAGCCTGAAGCCTGATTTGTACTTTGTCGTATGGCAGTGTCACATGCCGGGAAAAAAGCCGATCTACAAGCTCACAATGCGTCGAGGATGTGACACATTGTGAGCTTGTAGAACTGTTATGTACGGTCCGTGACACGGACGTACGATGGAGCATAAATTAGGCATAACTCTTCTCCCCTCCGCCCTCGCTCCCTCTTCCACCTTTACTCCGTTAACGCGTCTTTCAATCACAGCGCTGGCATGATGTTTAAACATAAATCACAAGCATCTGTGCTTATAAACATCGGGGTTTGTTTTTTTTGCGATGGCCTGATAATGAGGTAGAATAAATCTCTGTTGCCCACAGTCGCCATTGGTCCAGTGGTAAAGGGTTGTTGTAAAGCCACATAAACTGCCCCAGCCATTTTAACAAGGACATGACGCAAACGTACCGCCCGACAACATTATTATATGAGATACAATGATTTATGAATAGCCTATATACTGGAGCCACCCCCAATATAAACATATGTATATAGCTAAAGTAACGGCTCATGAATCTATTATTTATCTGGATAGAAAGGAAAGTGTGTGAAAATAAAACAGGAATAAACTGCAATGTGAACGATGCTTGTGTAATAAAAGTTACTTTAAACAGCGGTCAATACCGACTTGAATTCTCTCAAGCGATGATGACATCAGAATATAGGCAGCAGAGACTTCCAATGGCCGATGCTATGTTCTTCTGCAGCTTGTGTGGTACTCTCGTTAAACACTGGACATAACAAATGACACATTGATCGTCCCTCTCTCTCTCTCTCTCTCTCTCTCTCTCTCTCTCTCTCTCTCTCTCTCTCTCTCTCTCTCTCTCTCTCACTTGCAGTCTCTCTCTCTCACTTGCAGTCTCTCATTCTCTCTCTGCGAGGAAGCAGAGTCTCTGCCAGCAGCCAGCTCCCGCTGCAATCAAAAGGAAACATTTATCTTTATTATAGTCCACTCTAAGCCACGGGAACAAGCTGTGTAAAGTCTATTCATCTTGTCAAGGCAATCCTTAATACTACCTAGGATGGCTGCCGCTCATATAGTCTGAAAGGCTCTCAAACGTATTCAGAACGTAATATCCGAAGGTTCAACTTGTTCATTTTTCAGAGATGTCACGTATAGACCAAAGGGAGAAGCCTGGCCCAAGCAGAGCACAAAGGTATGGAGACTATGGGAGATTAACTGATTATTGAACCAATAGGCTCTCAGACTGAGAATGTAGTGATTCTGAATTCTTCACTGTAGTGTGAAAAGAAGGCCACCACTGGGACCCAGCTGAAAGACTGTTATAAGTTAGATGGGCTCAGCTGACAAGCTGTGTTGTTTGGCTTGATTTCCTTTCGTTTTGAGTTGCCACGCCACAGATTCTGAGCTCGCTCCATGGAACATCACTGTGTTTGAGATAGAATGCAGGTTCACACCTAGCTTGCTGTCTAACCACTTAACCACATACATAGACCCTAGAGTCCTTATTCTGGGCATGTCATAACAGGAAAATATTCAGTGAAAATAGGAGAACATTCTGTGACATTTTTTTAGGCCCAAACTCATATTGTACTAGGTATTTTAGTTTGTTAAGAAGCAGCAATGTGTTTGGTGAATGTAGCAACAATTCACCGAAGGGTACAAACCCTTGTCCTAACCAACATTTGTTGTTCTGAGTCTGTTGATTGTAATCTTAAAGTGTGTGTGTGTGTGTGTGTGTGTGTGTGTGTGTGTGTGTGTGTGTGTGTGTGTGTGTGTGTGTGTGTGTGTGTGTGTGTGTGTGTGTGTGTGTGTGTGTGTGTGTGTGTGTGTGTGTGTGTATGTGTGTGTGTGTTAATCTACACTTCAGGGCAGTCAGATAATTCCCACCAAGTTTCATGAAAATCCACCATTCAAACTTTAAGTTTTGTGTCAAAGCTTATCTTGGTATGAATCTAACAAAGACAAACACACTCAAACTAAGACAGGACATATTGCAAATATCTAAAGGGTGATTGATATTTAGTTGTGCACCAGTGTTGTGCACCGAAAATAGCCAATCAACAAGCTCACAAGGCGCCACGCTGCGACGTGTTGTGAGCTTATCGGCTGTTTTTGGCGCAAGACACCGGCACAACCAAGTATAAAGCAGATGTTACAAGGCATTATGACCCACTCTTCATGCTCCACTTGGCTGAACAAGACTAACACCAATATAGGGTATTTATGCAATAACGTATCTATATGTCATGTACGCATGACCCCCACAACCCAGCAGCCAGTGCACTTTATTGATGGGATCAGTCAATTGACACAATTCAGAGCTGAGGTGATTCAGAGCCAATTGTGTCCAGAAAATGAGAGGATCAGTGTTGCTGTCTAGTGGGGTCTGATGTGAAATGACAGAGGAATCACAATTGTTGTCTTTACAGGTGACTTGGATTGATACATTGCGATGCAGTGGCAGCCGGCTCGATAACACAACAGGGAATCTGTCCAAATGCATTATGTCTAATCCCATTTGTCAACAGCAGTAGACAGGCTTACATTTAGGGTCATACTGTATAGCACACGCGTGCGTGCGTGCGTGCTTGCGTGCGTTTTTTAAAGAGAGTGAGTCTGTAATTCTGGCATAGGTCAGTACAGCGAGTGTGAGTGATGTGCAACCTGCATTCAGCATGAATTTCAGTAATAAGACATAACATTATTTGTTTACATGATGAGCTCTGGGGGGAGGGGGGTCTCAGTTTCTTTATCCTCATTCTGCCAGACGCATCAACATTACATGCCTTTGATTTCTTAGTACAAGATATGTGTCAATTGCATGGCTCGATTTTCTGCAGTATCAGTGGCAGATCCATAAATAATAAACATCAGCAAGGTCTATTGTTCCTGAATGTTTGTGCTTGCTGGGAGAACAGCCTCTTTCTGTCAGCCAAGCCTTTCACTTATGCCTTAGTTTGTTTGGCTTTTGATGCATATTTAACTAAGTTATGCATATGCACACAAAGTCCTCTGTGTTGATTTAACTCGGAGTGTAAAATTATGAATCCATTTGGTTAAAAAAAAATTAAATGCTCAGAATGAACCGTTACGCGTCTAATTGGGTCCATTACTTACACCATCGGAGTTAAATTAAGACGCTGATGCCTTCACAGTGCATGCCGTAAATTCTTTGTCAGCCGGGCTAGTATTAGATTATTCTTTAACTTCCCTGACCCATGTCCACAGTTGCGTCATTGCGGACAGTTATGTTTTGATCTAAATGGGACAATATCCCCCACAGAGCTCATGGGGTCTGGTTAACTGCTATACCAAGACTGGAAGGTTGTTCTTAAGAAAATAAACTCTTAAGTTTAGTGCCTGACCCTGAGGCTCTAAGTCCACTCCAAACCACAGTTCTAAACAGTTTTTCCCTTCATCTTGCATCATTTAATTGAGAAATGCATTAATAAAACAAGCCTCCCACAAAACTAGAAGGAGCTAGCATGGAAATCTATGATCTCATAGAGTTCTTGACAGAGATTAGACCCTGGATTTTTCTTTCTTTTTTTTCTGAAATTACTTTGTGCTGTCCAAGTTCATACAATCTTTTAAGCTAGAATTGCTTGAAATTGGTGGCTTTGTGGTGCAGAGCTCAAGCATTAACTGATGAAAAGAGAGAGTGAAATTACATGACCTTTCAGATGTTCAGCTCATTTCACTTCACTATGTAAATTGGGCCAATTAACGCACAGGTGGATTTGCCATAATTTGGATCTGAAATATACCAACGAGTTGAACCATAACTGGAAAACGGCCAGGTGCACTAAACTGTCTTTTGCTGCCATTTTCTCTTGTGCCACAACAGTGCCACCTTGTGGTAGAGGTAGTACGTACTCTAATGTATCTCTCTCTCACACACACACACACACACACACACACACACACACACACACACACACACACACACACACACACACACACACACACACACACACACACACACACACACACACACACACACACACACACTGTGTGTGTGTGTGTTGTGTAAATGGTGCATTTATATGTTAGTGCATTACATTCACCCATTCATACACCGATGGCAGAGGAATAATATGCAATAGATTGTATGCAATGTGTATATATATATATATATACATATATATATATACACATATGTATATATATATATGTATATATATATATATATGTATATATATATATATATGTATATATATATATATATATATACATACACATATATATATATATATATATATATATATATATATATATATATATATATATATATATATATATATATATATATATATACATACACATATATATATATATATATATATATATATATATATATATATATATACATACACATATATATATATATATATATGCATTAATCACTTAAAGGGATAGTTCACCCCAAAATCCCTTGAATTCATGGATATTTTTTGTTTTTTGTTTCATTCCTAAGCAAATAATTTGATGACCGACGGTAGCTCCGGTAGGACACTCAAAGTGTCAACTTTGAGTCTCCTACCGGAGACATTAGCATCTTTCCTCCGGTCATCAAATGATTTGCTTAGGAATGCGACAAAAACAAAAAAACTCCATGAATTCAAGGCTTCATGGGGTGTGTAATTGATAGAAAATAAGTCATGTTAGGGTGCCTACCCTAACCTACCTTTAAGCCCTATGGTATAGCCTACCTGCTATTCGCTGATCTACAAGCTCACAACAATGTATATACATCCATCTAGATAGATCTTCTGAATGTCAAGAAAAATGTATTAATATTAATTTAAAGAGTTATCTCAACCACTAAACCCATTAACCACTTAAACCAGCTATACTTAGTACACTAATACTTAGTTGACCAGGGTCGGCTCTGTAATTGGTCTGCTCTTTTCTCCCTCTACACCAATCTCTTCACCAAAAATATCCGATCTACAAGCTTGCAACGTATCACATTGCGACTCGTTGTGTGCTTGTAGATCTGCTATTTATGCAGAATGTTCCACCCAGTATACAGTAGGATGCTAGGGTTCAAGCTGGTTAATATAACTCTTCTCCTTCTCCTTAGCTATCAGACATTCTGAGAGATCCGGGCAAAAGTTGGTGTCTTTAGCAGTAGCACTCTGAACCAACGGAGCCGACCCCCTGGTCCGATGTTGCATTATAGATGGCCCCCTCACATGTTCTCACACCGTAGGATTTGCGTGAGTACAGCACATTTGATCATTTTTCAGAGAGGAAATAATAAGCAAAGTGGAGAGATCTGAGAGTTGGCATGTTACTGGTCGGTGTAGGTTGTGATTTTTCAGAAGCGTATTCCACTAATGATGGGTTCTTTAAATGACAGTTCAAAAATAACATGCTGTGTGATGTATTGAAATAGAAGCACAGTGTCATTTTCCGTTACCTGATCTCACATCAATTTCAACTGGGTGGCCTCCAGTTATGTAGAAGACAACGTTCAGCCAACTCAGAGGATCAGTGAACATAAAAGTTCAAACCGTACAAACGATCGGGATTATCCTGTCGCAGTTCATTTGAAGGATTTTAAACATGATATTTGCAGTTTTTGGTTCACTGGTATTGAGCAAGTTCGCCTTCCTAAGAGAGGGGGCAACCTTGACCTTCTACTTAAACAGCATGTTGGATATACACACTACAAACCTTAACACCAAGGGGACCGATGAACTTTTACTTTTGCTTTGCATTCCATTTCTCCACTCCCAGACTCTACGCATAATCCTCTGCCTGGATTGAGGTGGCAAAGTTGACATTTGTCATGAGTTCTCTGAATTTATTTTTTGTTATTGAGATGTTTTGATGTGTTGATGAGTTTGTTTAAATTGTGATTATCCACTGTCATTTTGTATTGTATCGAGTAATTTGTGTATTCAGTGATTAGATTGATTGAAATGAGAGCATTTATTCAAATATAATTGCTTTTGTGTGAGTGGTTACTGGTTGGAGTTTGTGTGAGTGGTTGCTGTAGACCCCTTGTTTGTGTATATATTTGTGGTGCTACCACTCAAACATTGCCTTTTTAATAATATATTTTTTCTCTGTTGGGAGCAAACGAAGATGGTGTGCAGGTTCTTCTGTTTCATCTTTTTTTTAATGTCTGCTGTTAATATTCATCCCCAGCACTTTGATATTTCACAATGTTACTGCTGCTTTGTCACATACACACCCGTTCATACTGCCAGTCTTGTGATAAATAGCACTTTTAGAAAATGAACTGTTCATGATCATTGTAGATGTGTGTAGACTGTGAGCAGTGTCATTTTGATCGAGAAAAAGAGACGCAAATAATCTCATAACACCTTCAATCATTAGACCTTGCAAAATGTTCAGTATTTGCCATTGCATACAATTAAAAGGCCGATAATGTCGAGTAGTATATCCTTAATTATGATTACTTGTACCTTTTATAAACTTTCATGTACTTACAGGGTTAGGGTTAGGGTTTGTTGATTTATTATTTTTGAACCTTTTTGTCTCCGCCAGGCCGAAAGGCATGGCGAGAGAGTATGTTTTGCACCCCGTCCGTCCGTCCGTCCGTCCGTGTGTCCTGTCCGTCCGTTAGCTGCTAATCTCCAGCACCGTTGGGCCGGTCGCTGCGAAACTGTGCACACACACTGCCTCGATGCCAATTCAGAACCTCTGCCCCAAAATTTTCACACTGGCCTGTTATAGCGCCACCAGGAGGCGATTTGTGCAAAACCCATTTTTTTATATTACTCCTACAGATTTGATCCAAACGTCATGCAAATCGGTACACAGTATGTCTATAGTCATGTGATCAACCCGGATCTTTCCGATTTTCCAGATTCCATTCTCATTGGCTAAGGTTGGCAGGATTGGTCCGTTTTGAACAAAATGCCTCAAATCATGAACACAGCTTGCGATTTCCGTGAAATTTCACACGCACGTTCCCACTAGGCAGAGGAAAAAATGCCACCCTTTTCACATTGGCCTATTATAGTGGCACCAGGAGGCTACAATAACGTACCTGACCTGGCGGAGGAGACCTGTGCTCCAAGGAGCACTTTTCCTAGTTTTTTTATGGATCTATCAAAATTGCTCTTTCTGACATATTTTCTTTGTCTCCGATAAAGACATCACAGCAAGGCCATGGTAACATGTGGTTTACAGTAAGAATAAGTGAAAATAGGCAAGCATAATTGGGGGAACCATCTATGAAAAATGAGCTGGGAAAAAAGGAAAAATAGGAGTCCCAGGGTTTTTTCTGAATTCATCTGATAAGAGATGCAAGACATGTAAAACTAAAGATCAGAAGACGTTCATTTTCCTTTTGATACCAAACACATGTTTCATAAAGCACCAATTAAAAATATGCTTTAAATGCTTATTAAGCAAAACAGTGCTGTTTCGAGTTGATGGTATAACTCTCTGGTAACATCACTATGCCTGTATGATCTGAGGGATCTAATTTAGTTGGTATGGGAAGTTATGAAATGCATTGCAGAAAAGGACACACGCACACGCACACACACACACACACACACACACACACACACACACACACACACACACACACACACACACACACACACACACACACACACACACACACACACACACACACACAATAAATGAGCTTCTCTGTATTTGTTCATGTCTTATGTTTAAATGCTCTTATTTGATTATTATTTCAGAGCAGAATCAACCATGGGGTGCACCATACAAGTGGCCATATTCCTTAAACCCACTAGAGGGCTCTAGCCCAAGTAAGTACTCAATTCAATTTAATTGTCACAGGTTTACAGGTGTTGTCCCTGGCTACAAGTAGAGGGATAAAACCGGTGTTGGGGATCTAAATTCAAATTAAAAAGAGATGAAATGGGTTCAAAATATCTGATAAATGTTTTTTTAAATGTTGGCCTTTTTTTTTACGGTTAATCCACTATAAATACCTAGTTTTAATAAAGTATACCTCTCCAGGAAATTAATTCCAGAAATAAAATTAAGCTATTGGTTTGTTTTTGTTTCCACATAGAAAGTAGGAAACTTATGTTATTGGATAATTAAGGAATGATGTTCAGGTAATTAAGCTATAAATAACTCCAAAAATAATTGATAGAGTGTTGCAAATCCTATTTACAGAGTGATGCTTCAGGAGCTTTTATTTGAAATGTTCACCAAAAAATAAAATAATAATAATAATAATTTCATTATTTTGGAACACTCTTGTTTCAGCACATTTAAAGGACAACTTCACAGTTTTTCAATCTATTTTCTTATAATTCGTCCTTACTTGTCCTTACTCATACTCGCTCTGTGTCTCAGAGGAGGGCTGTGGACAGTTCAGAAACCTGCCTACCTTTTTATTTATTATTATTAATGCAAGAATAATGGCTTCTATTTCGAGCATGCACCTGTCTGTGAAGAGAAAGGCTGTAGTCTCTATTAGCTTTGAATCCCCATTGATGATGTCATTAGTGGGCAGGTTTCTGAACTGTGCATAGTCCACCAATGAGACACAGAGTAAGTAGATGTGCTATCTTATAATGAACATTAGTGTTCTTCATTTATATGAAGATAAGGTTGAAAATGGGTGAAGTGCTCCTTAAACAAGTTACCCAACCGGTCTCCTAACTCAACCATTCATCATCACCCTTATCTCTGTCCTGAGTCATGTGTGTGTCTACTATCTACAGTACTGTATGTCTGCTCATTCAGGTACTGTTAGTGGCGACATGCAGTGATTGTGTAAACTGCACAGCAGCAAGTCTCTGTTTGACAGGTCAAAGGGGAGAGAAGTCGGGTTAGTGTGAATCATCTGAATAAACAGAGTCAAACTTCCTTTTCAGCCACACATGTTGCAAGCAGTGTTGCCAGATTCTGTGACAGAAACAAGCAACCAGGTCTAGGAAAACAAGCCCAAAAGAAGCGACTATGGAGCCACGTGAGCACTTTAAACATACATCAGCTATTTGAAAATGGCTGATCTACACAAGCTCACACTGTACAAGCTCACATGTGTGCTTGTAGTTATGCTATTTTCAAATAAAATCTTGGGGGGAAATTACAATAAGCAGACCTGGCAACACTGGTTGCAAGCGTTGGATTGAGAAAGAACTGATTTGTAAGAGTTCAAACCTAAATGAAGAATATTTAGGCTATTAGGACAAACTATAGGACTTGGGGCCATGCATGTCGGGAACGACGGAAGTCCTTCCATTTGTATTGGCTATTCAGCACAAACGTTACGCAAAGCTCAGCCAATCAGTTAAGCCGATGGGTTGGGTTGGCCAATCATGGAAGCCGTACATACAATCTACATACAATCTGCACTGAGAATTGCGTTTTCCTCAGACCCGCAGTCAGACAGATACAGATATTCGTGGTTATTTGGTTCTCGGAAATCGTTAGTCCATCCAAATTGCCATTCGGCACTGCAAACCTCGGGGTCATATGAGACACCAAGTTTGAGAACGTTGGGTAGGACGCCGGGACAAATCTCTGTGTGACACGCACGCACCTGAGATCAAATGAATAACCCATTCTATGGTATCTTGCTGTGTATTTTGTAATCTCTCACACTGAAAAAAATAAAAAATGTTACGCAATCACTTTGTGTTTGGGTTTTTAGCTTTTATTAACGAAGCAAATATTTTACTGGATGCAAACAAAGGTCCTTCCTGTAGTTTGAAAGAAGAAAATGGAAATGAAATCAACCCCTTCGTACTGCATGAAATGAAACTCATTATTAGCAAGTCTGTGAATAGGTTGGAATTTGGGAAATGAACAGATGTGATGAAAACTCATTCTAAAGGGGGTAGTTGCATAATATAATTACCATCCCAAAATGAAGCCATCAACTTTTCAATATGAAAGTAAAAAACATGTACACACACAAACACGCACGCACTCACTCACGCACTCACACACTTCATAATTGTATAACAACTTCTCAGTTAGTTTGACAAAATGGTAGATTTTTATTGCTAAAGCTGTCTTGATGTTCTTCACATTGTGATTTAAATTAAAGGTGTAAGTTATATTTTGGGTTAAAACAAAACTTTTTTGTTTTGTTATAAGGTAAAGCTCTATATTCTGATCTGATTTTGCGTCTCCCCGTCTCTACGGCTCTTTAGTAAACAGAAAATGTTCAGGTGGATCACTAATTTCATACAATCAGGAGAGACATACATTTAAAGTGTTCCTATCCTTTTGTTTAATCATTTTCAATGTCATTTGTTTATCCTATATCCTGTATGAGCTCTCTGTCCTTGGATCAAATTGGTATCCCAATCTGAAAATGTATTTTCTGTTTACTGAACAGCTGGATAGACAGGGAGACTCTGTTACTGAACAAATACACTACATAGAAATTAATACTATGGGAATATAGAGCTATTTAAGAAAAATCTCAAACTATATACCTTCAGATTATAACTAAAGGACAACCACGTTTTAACACAGAACTTGTAACAGGTACACAGTGAAATACAGTGTTAATTTAACTCTGAGAAAGAGGACACTTACGGTTAAATGTTTACATTCTCAGATTTAAATCTATACCCTGATGAGAGGGATTTTGACAGGATCCAGGTGACGGCATCTTCTTGACTCATTCCTTTTACGCAGCATTAGGATTGCTGATCTTCCCCATGAAGAGGATGCTCTTGGTGGAGTGCTCCAGGATGAAGACCAGGAAGGGCCTGTTGAGTTTCATAGTGTCTGGCATGCTCATGGGCATGATCTCAATAGTGGTGGCGGCTGCCGCCTCCGTTCCTGTCTCATCCACGCTCAGAACGGCCTTGTGGGACACCTGTAGAAGAACCAGGAAGATGTGGTGAAAAGCTATGTCGGACGCTTGTTACTTTAGCATCTAAATCTTGATTTATACTTTGTTGTACAATGGAAGTAGAATAGCCGATCTACAAGAAAGACTCCATCATAGGACGGATGATAAATTAAGCATAACTCTGCAAGTACATGATTCTGAAACTGTTCATGCGTTTCCACCATTTATACAGTTTCAGATATTTCAAAGACTTGCAACTCTTCTCATACAACCATTATTTCCACATAGATCACAAGGCATTTTTGTCCTGTAAGAACCATACATCGGTCTGTCATACCTTGGAGACCTTGACCCTTGGCTCCACAGAGATGCCGGAGAAATCAGCAGTATCTTGGAAAGCATGGGTGATGCCCATCTCCTTCAATGTGTTCTCCAGGGAGGCAGAAGCTGAGATGGAAAACTTGGGCAGGAACAGATCCACCGAGCTGGAGCACACATAAAATTCAGTGGAGTCAGTGTTATGCCATTTGCTCAAGTAAAAATTAGTTGGGGAAGGCTTGGGTTGAGTTTTGAGGTCAGTTTTAAAAGAAGAGAGGGTGGGGCTGATTTGATGTGGGTTCAGAGTCAGTTCCATTGAGAGGGTGGTGGCAACTGAGAAACTGCTTAGTCCCTCCATACATTATTATACACATAAGGTTTGTATATTTAACTGAACAAACTGGTGGCTGACTCATGCATACACAATATAATTTAGTTGACAAATGTAACCAAATAGACCGTTTTTGGCACTGGTTCTCAAAGAATAGTTCAGGGACCCCCAGCGCTCATCGAGGAGGTTCCAGGGGGTCTCAAGTTAAATGAGGAACAGTTTAAACACTTAAAGGACCAGGCAGGTTTGGCCATTTCAAACAAGATGTTGAACTTTTTATTTTTATTATTATATTATTATTTTATTGTATTAGTGCAAGAATAATGGCTTCTATTTCAGCACGCTAACTTTTGTTTGGAATCCCCATCGATTATGTCATTGGTACGTAGGTTTCTGACCTGTTCATAGCCCATGAGATGCTGAGTGAGTGGACGGAAATTGTGCATATTATAATGAGCATTAGTGAGGAAAATGTATAAAAAGATAAGTGGGTGGAAATATGAGAAAGATGAGATTGAAAATGGGTGAAGAAAGATCAGGTTGAAAATGGGTGAAGAGCTCCTTTTTTGTGTGTGTGTGGGGGGGAGGGGGGGGGGGTATTTTGAAAAGGTTGAAAAATCTTCCATTAAGGGGGTCCCTGCCACAACAACCTTTCAAAGGGGCGTCTGCGGCCAAATACCTATCAATTTGGAGCCCTAGACATGAAAATGTTTGAGAGACGCTGCTTTTACATGTCCATGTGTACACTCTTAAACACTCAGGATTTTACAGTGTAAATCAGGCTACTCTCCAACTGAACAAAAACCCTTCCCACAAACTCATAAAACCGTTGAAAAGCAATTCCTAACCCTTTTACCTTCTGAAGAGGGAGTCGTGCCAGTTTCTGATGTGCTCCTTGCTGATGTACGCCTCCACCTCCTGCAGCTTGCCCTCCTCAGGCAGCACGATCATCATGGAGGTGTTGCTCTTGTAGGGCAGCAGGATGACGGAGGTGTGGTTCGTCGGGTCCTGGTAGAAGTCGTAGCGGCCGGTCCTCTTCATCATGTCCACCTGGACCGTCAAGGCGTCGCTCACCTTGAAGTCGTCCTTATATGTCTGCGAGGCCTCAAATGGTTTCTCCCACTTCCCTGCATGAGGCCACATTTAATGCTGGTGTTAATTTTACTCACAGAGTGTATACAAATGTAGCCAAATGGATCTAATCCATTTGGCTATTTGGGTCTAATTTGGTTACATTTGTTCACTTTGTACATTCTCTACAAATGGATAAATGAACACTGAGAATTGCACTGTATAAGAGAGCAAATATTTGACTATCATGGGTTTGTTTTTATTATTACCATTATTTATTTTGCTGTGTGGAGGGAAGATAAATTATAGAAACTGCGAGTAATATAAGTCAAATAGATTTCAGTATAATCCATAAACATCATATATCATGTTTATATCTGTTTGCAGGGCATATGGAGGTAATACTGGTGCATTGTTGCCCTGTCTCATGCACTGTATATCCTTTATAAAAAAAACGAATTATGTTCACGAACAGACATTCAATGCACCAGTCACCACCACGGTTTAGATGTTGTCTGAGAGCCGGGAGGATTTTCATGACATGCAGTTGCCAAGGTATATAAACTACACACAACAACAACAACAACCAAACAGGCAATCAATCCAAGCTTGTTGTGTACGTCTGCATTAATGAGTTTGTTGTACACGAATGCTTGTGATGCATCTCCTACCTCTGAAGAAGACGTAGTTGATCAGCACCATGGCGGTGTCGGGGTCCAAGGAGGTCAGCAGGTCTGTGATCTTGTCCCCGGTCTTCTTAGCGATGAAGCTGTTGATCTGGGCCACGGCTCCGGCCTCGTTGGCAAAGTCGACGTCGAAGGCCTCGCCGGCGTAGTAGTGCTTGATGTCCGCAAGGAACTTCTCCGCGGTCTTGAAGCCTTGGCGCAGGGCCACGGCGTTGCCGACGTCGAGCTGCTGGGCGTCGCGTTGGTGACCGAGCATGTGAATGAGGTGCTCGTACGCCTCGTTCACCTGGTCCTGCGTCATGCTAGGAGCGTCGTAGCCCAGGGCGCCGAACAGCTGGCTGTGGGTGTCACCTGCGGCTCCTGTGGCCAGCATGGCAAGGGCGGTTGCGATGCCCAGCGGGGAGTAGAAGATGTTCTCGCCGGCGGCAGCCTTGGCACGCAGGTTCTTGTAGAGGGCAAAGGCAAAGTCAGCGTTCGGGGGAGACAACTTGAGGCAGATGTCCTCCACGCCGTGGTTGTGGGCCGCGCCGGGGCCATGGTGGAGGTGGTGGAACACCTTCCCTGTGTGACCCATGTGGTCTCCGTCGTGTGGCATGGCCAAAGCCACGGCCAACAGTGCCGCGAACGCACAACTAGAAAAGCCACGCATCTTTATCACCTGTGAAGATGAGACGGGAGGAATTAAAAGGATTGTATTCCTTATTTCTTAATCTATATTAGTTTGGCAAGCTCTGAAGTTTAATACACACATAGGGAAATATATACGCACAGACATCAGTCAGTCTCTCTGATAAAGTAGTTGATGGTCATCGTATCACGGATATCAATATGCTCACTGCCTTTTAGTTTTAGCCATGATTTTTCTGCCACTGTTCTTTGCTATTGTTCAATATTTTATTTTCTTGTTTTTTGCTCTGTTTGCCACTGTTCTTTGCTATTGTTCTATATTTTATTTTCTTGTTTTTTGCTCTGTTTTTGTTTTTAGTTTTTCTTGCTCTGTAAAGCACTTTGAGCTGCATTTATGTCATGAAAGGTGCTATATAAATACAGTTTATTATTATTATTACGTAGATGCACATGTGTGTACTGGGTCAAGCAGATAAAGGTCATAAATCATGACAGTGTAAACCATGAGCTGCAATAATGAGACCCTTAAGTCAAATTATGAGAAGAAAGTCTGTTGCAGGAGGACCTGAGATATCTTTAAATTACCTGTATTTTCCATAACACAGGATGAATGCAAAATAGTTTAAATTAGCCAGCAGGGACAAGCAGTTTTATTACTTACTCTATAACTTAATCTGTTAACTGCTCTCACACATAATCAAACATTTTACAATGACAAATTCTTCTAAACATCAACTCGTAACAAATTCTTCTAAACATCCAGATAGGAATTTTATCAAAAACACTCAGTAGCTGCTTTTGAAAAATGTTGCAACACACTTACCATCAGTGTCTTCTTCACAGAAGACAGCTTGGCAGCGATTGTACTGTTATATGGTCCTGGGTCAGCTGACCATCCTGTCAATGATTTACTCTGCCTGCTCTGTCCAATGCTCTTTGTGATGTTGTAACAGAACTCACTCAGCTCTCAGGAGTCAAGCCTGGCTTCTGAGTGGGTTTTGGTGTAAATATTTAGGCTCTTAGAGCCTGGTTTCTCCTGTCTTGCATCACTTCATATTAATAAGTTATTGGAGAAAGATTTCTACACTTTTTCTCTCTATATCAAGACCAAATGAAATAGCAGAAATCAATAGCCATTGACTCACGGTCACGGGAAAGGTACATAGAGGGTTAATTTAACTTTGAAAATGTTCGCTTGAACACTTTAAAGTTCTCAACATTCAGGATTTTTGCCCTATAAACCCAAATAATAATTACACATTTGCTATAATCCATAACTAGATTAGAATAGACATTTTCCAATGATGGATATATATTTTTGTCTGTCTGTCTGTCTGTCTGCGTGTTCTGGGTAATCTCGGAAACCGCCGCTGCGATCTGTGCCAAACTTTGCATATAGCAGCAGAACAAGGAAGTACTCAAATGATTTAGCTAACACATCCAAACCTTGTTGGTACTGAATGAATACAAAACTAGAAAAAGTGCTCCTCGGAGCACAGGTCTCCGCCAGGCCAGGTACGATATTGTGGCCTCCTGGTGGCGCTATAATAGGCCAATGTGAAAAGGGTGCCATTTATTCTTCAATCAGACACTGCATTCATGATTTGAGGCATTTTGTTCCAAAAATGTGTTTTGCTAAATTTGACCTGCTGGTGGCGCTATAACAGGCCAATGTGAAAAAGGGTGGCATTTCTTCCTTGGCCTAGTGGGAATGTGTTTGTGAAATTTCATGGAAATCGCAAGCTGTGTTCATGATTCGAGGCATTTTGTTCAAAACGGACCAATCCTGTAAATTTTGGAAGCAAACCTTAGCCAATGAGGATGGAATATGGGAAATCGGACCGATCCGTGTTGATCACATGACTCTAGAGATACTGTGTATCGATTTGCATGACGTTTGGTTAAAAACTGTAGGAGTAATGTTAAAAAATGGGTTTTGCACAAATCGGCCTCCAGGTGGCGCTATAACAGGCCCATGTGAAAAATTTGAGGCAGAGGTTCTGAATTGGCATCCAGGGAGTGGGTTTGCACAGTTTGGGAGCGAACGGGCCAACGGTGCCGGAGATTAGCTGCTAACACACAGACAGGACACACACACACACGGACGGACGGACGGAGGGTAAAACATACTCTCTCGCCATGCCTTCGGCCTGGCGGAGACAATAACCAAACAAGAAAGAATGACATAGATGTCATGATGGACGGCGCAGCCGCCCCCCCCCCCCCCCCCAAAAAGAAAATAGTTTTGGGGGTCCAAAAGCATGGGATGAAAAAAAAAAAAAAAAAAAGGAGGTCCGCGTTCCCCCCCCCCCCCCCCCCCCCTAGGGGTCCCTGGAGACCCTTGGGGGTCCCTGGGGGTGACCTACAGACACGGCGAAGGAAAACTGTAAAGCCACAGCCATGCATGCAAGATGTTGCACATGAACTCTGCAGCCGCACTGAGCAGAGATGCTCATAGGCCTGCGTCCTGCGTCGCTGACGCACAATATTGTGAAAGGACGCATTCATGACACCGTCGTGGCGTCCATGGGACGCACTAGAGTTGTCACCAACAACAGAGAAAAATATAAAAATAATTTGCGATAAAATTATTAGTGCACGATAAGTATCGGCCCGATAATTATCGGTTCGATATCAGGAATTATGACGTCATCCTGATAAAACCGATAACATTAATAATAGCTCTGATAATATATAATATTTGTCAACTGTGATCTGCATGGACTCTCGGTTAGACACCGTTGTACTGGAGAAGTATAACTCTCGGTTAGACACCGTTGTACTGGAGAAGTATAACTCTCGGTTAGACACCGTTGTACTGGAGAAGTATAACTCTCGGTTAGACACCGTTGTAGTGTTGTGCTAGTGTTGTGCTAGTTACTGAAAACCAGTGACCAGTTACCAATGCCATTACTAGTTACTTCATTTAAAAGTAACTCAGTTACTTTACTAGTTACTTACACCAAAAAGTAATGCGTTACTGTGAAAAGTAACTTTGAAGTTACTTTAAAAAAAAAGGGCTCCCATTATTGCCCTTATAGCCTTCATTTCAGTACTGTTATTGCATTGGGGAATAATACAATCTGTTGATCAACTTGACATGCATTTGCATCACTGAACTCTGCTAAGCAATGTGGTATACCAGGGGTTGCGATATAGGATTGTAACCTGCTGGTCCCAATGTCCGGAATGAATCAAATTTATCAGACATCTGATAAAAAATACCGGTCATAATTATGTTGAAGCATTAATTACAATTAAGCAGGTGCGTAAATACAGCCTTAAGGTCCTTACACACCGGCGAAAATAGCGAAT
This sequence comes from Gymnoscopelus microlampas, assembly GCF_963454915.1. Taxonomy (NCBI): domain Eukaryota; kingdom Metazoa; phylum Chordata; class Actinopteri; order Myctophiformes; family Myctophidae; genus Gymnoscopelus; species Gymnoscopelus microlampas. Next base: position 17,275,999 of record NC_139953.1, read on the forward strand.
ATACGCAAAATTCGGACTCGTTCCGAATAATTAAAAGACGCTTTTTTCGCTTCGCTTTTTCGCTTTTTCGCTCCATGTACGGAGCCATTGACTTTATAAGGTTTTTAAAAAAAAACGCATTATTCGCACGAAAAAATCGCCCCGGTGTGTAACAACCTTAACACTTAGGCCTACAGCATTATATTTTGGATTGAGCTATTTGAACATGAACCATGATGAACGAGTAATATACACATTTTATATACAGTAGCAGGGTCATCTTGCACAAATACATTAATTACCTACACTACCATTTGTGCCTGGCAATCTCCTTCTCACCCATTGACTTGCATGTTAAATGATGGCGTTTCCCCTTAAAAATAATCGATCATTTCAGGAGCAAGAGCTTAAAAATCTCTCCTAAATCTAGTCAACAAGGCCTGCAGTAGGCTATGCACTGGACAAATATGCATGACATTATTTCAATACACTAAAAAACAGTGGTGGAAAGTAACTAAGTACATTTACTCAAGTACTGTACTTAAGTACAATTTTGAGGTATCTGTACTTTACTTGAGTATTTCCAATTTCCAATACTTTTACTACTACTCCACTACATCTCAGAGGCAACTATTGTACTTTTACTCCACTACATTTATTTGAAAACTTTAGTTACTAGTTACTTTTCAGATATAAATTATGATATAATGAAACATACATTAACCACTTTAACCCTATTTTATACCTAGCCGATCTACAAGCTCGATCTGCTATTTTCAAATATTTAGTACTTTTACTTTTGGTACTTTAAGTACATTTTGATGCCAATACTTTTGTACTTTTACTCAAGTAAATTTTGAATTCTGGACTTTTACTTGTAACAAGAGTATTTATTGCAGTTGGTACTTTTACTTAAGTAAAGAATTTGAGTACTTTTTCCACCACTGCTAAAAACATGGGAAATGTTAGAGGGAGTAATAGCCATGGATACACGACGGTCGACTGTCACGATGTCCTGTTCAACAAGATTTCAAATGTATAAAAATCTTTGGAAAATAGCAGATCTACAAGCTTGTAAATCTGTTATTTTCAAATGGCAGATATGTGTAGGGCTGAAGTGGTTAATGTGTGTTTTGTTTATAATATTCTAGAGCTTAATCTACAAAGTAACTAGTAACTAAAGTTTTCAAATAATTGTAGTGGAGTAAAAGTATAATATTTGCCTCTGAGATGGAGTAGAAGTAAAAGTGTTGAAAATTGGAAATACTTTCCAATACTTTACTACTACTACTACTACTACTACTACTACTACTACTACTACTACTACTACTACTACTACTACTACTACTACTACTACTACTACTACTAATAATAATAGTAAAAAAAATACCTCAAAATTTTACTTAAAATTTTCCTAAGTACAGTACTTGAGTAAATGTAAAAAAAAAAAATCAGAAAAGGCCTATTTTCATTCCAGCTAATAAAATTCACAATATCGGTTGCATATCGGTTATCGGTGACCGATATAATCCAAACCTCTCTAAAATCGGTTATCGGTATCGGTCACAAAAATCCCTATCGGTCGGACTCTAATTACCAGTGATGTTACATGAAGGCCACTGTAAGACCTTATGTCGAAGGCCATATCCTGCCATGGCTATGTACATTCAGAGGAGAAAAACAATGCATGAGGTGGCATGAAAAGGTATTAAGCATTAACATGTACATCATTGAAGCTACTTTGTGTAGACGTGAATTGAAGTAATGCTGTTGTGTGGGTGGGTCTTTAAAAGTGAAGATGGGATGTGCTATTGAGATTTTTTAAAAAAAATGCATGTGTGTATCTATCTATCGATCGATCTATCTATCTATCTATCTATCTATCTATCTATCTATCTAACCCACCACGACAACAGATAAGTCATCTAGGCTTTTTTCATTTTTGTTATTTCATGTCATATGAAAGCAGGGAATCACAGCTACAAATACTTTTGTAAATACAGTATTCAATCAAAATACAAAATAGCAGATCTACAAGCTCACAAGGCGGCGACGCGTTGTGAGCTTGTAGATCTGCTATTTCATGACACATGTTTTGTTTGTAACTAGTGTTGCCATGTATAGTAATTATAAGCGACCTCGTTCTCTGTGAAGTTGCTTGCAAATATTACTAGTTGCTTTTTATTTGTTTTTATTATTTTGTTGTGAGCTTGTAGATCGGCTATTTCCAAATCGTCTATTTTCAAAAAGCCGATGCATATAGGTTTATAGTGCTCATATAGCCTAATAGTCACTTACATCTTTGGGCTTGTTTTCATTGACCTGGTTGCTTATTACTCTCTCGAAAATCTGGCAACCGTGTCATAGTTTATACCACCGAAGAAGAAAATGCGGAAGTGGTCGTCTTTACAAGGCCATGAAAAAGCATAATAACGTGGACTTGCGTCGATCAGTAAGTAATTAATAGCGGACAGTACTGTGTTTGGCTAAAAACAGTGTGTTTGGTAACCTCATACAAGCGCACTGTTATTTTCGATTCCACTTTTACCACACATTTAACCGTATTTACTCCAATTTGCAAATGTTCTTTGTGGTTTTGATTCCTGTGGAAATGTGTAGATTCAGGGTTAAGATGTCATGGGAAGAATGACTTAATTTTGTGATGCGACAAACATCCGTGTTTATGTGAAACTTGTGTGTTATTGCAAAGGAATTCCACGAGTGGTCTTGCACATGCGCAGTAAAGTTGTTTACATCTGAAAGAGCATTTCATCCCAGCATATGAGAACGACTGCACGTTGAATGCGAGCTGGTAAACAATTGTGCATGGAAAATGGTCATTTTGTGTGTTATTTTATTATACATGTTGTTTGCGTAGTTTTAATAGTATTTTCCATTTGTGTGTTTTCTGTTTACAGTTAAATAACCTACTGCAACAGCGACTTACAATGCTTATCTTTAGCACCCACTTTAAGGAGAGCTAATGTGTGTAGTTTCTCTTGGGCTGGCTGAGGCTATCAGATACTGTACCAAGTATTAGTAGTTTAGTAACCGTGTGTGTGTGTGTGTGTGTGTGTGTGTGTGTGTGTTAATAAATTACCAAAAGTCAGTATCGGTTTTGCGTGTTTTTATGTGTAGTTGTTGTGTTGTAGTTTGAGTGTTTTACGCCAAATCTACTACGTGTATTCGTCCCTGGACCGAAGGGAATAGCTTGAGTTAGGTTGAGCTCAGATATCGGTACAGTTATTTAACAGCCAGCCCGTGCGACGAGGAAAGTACGGAGATTGGTGTTGTTCACGTGAGGAGTGCTAGGCTAGCTCGACGTCGTGGGTCTCTTGTCGACGAGCGTCGTGGGAGAGGCGAAACGTAATCATCTCTGCCAAACCAACCCCCACGAGACGAGAGGGACTTCGGTTCCGAGTCGGACAAGCAACGTGGAGGACGTGCGGGAGAGCCAGCTGTTCATCAAAGAGCGGAGCAGAGCGGAGCGACCCATTCCGAGAGGAGGACGCGCTCGGTTGGCCGACAACAATTACCAAAGCAACATCATCATCAAAGAAATGTGTGCTTTTTGCAATGTGTGATTTTTGCATTTGACTGTGCTGTTGTCGGACGATGAGACGAATTAGTTTAGAACTGTGCATGATAGCACTGAAGGCTAACAATATTAAAATATTCTGTTACAAATGGTCCGGAATTCCACATGTAGCCTACTAGAGTTTCACAAGTACAAAAGTATTGGCTTCATAATGTACGTAAAGTATCAACTGTAAAAGTAGTCATTATGCACAATGTCCCATTTTCAAGTGGTAACATGTAGCCTAGCCTATAAAAAATATGTTTTAAACTGCCCATGTACAAGCTGACCTCATGGCACCAAAGCTAATTGTGTGTACTGGTATTTCAAGGGCTGGCAGAGAATAACGCTTAGTTTATCGTAGTTTAAGTTGCGTTGTCAGCTCCACATCTGCTATTTGCAAACATTTTTGTACTTTGGGTACTGTAAGCCCATTTAAATACTAATAGTTTTACTGAAGCACATTATTATCTCCGAATCCTTTCTCATCATGCAGTACTTGTACATTGCAGTATTGATACTTTTACTTAAGTAAAACATTCGATGACTTCTTTCCACCATGCCATTTCATTTATATTTGAATCACGTCAGTTTGCAATGCAATTCATAACTAAAGGTCTATAAACCTGTGTGATATAGTGACGTTATGAAGTACTGCTAACTGGGAAAGCAGCCCGTCCAGCAGGGGCCATTCACACACTCTATGTTGTCTTGACAATGACGTTGGCTGTAGTACCCCGGATGCGATGTTACAAACAGATGACCTGAATGTTGTGGTTGTCCTATGCTAAACAACACATACAGTAACGTAAAAAGGAATACATAGGTTTGATGACAGGAAATTCATTTATATACTATTGCTATAAAACAACAAAGCTAGCCTACATGTTTAAGGTGACATTACACTTATGCTATTGTGCTCCACTATGTTTTCACATTTCAATGTGTAAACATACAGATGCATTTACTATGTCCATGTGTATGATGCGACAGATTGAATAGCATGTTATTGACTTCATTGATGCAAAACATTTTGTATAAGTGATTAATGTCCCTGAATGGGTTTGAGCCTTATTGTTGTTGTAATGTGTGAACATGATGGCGCTCACAAATTGTGCATTTTGAGACTCGGGCGGAATGCAGTGATTCCGTGCCGCCACGTTAATATTGGAGCGTCGGGTTTATATCCTTAACCCAGCCAGGTTGTGTAGCCTACATAACTCTCTATGACATAACTCCATAACATAGGACAAGCTACTGTAAGTTTGTAGACCTCAGTGTCCATGAAAAGAATGTCGGGGCTCCCGAAAATTATCTCGCAGAATCGCTGCTGCGCTGAAAATAGCAGATCCACAAGCTCACAACGCGTCGCAATGGGACCTGTTGTGAGCTTGTAGATCTGCTATTTTCAAATAGCCAACGCAGCCATGCAGATCTGCAAGCTTAACCGAGTGACTGTTAAAGCAGTTTGTTTAAATTACTTTATAAAATGTTATATTTTCACAGGGATTATTTATTAGTGTAGATATACATTTTGGAGTGGATATATGTGTCCAGATGCCTGTCAGACCGTCTGCGCCGCAGGTCTAAAATGGAATAAACGGGCGCAGGCAACGTCAACGACTGGTCTCGACCAGACGTGAGATCTCAGCGTAAAGTAGGATGAAGGCCACGTCAGGATATATTGATAAATGCCGAAAGGTGCGGTAATATCGCCGTACGTTCATTATTCGGGCTGCACCGCGTTGATAAATGAGGGCCACTGTGCCTTCCTTCCGCCAGACAGCTTTTTGTGTATTTACTATGAATATCGCCCCTATACTTAAGGCTGACAAATAACGTAATACACATCCATTCTCTCTACGTCCTGCGTGTCTGGAGGATGTTGGGTCTTTTGAGCAATTGAGCCAATGTGTATTCTCAGAATCCCATTTCACACTCGAGTGTGAAATGTGTCTGTCTGTGTCCCTCATTCACAGAACCGGTTTTCTACGTCATGACATAAGCGCACAATATAAACAGCACACACATGTCCTGGCCTCGTTCTCTTCATTTTTGATTGTTGAGACAGCAGAGAGGCAGCAATGGCACCAGCGTAAAAAAAAAAGTTTGTCCAGAGCAAACTCATCGACGCGAGGACGCCTAAACGAACGGTAGCCACCGCGATCGACCGCCTAAACCACTTTCAGGACAAGCTGCTTCAGGCTGCAGCATCAGTCCTGCTTGGTAAAATAAAGGCTGAACTCAGTGGACATTGGACAATATTTTGCAATAGGCCTACTCGCGTATAAAGATTTCCCGCTTTCCAAACGGGAACTAGTTGCAGTTTGTATTCGATTCATGGAGGATGGAGGACTCATCAAAGAGCGGGCAGTGGAATTTATTGACACCGCGGATTTAACTGCACGGTGCATCACAAAGCGCTCCTAAAAGAAACCAATCATCTACCAACTATTGTAGTGTGGCAGCGGTGGCCTAGTGGTTAGAGGGGCGGCCTTGATACCGGAAGGTCCCTAGTTCGATTCCCCAATTCATCACATCAATCATGAATCACCGCTGAATAGCCCTTGAGCAAGGCTTCCATGCAGGGTCCGGCTGGAAACAAGCTTCGTGCTTAGTCCGACACCCTGGGTAAACAACAAACTTTGCTTTGCTTTGTAGGCTACCCGTGTCTAAGCTAAAACATAAACATGTAGGTCGCCTACATAGGCTACTTTGGTAAATAAATCTGGTTATTTGAAGAGGAGGTTATTCAACTCTCCAGCTGTCTATCTGCGACTCTCTCCCCCCCTTGCGCTTCAACTACATGCAAAAAGGCCGTTCGCAGCTCGCGATGCTTAAATGAAGAAATGTGCACGGAAAATCATCTAAAACTATGCGAAATAAACCCCAAAAAATATCAAAAATAAAAGCGGGGCTTTATTGTGGCTTAAATAGATTCAAGTCGACACTTATTAATGTTTTGGTGCATTCTATAATTTAATACAAAATTCTGATGCCTCTCTGCAGAGTGATACGGCATGAAGTGTGTAGAGGGGAGGGCGGGGCTTTAGGCTGCGTGGACACTGGTGTTGGAACAATGGCGGCGGTGCAAACATGTTCAGATGTGAGAGGGGGCATGTTCAGACCTGAGAGGGGGCGTGAGAGGGGGCGTCTCCCTGCATGAAGCCAGCAACCAATCGGTGTTTGGAGCAAAGAGGGGGCGTCGCCCTGCATGAAGCCAAGTTGCAGCAACCAATCGGTGGCAACGAAGCAATGACGACGCGTTCCAGACCCTTTTTTAGCAAGACCGCCCCCTTTTTCCCACAAACAGAGAGTCCCTGACCAAATCACGCCCCGTTACGCCCCTTTTTCGCCTAAGCCACCTCCTCTCTTTATATAGCTCGAGAGGTTAACTCCTACATACCTCAGACGTCTTTCATCTCTGTCTATAGAGGACGGCTCGCTTCGCTTGAGCCGTCCTAAAAAGGGCAGCATGTTGAACTAGACCGTTTTGGTAACAAGCACTAATATGACACAAATATGAAAAGAACACAAACTATACCTTGACGTTTGCGCTCTCAGATTTGTGTAGATGTGAAAAATAGAGATAGCATGTCTATAGGGCAGGTATTTCATGAAGGCCATAGCCACTGTGAACCCTCAGTGTGGCCTATTTTGTGAAATAAACTGCTATTTCTATGTATTTATTTATTTCATACTATGTATAAAACATTTTATCATCGTTAACCCTCAAGTTCAGTTCATAATTAATGTGGACTTAAAATCATTATTTTATTTGATGGCCTTGCTGCTCAGGCATTTGACGTTTGTGCCCTCAAACGCCAAAGGCCAAGTGGCCTTGCCCCTAAAATTATGAAATTGCTTGGCTGAAGTAGCTTGGCTACTAAATACTGCAGCTACTAGCCTACAAATGTCATCTGCATGCAGTATTTAATGACACATTTATATCTTTGAACACATACCCATGTTCCATCTAACAACACATTAGCTGTCTGACAGCAATAAATGTGTCCTGGTGAGAGACTGCAGGCTGATTCATTGGTTGACATTTCTAGTGTCAGCCGTGACAGATCTGCTGTGTGACTCATCAAACATTTCTCTATTCATCACTTTCCACAAAGCAGGCTAAATATCACTGTGACATCCCCACAAGGCTAGTGTCTAATGGCGCGGTATAAATGAGCTAATGTCCCATGGCTATTGAACTCTATTGTTATGTGGAAATCTTGTTGTTTTTTCATGTTTGATGCAGACAGAGTAGGCCTATGTTAGGGTTCAACAGGTGAATGTCTTGTAGAGTGAAGAAGCGACAAAAGGAATACAGTTTTGGAAGGAAAATTATTTATTTTGTAGGCTTGAGAATGAAGAGGGCGGTCAAGTCAAATCACAGCCATTTACAGTAAATGTCCTCACTTATCATAACTCAGAACAGGATGAAATGAATAATTATTTATTTAAAGGCGATGTAAGTGATTTGTATGATGTACTCTGTGGCCCTTTTATGCCCATACATGGATATCTCTGTATCTGTCTGTCTGAGTAAAAGCACAACTCTGTACTCTGACAGCAATGAATTCTAGTTAAGTCTTCTCTAGACAGGGAATCTTGAGTCAAGAAAATAGAACACACCACAGAGCATCTCAAGAGACAAGTCTAGGTGTCCGCAAGTAAGTTTAGCCGCTATAAGCCATTAGATGGTGGGCCAAACATTTTAAGAACATTAATTTAAGAACATGCGCGACAGACAGATCGCCTTATATACAATAATAACTTAATTTCTATAAAAGTTCATACGGTAAATATATGTGTGTGGTATAATTGCATACTGATATATCTGATTACAGCAAATACCGTGGAAAATAATAATTATTTGAGTTGTTTTAAAAAAAAAAAAATCTTACAGTTTATGTAGATTAAATGTTGTTATTGTGCTCTTTTGTGTTTTTTAACAAAACGTATGCGCCTGAATGAGCTATGAGATACCTGAATATTCCTCTGGGATTTATAAAGTAATAAAAGTATCGGTAGCACTTTACAATAATGACCCGTTATAAAGCATTTATAAACGTTTATAAGTAGTTTGTAGACTATTAACAAATCATTAACAACCTGTTTGTTGACATTCGTAAATGATTACTAAAACCTTTATAACTACAGTTACAAATCATTTGTAAAGTATTAGTAAGTAGTGAACTATTCATGAATAAGCCATTTATATACATCTGTAAAATATTATTAAATCATTTGTAACGACCCATTCTAAAGCATTTATAAACGTTTATAAGCAGTTTGTAGACTATTAACAAATCATTAACAACCTGTTTATTGACATTCGTAAATGATTACTAAAACCTTTATAACTACGGTTACAAATCATCTATAAAGGTATTAGTAACTATTCATGAATAAGCCATGTATAATACATCTGTAAATGACGATTTAATCATTTGTAACTGATGTTACATAATATATACAAGCTATTGGTAGCTTGTTCATGTTTAACATATGCTTTGTTAAACATTCCTAAAGTATCTATAAATCCTTAGTACATGTTATTATGTGCCCTATAGTAAAGTGAAGACAGTTCATCATTTACAACTGTCTGTTAATGTGTTTGTTCATGTTTAACATGCTTTGTAAAACATTCCTAAAATATCTATAAATCCTTTGTACATGTTATTATGTGCCCTACAGTAAAGTGAAGACAGTTCATCATTTATGACTGTCTGTTAATGTGGACTTTCTCCGTACCTGTTGCAAACTACCTGGCTTTCATGAATGCAGACACCAAACAATTACTAGAATTATCATTCATGTTAAGCAAATGATGCGTAAGACATTCGTAAAGAGTATGTAAACCATTTGTGGTGTTAGGGACCAAAAAAGTCACTACAAAGTACTACCAATCAACTCTAAATTGCCTGAAACGTACTCCTAACAGGTTTTTGGGGGAACGATTTTGGCCTCCACACTTAGTGATTATTTCGGATTTAACTTTCGTTTCGGTGGTGACCAACTTTCGTTTCGGTAGTTTGATTACAAAATGTAAGTTGTGTAAAAAATAATCTGACTATACTAAGTTGTTATTTGTTATTATTATTATAGTTATTTGTTTAAGTCAGGCTATACTCTACTCAGAGTCATAAGTTTACAAAATGTACTAAAGCACAGTGAACGTCTGTGCGGTTTGTCTTCATCACTGAAAATAACGTACATGTAAACTGATGTCATGTGCAGTTGGGGTGAAGAAACACAACCATTTCACTCCTAATAATACCTATTTGATTTGACATCCTGACTTGCTGCTGTAGCTGAGGCTTGAACCTGTTACCTGCGGCTCACTAGTCAGTGACTCCATCCATTCACCTACAGCTGTTTCCTTGGAATCTGTGGTTCTGAAACGTTTTGTTGTCAACCCCCCAAATTGACATGTATTTGGGCAGTGGACCCCAATGTGAAAAGATGTAGTGTCAGGGCCCCCCATGAAAAAGATTTATATTTATGCTGTAACACATTTTTTTAAAGTTATTTGTCTTGTTTGTTGTTCAAGTCAAAGCACCAGGAAGGCTGTACTTGTCAGCCATCTGTTAGCTCAATGGGTTGAGACGCAGTATTCATGATCCAGAGGCCATGAGTTCAAATCCCATTGATGTCTTTCCTATGATTCTTTCCTTTGCAGACTGGCTTCCAGAAGATCAACTGAAAACTACCAGGAAGGCTATATTTGTCATCCAACTGTTAGCTCAATGGGTTGAGACGCAGTATACATGATCCAGAGGCCATGAGTTCAAATCCCATTGATGTCTTTCCTATGATTCTTTCCTTTGCAGACTGGCTTCCAGAAGATCAACTGAAAACTACCAGGAAGGCTGTACTTGTCAGCCATCTGTTAGCTCAATGGGTTGAGACGCAGTATTCATGATCCAGAGGCCATGAGTTCAAATCCCATTGATGTCTTTCCTATGATTCTTTCCTTTGCAGACTGGCTTCCAGAAGATCAACTGAAAACTACCAGGAAGGCTGTACTTGTCAGCCATCTGTTAGCTCAATGGGTTGAGACGCAGTATTCATGATCCAGAGGCCATGAGTTCAAATCCCATTGATGTCTTTCCTATGATTCTTTCCTTTGCAGACTGGCTTCCAGAAGATCAACTGAAAACTACCAGGAAGGCTTTACTTGTCAGCCATCTGTTAGCTCAATGGGTTGAGACGCAGTATACATGATCCAGAGGCCATGAGTTCAAATCCCACTGGTGTCTTTACTGTGATGCTTTCCTTTGCAGACTAACTTCTAGAAAAACAAGTTAAAACCACCAGGAAACCTGTAACTCTCAGCCAACAGCTTAGCTCAACTGGTAGAACGTCTGTCCAATAACATGACTTGACTTGAGTGGGTTCGATTCCCACTCGAGTCAAGTGTCCCCGGTAACTTGAGGCAACGGATAAATTGACTGATATCCTTAGTGATACTTCCCTTTGCAGACTAACTTCTAGAAAAACAAGTTAAAACCACCAGGAAACCTGTAACTCTCAGCCAACAGCATAGCTCAACTGGTAGAGCGTCTGTCCAATAACATGACTTTATAGATGATTTGTAACCGTAGTTATAAAGGTTTTAGTAATCATTTACGAATGTCAATAAACAGGTTGTTAATGATTTGTTAATAGTCTACAAACTGCTTATAAACGTTTATAAATGCTTTAGAATGGGTCGTTACAAATGATTTAATAATATTTTACAGATGTATATAAATGGCTTATTCATGAATAGTTCACTACTTACTAATACTTTACAAATTATTTGTAACTGTAGTTATAAAGGTTTTAGTAATCATTTACAAATGTCAACAAACAGGTTGTTAATGATTTGTTAATAGTCTACAAACTACTTATAAACGTTTATAAATGCTTTATAACGGGTCATTATTGTAAAGTGCTACCAAAGTATCTATCTACAGATCCTATAAAAATGCTAAAAACAGCTTAAATGTTTAAAAAGTGAGAAATCGTCTTTGTCACTCCTTGCATATGCCAATGGCCAACCCATGAGAATGGATAGAGTTCACAATTTTAAAGCAAAAATCATCGGTCTATGCCTTGCTAAATCGGCTTTGTCACTCATGCCAATGACTGGTGCCCATGTGCAATTTCAAACTTGTCAACTCCTCAGTGAGAAGAACAAATACGTGAATGGATGAGGACAGTCTTAACTGAGTGACAGGGTTTACAAAAATGCCAATAAACAGCTTGGGGAAAGTGAAAAATCAGCTTTGTCAGTCCCTGCATGGGCGATGGCAATGCTCAATGCCTATGTGCAATGTCAGATCTATTGGCCAACCCCCTGAGGAGGGAAATGCATGAGAACAGACTAGGAGTTTTCTTTATTGTATATTACGATTGTAGTATCAACCTGTTTGTCCCTATTATAGGAATATAATTATAGACTATCGTGTAAAAAAGAAAATATTTGAAAACAGCAAAAATAGCTGATCTACAAGCTTGATGCGTTGTGAGTTTGTAGGTCTGCTATTTTCAAAAAATGCTATCACACAATAATGCCATGCTCAAAAGCACTGCCCAGCAACACATACAGTATTAGCTGCCGTAGGACAAGGTATGGTTAACAGGATTTTATTACTATGTGCTCATGCTTTCATTCCCAACTGCCAAACCTCCAGTCCTTTCTTCTCTACCACCTACAAATGCTTTCCCCTCAGGGAGTTTTTGCTGACACCAGAAACAGTTTGTTTTGCAAAAGCCCTATCCTTGACCTGTAAGACAAGGCAAGTTTAGTTGTACTGTATTGCACACAATAGAAAATAAGAACAAGAAAAGTTTGAAATAAACTCTTTACAACTACTTGGCAATGTGTTTTGAGTCACAACAATTCTCTTCCTCTGGCAACCTGAGCTTCACTCATAAAACAGATTTTGGGGAAGGGCGGGGGGGGGACCAAATATTAATTCATGGATTCATCCATCATTTGGATTCCATAGAAGCCAGCATGAACCTGGCCCCCAGATGGACAGGGTCGGCAATGACGTGGCCAAACAAAATTTTCCTATCGTGAGTTTTTATTTTGCTTTAATCCATGTGAATTGCAATGCATGTTGAGGTGCCTAGAGCACACCTCCAAAACCGCTTTCACTTCTGGCCATTAGAACGGTGAACAGTGGTGGTCAGTCGGACAAACTCTATGTGGTTCTGACGGCTGTACCCTACGACACAGCCATGGGTAGGCAACCCGCATCCTGGCAGAAGTCTGTGCTCAGAGGACTTTTTTTGTTAAAGCTAGATTTAGTGTTAAAAGTATTATCTGCCTCATCGGCAGTTGCTGATGAGGAATGGATGCTAAATTTGCAGAATCGGTTGGGTGCTTTATAATGTAAAACGTTTACAGTTTTAAACCGCTATCTAGACTGTACAATATTCTTCCAGCTAGAACTTACAGTATGTATATATTATTATGTTGAACGTGTTTTCTGATCACTGTCCATTTCATCTGCAGTCTGTGGAGATAAGTCTGTCGCTTGGTGTTTTCACTAAACTGTAGGCTATATAATTTTTTAATGAAAGACCGTTTTGCAGGGTGTTCAACTTTATGTTAATTCCAGACAGTTACCTATCAAGACAGGAATTGAGGAAACTACCAGCGCACAGGGCCCTGGCTTGTCCTGGGAAGAGTCACGAGTGCCATTAGCCTTGCAGCCTGGATGCAGCAGGTTTTACTGCAGGTGGTATCTCAGAAAGCCTCTTGGGGCTGGAACAGCAACAAAATAAGAGAGAGCCATCTAGCATGACGACTGCACAATTTATCTTTTTTCTTCACTTGATTTCAGCGCTGAGGTAATGTAGAATTTACACTGTAGAATCTTCGTTCTAGATTTATCAAAGCAAGTGTCAGACTGCAGTGAATAGAAGCCTTATGTGTGACAATGGCCAGTTCCAATAGTACGATTACACAACATGAGCCACTGTGGCAGTTTTAGGTTGATGAGCCAGAAGGTCATGAGAGCATGAGAGAAGGGATTCTTCCAGTCTTCCAGGGATTGCAGCCCTGCTTTGGGCAGGAGGGTGGAACACTTGGGCCAGGCCTCCAGAGTAGGGCAGGGCAGCTGGTGTCAATACAGCATACTAAACTCGGCTGAGCCCTCCCCGAACATCACTGGCACGTCCTCTCTGGCTGTGCCGTTCAGCTGGATTACTCTGTGTGGCTCCACTCAAAAGGCATGTTCCCACTGACCTTATTAACCGAACAATTAGTCAGATTTTTGTTCAAGCTTACATTATGGCCCATGACCTGTAAAAGTCAGCAAGTGAATGACAGTTTATGAACCTTGTGAATGTTATCCTGACAGTTATTCTGTTCACCCTGCCCTGGACTCGAATAAAGCCTGATTTATGCTTTAGGCCAAAGTGTTGTGCGGCATGTCACTTGACAAAAATAACGTATTTTAAAAGAAGTGTCAAAACAAATTGTTTTTGTTGAGCGACACGTTGCACGACTCTTTGTCGCTGATGCATAAATCAGGCTTTATAGTCCAAAAACATATGAAACTATATGACAATGGCTGGAATTCTGCAATGCTTTAGTTTTATTTCCACATAGTCTGGTCTGGCCTAGTCTTTAGCCATACATTTGAATGTAGTAACCTTCTTATGTTTTTGGACGTTTCCTGAGATTTTGTGTTAAACAGGCAAAATGATTTGTGTGGCTTACAAATGAGATATTTAATAGATGAGAAATGAAGACGAGTTGAAAAACGAAAAAGTTAAAAGCACACTTAAAATGTTCTCCCACTGAGCGGAGAGTATACATACTGCATTTATGCGTTTAGTTTAGTCTCCCCAGAACTTTGTTTGGAGCTTGTGTCTCTAGCCTACCTGTGAACTACGTTTGAATAAAACAGAGGCAAAAATACGTTTCTGGTCAAATATATTCTACCAGTGTAGAGTGTAAGAAGTTTATGATTCCTGGCAGCCTTGAAATTCTTTAACAACAAGTGATTCAATGTTGTCTGCGGCTAGCTTTAGAAAAACTCTGGAACACTAGTGAGGGTTTGTCGTCCACAAACAGACCGTGCCATGTCCTTCACAGTCTGCACTCTATCATTACCCACATGAACCCTAGTGTACCTATCTTGGCATGCTATTATACTTTCTGCGAAAATAGACAATCTACAAGCTCACGTGTCGCAACAAGCGCCGTGAGACTGTAGATCTGCTTGTTTCGCTACTCAGTTGACTAACAGGAAGTATATTGGGTTTAAGTGGTTAACCTGTGCCTCAGCCAGAGCCCCCAGTCCCTTGGCTTGGACCCCTGCCTGTTGAACATCAGCTCTAATCCCCTGACCCACAGCTGCAGTTTAACCCATTCAATACAGGAACGCATCTGTGTCATTTTAGATTTTAGATATATCCATTATTGTATACTTTGGCTATTCAAAATTAGCAGATATACAAGCTCATAGCATGGCACCAAGTGCCGCGCTATGAGCTTGTAGATCTGCTATTTTTGAAAAATCATGAAACTTTGTGCAAATCTTTGAATATATATTTGTTAAAGCGAACATTTGTAACTCAAAATCTTTGCTTCTGGGAGTCCCTGGAACAAAATGATTTGAGATGGGGGGCCGCGACCAAATACATATAATTTTGGGGGTCCTTGACCAGGCCCCCAGAGCCTTGGTAGAACATTGAAGCGGCCGTCACCTGGTGGTCAATCTGAGAATGCAAAAAAAGTTTGTGCGCCTGCTCAGAACTCTATGGACACGCCTTTTCGACTCAGTATTGGTACTTCCGGCAGACAGATTCTATTAGACCCAATTTTAAACTTCCAGCAGTCTTCCGGGTGCTTCAAACACCAGTGAGCAACTTTCATAGAAATGAATAGCTGGGGCTGGGGCAATCCGCCCTCTAGTTTTTATTATAATTCTATGTCCTGAAAAAGGTTGAGAACCACTGCTATTATAGCAACATACGGTTTTCAGAAAACTGTTTAAAAGACATTTGTAGATGCGTTCCCAGATTGAATGGGTTAAGTCCCTGCGCTGCACGCACTTTGAACCCTGGCCTCTCACTCACTCTCGCTTTGCACAGCCCTGATAGAGCAGCTATGGTGGGCTGCACGCTCTGTGCTCTGTGTGGTTGGCTGACAGCCCCAGGGCTTCCATGGGACTGGCTGCGGCTAACCCGATCCAGAGACCAGTGACAATAGAGGCAGAGCTGATGCCAGCCCTGAGGGGGAGAGCAGGAAGATTCTATTGCTGTGTAAGACTTTACATAGTGATAATAATAATGTATTTTCTTGTTGTCCTGCCCTGGCATTATCCATGACTGCTGTACAGGTCGATCTCGTGTAAGACCGGCCAAACTCCAGGTTGTCCTCCTGGCTATGTGCGGGGGTGGAGATGGTCATGAAAGGATATCGATGTGTGTGTTGTTGACCCATCGGTTGAGCTCCAAGCAAATAGCACCAGTTCATTTAAGAGATTCTCTGAATTTCTACAGCTGTGTGTGTGTGTGTGTGTGTGTGTGTGTGTGTGTGTGTGTGTGTGTGTGTGTGTGTGTGTGTGTGTGTGTGTGTGTGTGTGTGTGTGTGTGTGTGTGTGTGTGTGTGTGTGTGTGTGTGTGTGTGTGTGTGTGTGTGTGTGTGGTGGAAAATGTGGACATGGCTCTCGGCCCACAGTAAACACAGACTGGTCAACATCAATTCTGAACTCTTATGTAACTGCATACTTTCAGTAAATAGTTGCTATATTTCACTCTTTATATTTTATTGCACATGCATTTAAAAACAATCACGAAAAAGGAACCTGAGATAATGGTACTGAAATAAGATGGCAAAACAGCGCAATACTGTAGTCTGAAAGGTGCATTAACAACTTTAGCCAGTTTATACTTTGGTGTATGATGGTGTTGCGTGTCACACATAGCTCATCTACAGGCTCACAACGCATTACGTCGCAGCCCGTTGTGAGCTTGTAGATGTACTATTTTCTGAAGTTTTTTTTTTCTTTTGAGGAATTTCACCTTTTAATGACATGCCAGAAAGTGACATGCTAGGTTGAAAGTGGTTAATTGATCACAGCCAGCTTGATGTCACCCTGCTAACACTGATACTAATTACCTGACAGCTCGAATTGAATTCTCACAGCAAAGGTAACCCAACCTCTGTTAGACATGCAGCAAGCTGCCCTTGGTACAAAACTGTTGGTTGTGCAGCAATGCCACCTTGTGGCCGCAATGTTTTTAGAAGGCAGTTTCAAAACAAGCAGACTGAGACATTACAGAAACAATGGACAAAAGCACAGGCTATTGCTACAGTATGCATTCAGTCTGTCAGCTCGATAAGTTGTGATAAGCACTAATTTTTGCCACATAATTGCACAACACTTATTGGGATCCAGGTCGGGTCAAATGCATTTTATCCTTACTTCAAATAATAATTTGAAACAATTCATCTAATTTGGCAAAAAGAATCACATAAACGTAACTATTTAGTGGCACAAATACAAGATGATCTCAACCAAGGAGCATGGGTACGGTATATTATTAAGGAGAGTACAGTGGGGTGGACTGTTTTTCAACGTGGGTTCCGGGGACCCTCCAGGGGTCCAAATTAACCCTTAAGGGGACTCCAACAGTGTACAAATGGAACCAAACGTCACCATAAGGATGGAGAAGTTAACAATGAACAGTTTACAGTGTATATTGGGGTCCCAGAGATGGGAACAAATAATAATTTGGTCGTCACTCCTTTGAGATATTTGTCACTGTATATTTGCACATACGGTGAGATGAGTCCTCTGTATTTAACCAATGTTATATAACAGGACCAGTGGGTGTTACAGGGCAGTGCCCAGAGAGCAGTCAGGGGTTAAGTGTTTAGTTTTTGTTATCTCATTAGTTTTAGTTAACTATAACCAGAATGGCTGATATATCGGTCACTATTTGACTCTTTTGACAACATTGGTATCGTCAATTATGCAGCCGATGTGTCCAGATCTTTTTGCACTTTCAACCAGCCGTCCCTATTTTGGCCATGCCATTATAGGTGAGCATTGCCAAAAGTTTTCAATTTTAAATTGCACATCTACAAGATTACAACGCATTGGGAACTTTGACACGCAACCCAGTGAACCAGGGACCGTCTGTTTCCCATGCAGCCTCTCTGTACCCATTCAGCTATGGCCACCCACTCAAAAGGGCTGTCCGTGGCCTAATAGGGGTCTTTGAAATTGAAAAGGTTGAGAATCACTGCATTAGAGGTAAGATGAAGTAGCAATACAGTAGAATCCACAGAGTGATGATTATCTCCAGCTCTGATGGGGTTACGTCACAAGATGCTGCTGAAGATTGATGAGTCATATCTCTCTCACTGTAGGAAAGTAGATCAAACAAAGGTTTAGGATTGAGGCAAAAACTAAGGAATATCACCTCAATATGACAAACATAGGTTCAGTATTGGGCCCATTTTTTAAATTTTGTATATAAATGACACTGTTGGATGAATCAGAGCTTATATTGTTTGGTAATCGCACAATAAACATCCCTGCATAGGTGATGATTGATAAAACAAGTTCATGGGTGTGACATTAGACCACAACTTTGTTTGGAAACCTCATGTACTGTAAGGCATGTTGAAGAAAGGACCATTTTGTTTTGTTTAAGAGCATTGTAATTATAAGTAAGGCAAGGCACATACTACAATCATATCATAATCATTCAATCATTAGATAACCTACCTGTCCTTCTCCATCAGGTAGATATGTTTCTCACTCTCCTCTTGACCCTTGTCCTTCATCATTGCATTCACCTCGTCAAAATCCTTTGTATTCATGAGTCCATTGCTTTCCTCTACTTTGTCTTCATCTCCAGAATCATGGCGTAATTCGTGGTCTTTTGCACCAGCCACAGCCTCTCTCCTATTCTCTGTCGTGACCTCAGTCACCTCTCTGACCCCACAGTCAACTTCAACAGTAGAGATTTCCTGGCCTTCCGCTGTGAATTTGACTGAATTCACAACAGCGATGTCTTCCACACACTTTATCGTCCTTGTAACAGCTCTTATCTCCTTTCTTTGCTTTCCCATCTCGCGTTGCCCCACTAGTCCTTCCTCCTCCCCTCCTCCCTTGAAATTTCTCTCATGTTCCTCTTCTTCAATCTCTACTTTTGTTTTCTCCTTCACATGCTCCGAATTTCCAAAAGCCCTGGCCTCTGTCTCTTCTCTGACCTCTTTCTCCAGTGCTTCATCTCCTGAATGCTCTGGGTACCGCTTCTCTGCCTCACTTCTCTCCGCCTCCCTCTCATCACAGCTGTCCATAGGGCGGTCGCCTACCGTGACTGACCTCACAGCCACACCCGGGCCGTCTCTGAACTCTGCAACCCCTTTTGTCCTTTGCACGCTCCCCTGCCTGACATCACTCTCGTCCGCTTCCTCCCCTGCCTCGATCCCCAAAAACGCAGCCTGTGTCCCGCCATCCAGTTCTTTACGCTCCGAGCTCCTCACACCATTATTTCTCTCCTCATCATCATTATCGTCCTCTTCCGTTTCTTTTTCACGGTTCATATATGTCGCAATTTCCTCCCCATCTGAGTTTTCTGGATGGAAAACTCTGTTCTTTTTACTACCATCTCCCTCATCTCCATCTGCCACTTCCTCCCCGTCCTGACAGCTTGCCTCCCCTTCCTCCCTGACAAATCTAATATTTTCTCTGTCCTCCTGCCTCTCATCTTCCTCCTCCTCATAATCCTCATCATTATGTTCCCTCACATACAGAGCTCTCTCCTTGAATTCCTCTTCACTTCTGGCTTCATACTCTGACTCTTCCTCCTCATCTCTATCATTTACGGTCTCTCTGAGCCCGGTGTCCTCTGTTATTTCCTGCTGTAATTTGGGGAAAGTACCTCTATTTTTCTTCTCATTCCTCTTCTCCCGATCCATAGGCTCGTCTCTGTCCCTAGGCTGGCTCTGCAGGTCATTATGCTGTGTCAGTGAGCTGCTCTCCTGATATGGGGTGTGACAGTGTTCAGATCCCTTCCCCGATATGTTCAGAAGTTTTGGTTTCCCCCTCCTCATTTGTGCTCTTGTTCCCATCTCAGCCCTCGTTCCTTGTCTGTCATGTTCGTGAGAGGATTGGCAGACGTCCTTGTTCAGTTCCAGGATGTAGCTAAAGGCATCCTCCTCATCCGAGTCCAGGGTTGACAGGTTGTACATCCCTTCCTCGGAGCTCTGAGAGAAGTCGTCCATGCACAGCTTACAGGAGACCTCCGTGGCTTTCTCCATCCACGACCAGACGTCCTGGTCGACAATGTTTATGTCAAGTCGTAACGGGCTGTTTGGATGTGTGGCACTTGTAGGGTTCTTCTGTTTTGATCGCGGTGTGGGCACACTGCCCATGGTTGGTTCCATGCTGCTTTGGGGCTTATACGATGAAACGATGCTTTTAGTATTGGACAGGTTGGAGGTGTGTTGCATGTTCAGGTGAATGGAGCCGGCATTCGGCTGCCGTGGAGAACCACTTCCCCATCGCTTCCACAGCAACTGCTCGTTTGTGTTCTCCAGGCCCTCCAGCAGGGCTTGGGCTTCTGGGTGCTGGGCAAGAGACTCTCCAATGCAGATCGACTCAGCTGATGTGAAACCCGGGATCTCAGGGATGTTTATGCTTGTTTCAATGCCTGATGGGTACTCCTGTATATAGAGTGTAGTATATTAGTATATCAGTATAATGAATCTTTTTTCTTTTTCTTTCAGAGTTAACAGAGGACTTCGGAATAATTAAAGTTTTGTTATTTTTTTATATTTATGAATGCAATGGTCTGTCTTATTATAGGAAACCTGTTCACCTCATCAACCCCTGCATAATGCTCGAGGAACATGGACACGTATGTAATGATGGACCGCTCTTCTGGTGAACTGCATATTACATCTGCAGAATGAATGATTCACACATTAGGGCAACAGACAACGACAGTACTGTTACATTTACGCAGAGCACGCCCCTAACTACTCAAAACTTTATAAATTGACCTGCACATGAGTTCCATGCACATCCGAGCAGGACTTATTAAGTTATTTTATATGTCTTGTTTTATCAAATACAGGTAAAATAGGTAAAATAGATACAGGCAAAATAGAAAATGAGACACTTGGGTGTTGGATTTGGATTTTTGTTATGATAAAAACAGCACTCTAAATTGACTATTTATTGTCACACAGACATTTCCGGCAATATTTCTCTGCTTATGCATTTGGCAACTGTACCCAGGCCATGGGTAATTATAGATCTATAGAGATTATGCAGGTCTATCCCAGCAGGGGGAGCCACTATCACACAATGTGAGTTAAGTAAAAATATATAAATGATGAAATTATATCTTTGAGACACACTAGTGCAATCAGTGAGTTCCATGCACATCAGATTGTGACTTATTTGATATTTTGGAGAATATAACACATAATACAATAATCAGCAGTGTTTTAAGATGTTCTACCTTCAGGGTCCAGAAGAGGGGGTATGCCCAGATTGTGCTGGGCAATCATAAAGGCTCTGTGAACATTCTCCCTGGGCTCTTTGGTCAGGCTGTCTCTTAGGTCCACCAGGGCAGGGTCTATCGACTTTATCATGGCAAGGAAGGCCAAGCCACTCATCCAACTCTTGCCAAAGTCATACACCTCCACGCCGAACCTGGAAGAAGTAGTCCGACACAAGCAAAACAAAGACCAAAGTGAGCTTTAAAATACCAATGAATATACCTATATATGTATTTGAATATACATTGAAATACCTGTGAAATGTTTTTTTTTTCACACTTATGTCCAATTCATGCATGCAACATTGCATCATTTTTGGGGTGCAGCACCATCTTACAATGAAGTATACATCGGGCGTTATAACCCTTTATCTCGTAGCCAGGTTGTTGACAAAGACAATACAACCATGTGCTTAACCAGCTTTTCCCTTTATTTTTCAACTCACTTTGATGTGCATGTTTGAACCCAGTGCAGAAGTGTCTTGATAGCTTTCCCATGGTACTTTGGCGCCCTGGCAGCCTTTCTGCCTTTGGTTGGCAGGGTGCTACTGGAGTAGCTGATGATGTCATTGTACTGGGGTGAAAGGTCACTGAGGGAGCTGCTTGTGGATAAGGAGGTGAGGCTGGAGGAGAAACGCTTCTGGACACCCCCTGTCATTCCCTTTATCTGTGGGGCAGAAAAACAAAGTGTTAATGGTAGATCTCTGTGTGTGTGTGTGTGTGTGTGTGTGTGTGTGTGTGTGTGTGTGTGTGTGTGTGTGTGTGTGTGTGTGTGTGTGTGTGTGTGTGTGTGTGTGTGTGTAAGAGAGAGATAGAGGGAGAGGGAGAGTAAGAGACAGCTAAGATGAGTAATAGAGCAAGGGAGGAGAGCAAAAGATGGATGAAAAAATGCAGGAAGAGGTGTGGATAAAAGTGAAAGTGGGTCAGAGATGGAGGGCTAGATACAGAGACAGACATCTAACCTGGAAAAATAGGATAATGTTCCACATGAGGTCAAGAACAACAGAAGGAACCCCGTCAGCGATACCTGAGGCATCAATGCCAAGCAGCTTCACCTGAAAACAAGCCAGTAAGGAGAGATTAGTACTTGTTGGCTTGTCTGGAAAGTAAAACAAAAACATAAAGGACAAAATATATCAGAAGAGTGTCTCTGTGACTGCTATTGTCACAGAGAATGAATGCTAATACACCCACATGTCTGTCGTCCAGGAACGCCAGGGCCTTGGAAATGTTGTTAAGTCTGAAAATGTGGTGAGACGATGGCCTGAACCTGTATAGCTACAAGGACAAATCACACTAGAAACTTTACTTATTGATATAGTCTATAATAATTACCATATCTTCAGTAATACTTCTTGATTAACGACATCATTTATGTTTTACCAATTCAAAGATATGTATTTTTTTTGCTAACAGAATACAGCTGGGGTTTATATGCAAGACATTTTGTCAGCTTAAATGGCCACAAACTAATTTCATAATGATTGCAAAATAATTCATTAATCTTTAACGTGGCAACATGACTCTGTACAATCAGACCAGTTAACTGGTTAAATGAACATAGCCTGAAGACGTTAGAGCTCTACGTTTTCACCTGTGACTGATTGATGGCATAGAAATTGCACTAATTTAGATTTAGATCACTCCTAGCTTTCTCTGTAGCTTGGATCTTACCAGTTTGTATCCAGATAGTTCCTCCAGTAATGCCATAAGTACTCTCCCATCCTGAATATCTGTGAACAGGTCCTGTACTTCGATTGGAGGGTCACACTGTAAAATGATGAATCAAATACCTTACTTTTTTTACATTGTTTGTAATTTGCAGTGCAATGCAAATTAATGCAGTGCAATGGGTTTAATTTGCCTTACTCTCTGCAGAAAGACATTCATCCACTTTGTGAAAGTTCTCTTCTGTACGACTTCCCTTTCACCTTGAGTAAAAAAGAGACATGGCCTTGTGAAACACTCGTTGCATTGTAAAGCCCAGGACAATAACACTACTTTCAGATGTAGCTCACAGTAACTGTATTTGTGGCAAGCATTGCAAGCAGGTAAGAACAGGACTCTGTCACAGCCTGGGGTGATAGAAGTACAACTGTATCTGCTTCTAGAGCAATGCCGATTGGGAAGGTATTTTACTATGAAATTAACTAAGTTGTCTTCTTGGCCCATGAACAAAACAATATTATGAGGTGCTGTGTCTGGTTCATCAACATACTGAAAGATAGTTGGTGATTGGGCAATCAGCTGCCACAATGCCAACAGGAATTGACTGGAAAATGAAAATATGAAAAAGGTAGCACCCTACCTTTTACAGAGCAAAAGAACAGTCTTTCTGTCCCAAGCAGACAGAAAGACAATCTCCCAGTGTCAATTAAAAATACTGTAGCATCAGAGCTGAAGTGTTTATATTCCTGTTAATGCACTGTACCTTGAGACCACTTTGCTTGTTGATGATCACTGACCATTGATTCCTCCTGTCCATCCCAGCTGGCCTTCTCCTGCATTGCCATGGTTAACACTTTAAATGTAGGGAGTGGTCAATGTCCACGACACTTCACCACCGCTTCTGTCCATGGAAAGTCTATGAAACAAGAACCATTCTAAGATCAGTGCAGTAGTAATCCCAGGTACATCCAGGTTCATGCACAGCAGGAAATGGCAAAGTGAGGGAGTGTGGTTCCTGCCTGTACATGCTGGGACCTCCTCCTCCTGACCCAGCACCCCGCCCCCTCCTGACATAGCATCAACTTATCTTGTATCATGGTGGTAGGTTGAAGTTGGCAGCAGCCTGGCATTACATGAGATATGGTTTTTCTGTGGGGTGACCCTGCATATTATCAGTGGTTCTCAAACCTTTTCATGTCAAGGACCCCCAAATTGTATTTGGCCCACAGACCCCCATCTCAAAATATTCTGTTCCAGGGACCCCCAGAAGCAAAGATTTGAGTTAAAAATGTTTGCTTTCAAAATATATATTCGAAGTTTTGCACTAATGTATAACATTTTTCAAAAATAGCAGATTTACAAACTCATAGCTCTATGAGCTTGTATATCTGCTATTTATAAATAGCCAAAGTATAAAATAATGGTTTAAGTGGTTACACAGATGTGTTCCATAGCTGGCTTTAACTTTTTTTTAATGAATAAAATGTAATTCTGTCCAATCTGTATGGTATTTTGTCTCCCTGCTCTTCTATTGAGACATTCCGATCGTGTCAAAGGCCATGTCTCACGTAGACACAGGATCTGACATGAATTTTGACCTGATGGTCAAGATTCATGTGTCCCTCGAGCAAGCAGGCCTGCTCTATTAGCTCAATGGTAAGAATTTCAGCACTTGCGCAGGAAACCGGGTTCAAATCCGGGGTAGAAGAGGAAAGTTACATAGTTCTGCTTTAAGACCAGCTTGTCATCTAATACAAAAAATGAAACAGGGGGAACCTGTTTCATTATACAGTGTGTGTATGTGTATATACACATACAAACATCCCACCCAGTTTGTGTGTGGCGTGCGTGTTGTGTCCTATCACCACAAAACATTGATGCATAGACGTCAGTAGCTGTTAATCTGTAGTCATTAAACATAATTATAATTGTTATGGAGTGCACCTTTAATCATGTGTCGAGGAATTCCGGTTCAATCAAGACATTGCAGCAAACAGAGTCGGAGACACTTGCGTTTTTCTAAGATAGTATTTTATTACATATTTCACTGCCGATAAAGACCACCAGACCATATACGTACATAGATAGCAGGTAGCTTGTGTCTTCATAATAAATACCAGGCCAGGCTGGCCAGCATGAAGTGGCGCCTTGATTCTATAATATTCAGATTGTCTGCACATGTATCATAAAACCAAGGATGAATGACACCTTCGCATGCACATACTAGGCAGTTAGTCTGGTACACACAATTGGAAAGACAGTAAGGTTAACAGTGAATACAATACATTATACCACATGACAGGACACCTCTTTCAATTGAGGAAACAATCCAATCCTATACCCAAGAAAAATATCAACAAAACATGCATTTGTTTGGGGGAGGAGGATACTATGACCTGCATGATGTGTTAAATATCGAGTTATAAAAACAGTATGGCAGCTAAAATGTCACCCAGAAATTCTCCTGCTCTCCTTTGAATGTTTAACAGAGAAGATTCATTTTAAATGAGGTAGGTCTATAGAACATGGGATTTTATAGTGAGTCAATCGCTTTCTTCTTTGACTATAACTATATACTGTATATCCAGGATAGGAAAGAGAATGAACATTGGGTAATGACAGGGGATGCGGTGGTTACTGGAACTGGTTACCAGCCACCTGCGTGAGTGATGAGACAGGTAACCATGCCCAGGCTGATTAAAACTCGATTTATACTTTGTCGTACGACGGTGTCATGTGCCGAGTTTACAATGCATCACACGCAAGAGCAAAGATTGGTTAATTTGTCCAAAAAAAAAATGGTGTGCCTGTAATGCAAGTTGGTTTGTTTTGCACAATGATCCAATACACTCAGTTTTACCAAGTTCAATCATTTAAAATATATATAATTTTATTTACATAACTTTTTAATTCAAAAAGATTGTGGTAAGACTTGGTAATAACATTGGATCCTTAAAGTGCAACATCTTTATTTAGTAGTATATACTGTACTTGGGTCTACTGAATGGATCTTAATTGGCATATTCAAGGCTGTTTTGAAAGGAAAATCCTCATAGGAATGTGACAATTGACAGTGTTTGACAGGAAGAGCTTACCCTGGTCCAAACAATATCTGGCTGCCAAGTATTGCTTTACCTGCTTAAAGAAAGGCTGATGGTTATAGAATGAGACCATCGCCTCCGTGGAAAGCAGGGGGTCTCTTTGTCACAGAGAACTTGTTCAAAGAACATCGCACGTAAACCTCCTGGGCCTCCAGAAGTTACGCCTTTTCATTCCTTGAGTTTCTCTTTGCAACCTTGTTGGGCCACGCAAGCAAATCCTCTTGGCAAGGGGCAGTTTCACAAGGTTGCAATGAACAGCATTAAAATGATTCTGGATTATATTAAAACAATATGCTGACTTGCATTCATCATCTGACAGTCATCATCAAAACAAGAGGGAATTTAGAAATTTGAAAGGAATAAACTTAAATGAATTTTCTGGTAATTTTATTAAAATATTTGGTAAAAATAAAAAATAAAAATTATGTATAACAAGTAAATGTACCTGGGCAAATACAAATTCACAAAACTGTTGACCACAAGTTTTAACAAATTCCTTTACAGATTCAGATACCCCTGGAGAATACTGCACAATCTTTAAGTTGATTTGAAAGGTTTGTTGCTAAGGACAGAATACAGAAAAACTAATGACAAAATACCCCTGCCCCCTCCTTCTGACATAATGGACTCAGTCTGGTCACAGAATGACTATTTTTATCTATATTATCTAAATGCACTTATGTTTTTTTTTGTACTGGATTGATGGCACTAAAATAATTCCATTGCTAATAAATCCATCCAAGACATAACATGTGATTGTTACATTAAGCACGTCATATTTCCATGCCTAAATCAAATTACAGTCCAAAGACTTTTCCCTTCTTCTGAATGAGTTCTTCAGGTCATGTCTTTCTGAGCACAGAGCTCAGTTTTGCTTGTACACAAAATGTTCACATCTCTGCATCCGCTGACTCTCGCCTCTGAAAGTAAAACCACCCTTCAAGGTTCACAGAAACACGTTTAGTCGGTCACTTCCTCCCCATGATGAAGCTAGGAGCCTCAGCATCATCATCAGCCTCTCTTTCGTCCTCCTCTTCACTGCTGGCCGACTCCTTCTTCTCTGGGTCCTCCTCATCATCATCATCCTGCTTGGCTTTCTTAGCCATCAGCTTCTTCTGTTTGAGTTTGTCCCTCTTCTTTCTCTTCTTCGCCGTCCTCTCGTCTGCCGCCATCTTATTCGCGTCCACCTTGTCGAGGTAGTCCTCGTCCTTTTTCTGCTTCTCTGACATCTTGTCCAGGAAGTCTTGTCTCTGGTACTCTCTTCGCCGAAGGTGCCGATAGACGTGGAACTCCCCGCTGCCGGCGCCGGCGCTTGAGCCCATCACGTCCCGCACGAACTCCGGAGGGGCGCGCGGGTTCCAGTCTTTCGGTCGGTCCGGGATGGGAGCGAGTTTATCGGGGTTGCGCATTAATCTCTCTAACTTCAAACGTTGCTCCTCTGCAGGAGTTTTGGCGATGATCAAAGGCTGAGTCTCTTTCCCCCCTGCTTTTCCACCTGCTTTTCCAGCGTCCCCATTTTTCTCGCTGGGCGCCGCCATGTTTCAAAACACAGTCTTCTTCTTCTGCTTTGTTTGTGTACCAGCGTCATGCAGAGGATTAAATAAATAAAAGTCGACTTCCGGTTAGCGAGCTTCAAAGTAAGGCGCACAAGACTGATTCATTGATTGAATACTTTATTATTCATTTATTTGTGTATTTATTTCAGATAACGAAAAGCAACATAAATCATATTAGGAATATATATATATTTAAAAAATCATGGAAGTGGACAATCTTTGCAGACCACTTTGCATGGATTTCATACTTTTTAAATTGTACTACTTAACATGATGTTAAGTTTTCACATCTTACTCATTTACTTGTTCAAGTATAAAAAGTGGTGTTTTTCTTCCAAATAGTAGAACTAGTATGGTGTGAATGCCTGGGTTTTCATTTTCTAACAGACTGGCGTTCAGCTCATAGACTGTAAAGCTTCAGCTGCGTCAAAATATGACGTTGACCTGGCTGGTGAATTATTCATACGTTCGGTTGTTCGTGAATTATCGGTCCGTGACCCTGAAACACTCGTGTATATTTGTTTAATGTATAACTTAGCATCTAACTATTTTGAAGGTTATAACATTTATGTCACCAATAATTTTGTAATGAAATGATATTATATATTTATTTATTGTGTAACCCTCATGATTGACGTGTCTATCAGCCAATGAGCGGGGGACTTGCGTTCCCGTTGGGCGTTCCTAACCTTGCGTCAGCAGGCTTTCCGCAGTACCTGTGGAAAGCCTGGTTCCTATTTTGAATTAACTTGTGTGATCCGGTCTAAAGCCTTGCCTACTGTATCCGGTAATGTACACGTTCATTTGCATGCACGCACCGTTTCCGTATCCGCTCTAGTACCCAGACCAGATCAGCAACTTGCTACGCGTCGCGAATTGATCCCAGCCTAGGCGTTCTAGTCAATGTTGCCATGTCCGCTTATCACAAGCGACTTTGGGCTTGTTTTTCTGGAAAGTTTCTTGTAAATATTGGTAGTTGCGGGTAGCTTGTTTCTAAAATGTAGTTGCTTATTTTGGGTTTGTTTCCTAATTGTCGTTTAAACTAGTGGTTCTCAAACATTTTCATGTCAAGGACCCCCAAATTAATCTGTATTTGTCCACGGACCCCCCATCTAAAAATAGTTTGTGTCAGGGCGGACCGCCGTACCAGATTTATGTAAATATATTTTTTGAAAATAGCCAATGTATCCACCTGTTTCCATAGAGGTATAATATAGCCTGTTTCCTAGGCTTTTCACTGTGTTCCACTTCCTGTCTTTTGATCCAATGAAATCCAATGAAACCGGTCAGATGACTAATGATATCCAATGAAATCCGACAGGAAGTGGAAAACACAAGCCTAGGAAACAGGTGGATATGTTTAAAGGGCGAAGGGCTCCCTTCTTTTGGGCTTGTTTTGATAGACATGGTTGCGTATTTCTCTCACGCAATCTGGCAACACTAGATCTGGTCGCTTCCATTTGGCTGTTTGTGTGTGTGTGTTGTCATCGTGTATGTGAGTGTGGTTTACAAGTTTAACCTATAGACACTAGTCTCAGTCAACCCGCACCTCATCTCTCTACATTTATTTAGATCCGATCAGCTGAAGAAGACCATGAACAGCATACTGAGGTCAGCTGCAAGGTGTTTGCGGGCCGGCGGCGTGGCAGCCGTGCGTCAACACAGGCACACCGACGGGCATGTCTTGTCTCTGGCCTCGGCCCCTGTCCGGCCCCTGTGCGCCGCTACGGGGGACATCCTGAAGGACCTTGGGCAGATGGTGAAGAAGGACAAGGTGGTGGTGTTCATGAAGGGGACGCCGGCACAGCCCATGTGTGGCTTCAGCAACGCGGTGGTCCAGATCCTCAGGATGCACGGAGTGGACGATTACTCTGCGTACAACGTGTTGGAGGACCAGGACCTCAGACAAGGTCAGTCAGTCACTCAGTCTGTTTTTAAACGTGACAGCAACAAGTAATCTAGTCCTGGAACATGACTGTCATATATCATGACAGTCATGGATGAACTTCAACCTGGTGTTTGCACTTTCTCCATTGACGGCCCGTACATCTACATAAACGTTCAGATTTCAAATATAAAGTGCTTACCCCATGGCCACGGATGTTACAATTATAACCGTTCCCTCAGAAGTACCCGTATCTTCCGTATTGTTCAATTAAAAAGCATTTTAATACGATTATTAGTTAGATAATGATGTATCAGAGTGCAATACACCTCCCAACCGATAGGGTCGCATGGTTGAAAGCGTATGACGAAAATACGGAGGAAATTGCCACCGATCGGATTAAAATGCTTTTTATTGAACAATACGGAAGATACGGGTACTTCTGAGGGCCTGTATATAATTGTAACATCCGTGGCCATGGATAAGCACTTTATACTTGAAATATGAACGTTTATGTAAATTTACAGGCCAAAATGGGACGGTGCAAACACCAGGTTGAAGTTTATCCACAGTCATGTTTCAGGGCTACAAGTAATCATACATTTAAACTTCGTGTGAAGCCACACCGTTGTACGATGGAGTGTATTAAAGGCTTAAGACAGTTTTCTCCACAGTTTCAGTTCAGTTCAGTTGGAATGTATACAATCAGTTGGTTAGTTTTCCTTATTTGGGTCAAATGCCACATTTAAACAGATATTTTAACAGTCTTTTAAGGTTACAGGTCTTTTTTTCCGTCTTTTTTTAAGGTCAGATATTGTCTGGCTTCCCAAACATTTATCAGCCTTGTGCAGCAGGACCAACAGCAGGGTGTGGTACTTTAAGCCAAACGTTAGACTACACTTGATTCTACTGGGCTGGCATGACATCCAGGTTATTTATTGTATTTGACCAGTGGTGGAAAAAGTACTCACATTTTTCACTTAAGTAAAAGTATCAATACTGCAATGTAGAAATACTCTTTACAAAATTACAAGTAAAAGTCCGTAAACAAAAGTATTGGTACCAAATGTAGAAAGTACTCATTATGCAGAAGGTCCTATTTCACAAGTTTTCAAATGTATACAATTATTTTTAAAATGTGAGCTTGTAGATCGGCTATTTCCAAATGGCCAAAATGTATACAGGGCTGATTTGATTTAAATTATGTTTTAAATGTTTTGTAATAATAATCAAAATCTACAAAGTAACTAGTAACTCAAGTTTTCAAATAATTGTAGTGGAGTAAAAAATACAATATTTGCCTCTGAGATGTAGTGGAGTAGAAGTAAAAGTACTGAACATTGGAAAGACTCCAGTAAAGTAAAAAATACCTCAACATTGTACTTAAGTACAGTACTTGAGTAATTGTACTTAGTTACTCTCCACCACTGTATTTGACCATGATAGTAGTGAGCCTTTACTTGTACACACATAGCAGGGTATGTTTGCTGAGTTGTAGGAACAAGGAACTGGTTTCTTTCAGACCATTGCATCACATCACATCTGAACAGTAGAATTTATTGTCGTTTGGAGGAAGCCTCATCTTGTAGCAGCAGGAACATAACAATACTAACTTCATAAGTGCTGAGCAGTAGAAGTTCTTGAATGTGAAAGCTGCATTTTAATGAGTAATATAAAACAAACCGAAGTGTCAAGACATTGACAAAATATATTTTCAATGTGTCTTTCAACATAGTAATGGAACATTTAACTTTTAATTATATGATAAAATCTAAGAAGTTGTACTCACTCGCTGTTTATTTTTTTATTTTTTTTTATTATAATTTTTATCCCACGATTTTGTAACCCATATGTTTTCACCCAGTGCCAATTGCCTATGTAATCCTGGGCGCTACTCTCCCTCTGCCAGCCTAGGGAGAGCCCAAGCTGAAGCTCATGCCTCCTTCAATGCATGAGGAGCAAGCAGGCCGCTTCTTATCACCCGACAGGGGGGAGGTTCCCTGGTTAGACATAGCGCGTGGAAGGAACACGTTATTCCAACCAGTTCCTTTCCCCTCCATCAGGCGCCCTGGCTGACCAGGGGGAGGCAGTATAGTGACCAGGATTACTGCATGTTTTTGTGAGGGTATTAACTACCCTAGGAGACACGGGGAGAACATGCAAACTCCATACAGAAAGGCCCTTTCACCAACCCCACCTAGGGTATGGGCACTGATGACGCGGAGGAGAGAACACGCCCCCAGCGCCCACAGCGTCCCCGGCGGGAATTGAACCCAGGACCTTCTAGCTGTGAGGCGACAGCGCTACCGACTGCGCCACCGTGCCTCCACTCGCTGTTTATTTGATATCACTGTAACTAGGGATGGGACGATATGAAAATTACATGTCACGATTATTGTGGCAAAAATAATTGCTATTAACAATATTGCGAGAATATGCTTAGAAATGAAAATGCCACTCTTGTTAACTTAACCACGTTAACGTTGAACGTTCGTCAAAAATAACCGATCTACAAGCTTGTAGATCTACTATTTTTGGAAATTGTACTGAATTTGCACATCAACAAAAGCTAATTCATCGTAGTGTACGATGGAGGACAATTTCACAATCTTAAAATCTCTGCTATACGATTATTGTGATTATTGTGAGCGTTTTTTATCACGATAATAACGATTATCGTCCCATCCCTAACTGTAACTTTATGAGACAAGTTAAATCCTGGCAAAGCATTGTGAGCAACAGTTTAGATTCAAACGGACACTGCAATATGACAAAGCACACTGCCAATGTTACAGTACAGCATTGTCATTTTGGATGAATTCCTGGTAGCCTGTGTAAGGAACTGCACATGAGAAGAGACAGACTGGAATGTGTTCCTCAAGCACAGAAGTAAATGTCAACAGATTTATCATCAAGACATTAGAAATATCTGGGTAAATCTTTGATAATCATCACTCAGAATTTAATCAGTGTTGTTTAATGCACATTTTCTAGTGATAATTTAATTACATACACAAATATCACTTTTTCAGTGCATTATTGATTATAAGCCTAGAATGAGCTACTCTGCTGAGTCTGCTACACTTACACAGTTGCGCTAAAATCATGGAGAGATTTGTTCAATGTTCATTATGGGTGTTTTTGGCTTTATTGGGGAAATTCAAATACCCATAAATACTACATCTATCTTCGTTGGATCAAATTAATCCCATGTCTGATATCAGTACCGGTCAGTTTTTTTGGAGTTTGATCTAGGGCGGTCACAATCATGACATTTTAGTTGAGTTTAATTGTCACACAAATAAGCAATGTTTTTGGCATTGAACATTCGAACATATACATAAAAACTACATTTCTGTTTGGCTTTTAGGCTTTGTAAACAAAAATTGCACAGGACAAATATGACAAATAACTTAAAAACATACAATAGGACGGACATATTTAACATGGAAACGATTATAACAATATCAAATAATTGGGATTAGCCGATTATGTCATAATTGTGACAGGCCTAGACTAGTCTGAACTATGTCAACGTTTCTATCTGCTGCAGGCGTCAAGGACTTTTCCAACTGGCCAACGATCCCCCAGGTGTACTTCGATGGCGAGTTTGTGGGAGGCTGTGACATCCTGCTCCAGATGCACCAGAACGGCGATCTGGTCGATGAGCTACGGAAACTGGGCATCAGCTCTGCGCTGATGGACTCAGAGAAAGAGGCAAAGTAGACGGCCAGAGATGACAAACCAAAAAGGCAGGGCTGGACAAAGACTAAATTCCTTTCCGTACCCCCCCCCCCTCCCCCCTCCACCCCCACGCACGTGACAAGAGTGCATATCTGAGAGGAATGAATACAATAGGTATAAGCAGTAATGGTCAAGTAGTACCCACATTAACAGATTTGGAGCTTTTACAATTTTCCCAAACGATTACACAGATCCACTTCCTTCCAAGATCGTCACATACAAAAGTGCCTAGGAGATGCGAATTTGAGATTTGTTACACTAGAAGTGGTAGCTTTGTGTCTCTGGCTTACAAAACATCCCCTATAAACTAGGTATCCACCAGCAACTGGGGGCGGGGGGGGGGGGGGATAGGAGTGGACAGTTTCATCACGAGTGATCAAGGGTCGATCAGTTCAAACGTAGGATGGTGGGGATTTAAAAGCACTGTTACCCTTTGATCATCCCTTAAAGACCTATCCAGTAAAGGGGATGCATTTTGTAATGCCTTCCTCTTCCTGACCTCAATAACTGACACAAACGGTGATGGTACTGTTCACTTGCCTTATTTGTTGTTTCTTTGTATCCCAAGCCATGCCCGGCTCTAAGATGAAACCACCCTCAGGTGAGACCTGGATGTTTAGTATCACATCCGAACATACACTGCCTGTATCCCTGCTAAGAAGGAAGAATGAAACACCAGAGCAGAACTAAGGGTATAAGCCAGTATAAATAGGTCACTTTCTCCCCATAATAACGGGAGTTGGTGCAAGTTGACCATTCATATGGTGGAAACGGGTACATGTCAAGGACAGAGTGTGGCGGACCATGTTTTGTAAAGGCACTCGTTTACCTTTTGATCACACCTAATTGTGACACTTGCACATTATCAGCATATGGATGGTCAATATTAAAGTAAGCTTTTTAAACTAATTGTGGAGAGAGTCTGAACATTAGATTTGGCAGAGTTGTAATGTTTGCTCTATAATGCGTCTGGCTGCTTGGGAAAATATTTTCAACTGCTACACTCGTGCTTCCTCTCATGTCTAGTGTTGTCTACTGTTTTCAGATAATGGGCTCTATGCACAGCAGCCATATTGGAAAGCAATAGAGCACCGAAGTCTGACATAATTTACGCATCCTACCTGGGTCGCGGACCCCCCCCCCCCATTCTGAATTCATAGACGTATTTAATATTGTCAAATAAGAACTGTGTGCCAAAAATAAACAAATTACGCCAGCGGTTTGACTCTTATGGATATGAAGCATCAACTGACGGTGAGAAAACGCTATCCGCCTAATTAGTTACATTTTCACCAGAAACGGACTGTATGAAATATGAGTGACTGACTATCATAAACGATACAGATCCATCTCCCTGACAATATCGCCGAGACAGTTTGTTTATTTTTGGACCACAATTCTTGAGACGATTCTAAGATGACCCAATGTTATTCTCCATAGAAAAATTACGACCCAGGGGATGAACGAGTGACATCAGGACTTCTGTACTCTATTGGGCCTCTTCCTTACTTCCTTCACAGGTGTTAACAATTCTACTAATGAAGGCTCTGTACGTTCCTTTAGTGTAGCACAGTGGTTCTCAAACTTTTAATTCCAAGCACCCCCATAACTCTGAGAGTGTACAAATAGAACCAAATGGAACCTTACGGGTCCATTTGGTTCCATTAGTACACACAGTTATACACCCGTAAACCATTTGTACATTCTCAGTTACAATACACACCCGTAAGGGGCCATTTAGAACCCCTCAAGGAACCATGAGGGTCCCTGGACCCCAATTATACCCACTGGTGTAGTAGTCTTTCCAGTGAGCCAACATGCACAATATCAGCACCCTGATTCTGTTTGACCAGACTGGAACACAACCTCAATTAGTATAATTGGTAAGACCAGTGAAGGAAGTAAGGAAGAAGCCCAATTTATTTTTCAATATAGCTGCTGTGCATAGAGCCTATTCACATACACGCACTGTTAACCCGCTGAAACGCAACAATACACTTCTTTATTACCTCCTCTCCATGTATGCCTGAAGATCACTGACAGTGTATACGGATAGACATCAGATTAAGCTTATGTTTGCTATGTCTGACTAGGTCTGCGGTATTTGTTATTTTGTACGAAAAGGAAGGGAGGTTATGTTATTTTGTGACTGAGCCTAAGATCAAGCCTGGTAAACCCTCCCTCCAGAATCTCATTTCCATTTGTTTTCTGGAGTGAGTCTGGCCTGATCGCCCATTCTGCAATATTGGCTGTGGGCTGGACTTGGGCGGGAGTAATACCGTTGACTGACAACCCTTTCAGCCAATGATCGTTTTTCCCCTTCAGCCAATCAGCAGTTCATTTTTACCACCTCCAGACTATGTGACGCAACGGGACTTTTGAGACGGCCATGCCCAAAATAGGTTGCCTTATTGGGATACATGCGTGTCACTCCCAGCCCCTGCCGGTTCTCTAAATTTATATTTTTAAATAGGCTCTGTCATGATTAATTGACCACATATATGAAGTTAAACAACTAAATTCTATCCAAACGATATCTTAATAGTACATTCCGTGCCTCAAAAAATAAGTTTGAGACCGTTTTAAAAACGAAAGTAAGAAGTCAAGGCACTCGGACAACAACAATGGCTGCCGTTCGTCTTTTGTCAGCTGCACTCAGGCTGCACTCGGCTTCATTCGGGCTCACTCGAACTCGCCAACTATCACAGAACGATGTGCGACGACGCTGATAGGCTCGTCAGTTTGGCGTACACAGCCAATATTGCAGAATGGGCGTTCAGGCCAGACTCACTCCTGAAATCAAATGGAAATGAGATTTCCGGAGGGAGGGTTTACCAGGCTACCTAAGATCCTCCCTGATCACTATCAATCATATTCTCTTCTGCATAACACTCATCTAAACAATACCAATGTAGTACACTGTAAGATATTGTACATTGAAAGAATATTGTTTTAAATGTATTTTAGATGGATGTAAACTGTCAAGCAATAAAATATTTTGTGGCAAGCAGCCAGATATTTTGGAGTTTGCAGTGTGAAATCTGACATGGTCTTTTCTGTATGTGATATAGGCCTAACCTATGCAAATCCACACATGTATAATCACAAACATTTCTCATTAGAGGCAAGTAAGCAAACATTTTTTATTGAGGTACATTTTAGTTATTTTTGTTCTTTGTATTTATATTGACTCCTGTGTGAGATTTGAACCTCTAACCATCGGTTTATAAACCCGCCTTTTTGTTTGAGCCATGAAGGCATGGAAGATCTACTGTAACCCAAAAATGTGACCTGTTTAGAGTCTAGATGGAGTGCGGAAATGTTCCTTAGCATTTTTGAATCCCAAACCTTCGTACTTCAAAGCTCTGTCTTTTCATTTGTGCCACGAAGACATGGAAGATGGATGTGGCAACCAAATACTTAGCCTTTTAGAGTTAAGATGGAGTGCGGAAATGTTCCGTATCCGCTTTGAACCCCCATCTGTCCGTCTGTGCCACAATGATATGAAGATGCATGTGAGAACCAAATACTTGACCTTATAGAGTTCAGATGACCTTTTAGAGTTTAGTTGGAGCGGGGAAATGTTCCTTAGCAGTTTCGAACACTAAACCCTTGGATTATAAAAACCTGTCACATGGCTTGTGCTACAAAGGCATGGAAGATATGTGAGAACCAAATACTTAACCTTTTAGAGTTTAGTTTATAAACCTGTCATTTTGAAATTTGCAGTGTGACATCTGACATGGTCTTTTCTGTATGTGACATAGGCCTATAACCTTTGCAAATCCACACGTTTATAATCACTAACATTTCTCATTTCTATTTTGGGACCTATAGGTCACTGTGGTCTCATGTTAAGTAGCCGTTCCAGTTCTGGCTGGTTTTGTTTGGATGCTCAAGTTTAATCTGCTTCAAACTGTTGGTGCGTCACTCCCTTCTGCAGTTCTCATTGTCCAAAATGGATTAAAAAAAATCTCATTTTAAATAGCTCAGTATTGCGGGTAATCCATAGTCTGCAAACGGGATGAGGCAGCATTTGTGATTAGAGTGAATAATCTACTTTTGGTACATAATACACAGGTTTCCCTACAGTTTGGTCATCCTAGGTCTTGTGGTCTAGAGCAGATATGCTCAGGACAGAGTGCAAAACTGTAATGTGTCCCGGAGTAACCTTCGCTTAGCACCTCCGTAGGAACTAATTTGGATGGTAAAATCGGTATGTCATACCCATTTCACATACAATGGAGGAGTCATGGACCCAATGTAATTACATTTGAATTAAATTAGGTCCATGACTTCTCCAGAAGGCTCCACAGTGAATTTGAGCATCCCAGAATTGGTTGGCACTCAGATAGTTCATCTTGGCACTCATCACACCTGTTGGGCCTATTACACGAAAGGATTAAATAATTAAATAAGCCTGGATTTAAGTCAAATCCAGGTTTGACAAAGTCTGGTCCGTACAGCCTGGGCCCTATTCCTCGAATTCCTCAAAAGGAGCGACTTTGTCGAGCCAGGCTGTGGCGAGCCAGGATAATGAAGCCAGGCTTCACGTAATTCTATAAAAGACCATGAAAGTCAATAGCAGAATCCTTGAACTTGACCAATCATGGAGCCCAAAACCAGAGCGGCGTTCTTCTCTGTGGCTGTATAGCAGCAATTCACTCTCCGTCTAAATTCTCAAAGGTGGGTGAAGTATTACATTCTCAATTAATCATTACATTCTCAATTGCATGCTGCATGCTAGCATGGCACATGAGTCAGGAGTACAAACCATGGCTCAAATGATAAATCAGGGGTTCATAATCGGAATATTGTGGGTTCAAAACTCCCGAAGAACATTTTTCACTTTCCATCTAAATTGTGAAAGGTGAGTTAACTATTACATTCTCGATTGCTTCTTCCATGCTAGCATGGCTAAAATGATAAATCAGGGGTTTAGAATCTGAAGGTTCTGGGTTCAAAAATCTCAAAGAGCATTTTTCACTTTCCATCTAAATTGTGAAAGGTGAGTTAAACTATTACATTCCCGATTACATCTCCTATGTGGATGTTTCGGTAGTGACACAATGGTGAAAAAAAAGGACCAAAGGACCAAAAAAAGTCACTACAAAGTACTACCAATCAACTCTAAATTGCCTGAAACGTACTCCTAACAGGTTTTTGGGGGGACGATTTTGGCCTCCACACAGTGATTTTTTCGGATTTAACTTTCGTTTCGGTAGTGACACAATGGTGAAATGTACTAAGTCCAGAGCTCGATGAATGTTAGGGACCAAAAAAATCGTCACTTCAAAGTACTACCAATCAACTCTAAATTGCCTGAAACGTACTCCTAACAGGTTTTCGGGGGGACGATTTTGGCCTCCACACTTAGTGATTTTTTCGGATTTAACTTTAGTTTCGGTAGTGACCAACTTTCATTTCGATAGTGACCCAATGTACTAGGCGTAAGTATGTAGTTGTAAGCCTGCCTTTAAATGTCCATTGCCGCATTGACAATGCATTGGGCGCTTAAAGTTGAATATCTCCCAAACTACAAATGATTTCAAAGAAAAAATCTCAAGCATGCATGTCCACAGTAAGGTGGAGCACAATTGATATGAATGGAGTTTCTAGGTGAAAGTTTTTTTTTGAGGTCCCAAAATCTTCCATCGACCTCCATTATAAATCTCTGAACTTTTAAAGGAGTACTATTCTAAAACAATGAAACATTTCAAAGATCCCTTTTCAGGCAAAAATGTCCATATTAGGATGAACATTTTAAAGTTTGAATGGGGTTTCTATTCTATATATGACATTTTGAATCTTTACAGTCAGTTCACCTTCTTTTGGGTCTTGAGTCGAACCAATTACTCCCGCGGAGACATCAAATTTCTCTTTTGGGCCTTGAGTCTTCGGGCTCAAGGCTCAAACGAGAAATTTGATGTGTCCGCGGGAGTAATTGGTTCGACTCAAGACTCTTTTGGGTCTTGAGTCTTGGGGGGGAAAAAAAGTGCCCCAGTTAGTTTTGAACCGGGAACCTTCTGGTTACAAGTCCTGCATCTAAACCACTGCACCACAGAGGTTCTTACCTGTTCTGTTGACTTGCATGTAATTTTCTGAAAGATTATATAAAGGTAAAAGCCCCAGGTAAAAGTTAGAAAGATGTCCTTGCGGGATTTGAACTCAGGTTCTTCAGTGTGCAAGGCCTGAATCTTAACCACTGCTCCACCATGGTACACACTTTCTATGGTCTCTTGCACGCACTTCAGTGAAAGATCAGATAAAGGTGCAAGAGTCGAATACCTGTCCTGGATGGATTTGAACTTGTAACCTCCT
Source organism: Gymnoscopelus microlampas (assembly GCF_963454915.1). Classification (NCBI taxonomy): domain Eukaryota; kingdom Metazoa; phylum Chordata; class Actinopteri; order Myctophiformes; family Myctophidae; genus Gymnoscopelus; species Gymnoscopelus microlampas. The sequence goes on from NC_139953.1 coordinate 17,315,368, forward strand.
GGTTGCAAGTCCTGTATCTAAACCACTGCACCACAGAGGTTCTGACTTGTTCTGTTAACTTAGCCTGCCAAAGTTTGTACCCTTTTCCCTTTAAATATCCATTGCCATCGACAATGCATGAGGCGCTTAAAGTTAAATATCTCCAAAACTACAAATGATTTCAAAATAAAAAATCTCAAGCATGCATGTCCACAGTAAGGTGGATTTTTTGAACTGTGAATGGAGTTTCTAGGTGAAAGTGTTTTTTTGAGGTCCCAAAACCTTCCATCCGCCTCCATTCTAAATCTCTGAACTTTTAAAGGAGTACAATTCTAAAACTATGCAACATTTCAAAGATTCCTTTTCAGGCAAACATGTCCACAGTAAGACGAACATTTTAAAGTATGAATGAGGTTACTAGGCATAAGTATGTAGTTGTAAGCCTGCCTTTAAATGTCCATTGCCGCATCGACAATGAATGGGGCGCTTAAAGTTAAATATCTCCAAAACTACAAATGATTTCAAAATAAAAAATCTCAAGCATGCATGTCCACAGTAAGGTGGATTTTTTGAACTGTGAATGGAGTTTCTAGGTGAAAGTGTTTTTTTGAGGTCCCTTAATCCTAACCCTAACCTTCCATCCGCCTCCATTCTAAATCTCTGAACTTTTAAAGGAGTACAATTCTAAAACTATGCAACATTTCAAAGATTCCTTTTCAGGCAAACATGTCCACAGTAAGACGAACATTTTAAAGTATGAATGAGGTTACTAGGCATAAGTATGTAGTTGTAAGCCTGCCTTTAAATGTCCATTGCCGCATCGACAATGAATGGGGCGCTTAAAGTTAAATATCTCCAAAACTACAAATGATTTCAAAATAAAAAATCTCAAGCATGCATGTCCACAGTAAGGTGGATTTTTTGAACTGTGAATGGAGTTTCTAGGTGAAAGTGTTTTTTTGAGGTCCCAAAACCTTCCATCCGCCTCCATTCTAAATCTCTGAACTTTTAAAGGAGTACAATTCTAAAACTATGCAACATTTCAAAGATTCCTTTTCAGGCAAACATGTCCACAGTAAGATGAACATTTTAAAGTATGAATGAGGTTACTAGGCATAAGTATGTAGTTGTAAGCCTGCCTTTAAATGTCCATTGCCGCATCGACAATGAATGGGGCGCTTAAAGTTAAATATCTCCAAAACTACAAATGATTTAAAAAAAAAAAATCTCAAGCATGCATGTCCACAGTAAGGTGGATTTTTTGAACTGTGAATGGAGTTTCTAGGTGAAAGTGTTTTTTTGAGGTCCCAAGACCTTCCATCCGCCTCCATTCTAAATCTCTGAACTTTTAAAGGAGTACAATTCTAAAACTATGCAACATTTCAAAGATTCCTTTTCAGGCAAACATGTCCACAGTACGATGAACATTTTAAAGTATGAATGAGGTTACTATGGTGAAAAATACATTTACTAAGTCCAGAGCTCGATGAATGTTAGGGACCAAAAAAAGTGTCACTACAAAGTACTACCAATCAACTCTAAATTGCCTGAAACGTACTCCTAACAGGTTTTCGGGGGGACGATTTTGGCCTCCACACTTAGTGATTTTTTCGGATTTAACTTTCGTTTCGGTAGTGACCAACTTTCGTTTCGATAGTGACCCAATGTACTAGGCGTAAGTATGTAGTTGTAAGCCTGCCTTTAAATGTCCATTGCCGCATTGACAATGCATTGGGCGCTTAAAGTTGAATATCTCCCAAACTACAAATGATTTCAAAGAAAAAATCTCAAGCATGCATGTCCACAGTAAGGTGGAGCACAATTGATATGAATGGAGTTTCTAGGTGAAAGTTTTTTTTTGAGGTCCCAAAATCTTCCATCGACCTCCATTATAAATCTCTGAACTTTTAAAGGAGTACTATTCTAAAACAATGAAACATTTCAAAGATCCCTTTTCAGGCAAAAATGTCCATATTAGGATGAACATTTTAAAGTTTGAATGGGGTTTCTATTCTATATATGACATTTTGAATCTTTACAGTCAGTTCACCTTCTTTTGGGTCTTGAGTCGAACCAATTACTCCCGCGGAGACATCAAATTTCTCTTTTGGGCCTTGAGTCTTCGGGCTCAAGGCTCAAACGAGAAATTTGATGTGTCCGCGGGAGTAATTGGTTCGACTCAAGACTCTTTTGGGTCTTGAGTCTTGGGGGGGAAAAAAAGTGCCCCAGTTAGTTTTGAACCGGGAACCTTCTGGTTACAAGTCCTGCATCTAAACCACTGCACCACAGAGGTTCTTACCTGTTCTGTTGACTTGCATGTAATTTTCTGAAAGATTATATAAAGGTAAACGCCCCAGGTAAAAGTTAGAAAGATGTCCTTGCGGGATTTGAACTCAGGTCCTTCAGTGTGCAAGGCCTGAATCTTAACCACTGCTCCACCATGGTACACACTTTCTATGGTCTCTTGCACGCACTTCAGTGAAAGATCAGATAAAGGTGCAAGAGTCGAATACCTGTCCTGGATGGATTTGAACTTGTAACCTTCTGGTTGCAAGTCCTGTATCTAAACCACTGCACCACAGAGGTTCTGACTTGTTCTGTTAACTTAGCCTGCCAAAGTTTGTACCCTTTTCCCTTTAAATATCCATTGCCATCGACAATGCATGAGGCGCTTAAAGTTAAATATCTCCAAAACTACAAATGATTTCAAAATAAAAAATCTCAAGCATGCATGTCCACAGTAAGGTGGATTTTTTGAACTGTGAATGGAGTTTCTAGGTGAAAGTGTTTTTTTGAGGTCCCAAAACCTTCCATCCGCCTCCATTCTAAATATCTGAACTTTTAAAGGAGTACAATTCTAAAACTATGCAACATTTCAAAGATTCCTTTTCAGGCAAACATGTCCACAGTAAGATGAACATTTTAAAGTATGAATGAGGTTACTAGGCATAAGTATGTAGTTGTAAGCCTGCCTTTAAATGTCCATTGCCGCATCGACAATGAATGGGGCGCTTAAAGTTAAATATCTCCAAAACTACAAATGATTTCAAAATAAAAAATCTCAAGCATGCATGTCCACAGTAAGGTGGATTTTTTGAACTGTGAATGGAGTTTCTAGGTGAAAGTGTTTTTTTGAGGTCCCAAAACCTTCCATCCGCCTCCATTCTAAATCTCTGAACTTTTAAAGGAGTACAATTCTAAAACTATGCAACATTTCAAAGATTCCTTTTCAGGCAAACATGTCCACAGTAAGACGAACATTTTAAAGTATGAATGAGGTTACTAGGCATAAGTATGTAGTTGTAAGCCTGCCTTTAAATGTCCATTGCCGCATCGACAATGAATGGGGCGCTTAAAGTTAAATATCTCCAAAACTACAAATGATTTCAAAATAAAAAATCTCAAGCATGCATGTCCACAGTAAGGTGGATTTTTTGAACTGTGAATGGAGTTTCTAGGTGAAAGTGTTTTTTTGAGGTCCCTTAATCCTAACCCTAACCTTCCATCCGCCTCCATTCTAAATCTCTGAACTTTTAAAGGAGTACAATTCTAAAACTATGCAACATTTCAAAGATTCCTTTTCAGGCAAACATGTCCACAGTAAGACGAACATTTTAAAGTATGAATGAGGTTACTAGGCATAAGTATGTAGTTGTAAGCCTGCCTTTAAATGTCCATTGCCGCATCGACAATGAATGGGGCGCTTAAAGTTAAATATCTCCAAAACTACAAATGATTTCAAAATAAAAAATCTCAAGCATGCATGTCCACAGTAAGGTGGATTTTTTGAACTGTGAATGGAGTTTCTAGGTGAAAGTGTTTTTTTGAGGTCCCAAAACCTTCCATCCGCCTCCATTCTAAATCTCTGAACTTTTAAAGGAGTACAATTCTAAAACTATGCAACATTTCAAAGATTCCTTTTCAGGCAAACATGTCCACAGTAAGACGAACATTTTAAAGTATGAATGAGGTTACTAGGCATAAGTATGTAGTTGTAAGCCTGCCTTTAAATGTCCATTGCCGCATCGACAATGAATGGGGCGCTCAAAGTTAAATATCTCCAAAACTACAAATGATTTCAAAATAAAAAATCTCAAGCATGCATGTCCACAGTAAGGTGGATTTTTTGAACTGTGAATGGAGTTTCTAGGTGAAAGTGTTTTTTTGAGGTCCCTTAATCCTAACCCTAACCTTCCATCCGCCTCCATTCTAAATCTCTGAACTTTTAAAGGAGTACAATTCTAAAACTATGCAACATTTCAAAGATTCCTTTTCAGGCAAACATGTCCACAGTAAGACGAACATTTTAAAGTATGAATGAGGTTACTAGGCATAAGTATGTAGTTGTAAGCCTGCCTTTAAATGTCCATTGCCGCATCGACAATGAATGGGGCGCTTAAAGTTAAATATCTCCAAAACTACAAATGATTTCAAAATAAAAAATCTCAAGCATGCATGTCCACAGTAAGGTGGATTTTTTGAACTGTGAATGGAGTTTCTAGGTGAAAGTGTTTTTTTGAGGTCCCAAAACCTTCCATCCGCCTCCATTCTAAATCTCTGAACTTTTAAAGGAGTACAATTCTAAAACTATGCAACATTTCAAAGATTCCTTTTCAGGCAAACATGTCCACAGTAAGACGAACATTTTAAAGTATGAATGAGGTTACTAGGCATAAGTATGTAGTTGTAAGCCTGCCTTTAAATGTCCATTGCCGCATCGACAATGAATGGGGCGCTTAAAGTTAAATATCTCCAAAACTACAAATGATTTCAAAATAAAAAATCTCAAGCATGCATGTCCACAGTAAGGTGGATTTTTTGAACTGTGAATGGAGTTTCTAGGTGAAAGTGTTTTTTTGAGGTCCCTTAATCCTAACCCTAACCTTCCATCCGCCTCCATTCTAAATCTCTGAACTTTTAAAGGAGTACAATTCTAAAACTATGCAACATTTCAAAGATTCCTTTTCAGGCAAACATGTCCACAGTAAGACGAACATTTTAAAGTATGAATGAGGTTACTAGGCATAAGTATGTAGTTGTAAGCCTGCCTTTAAATGTCCATTGCCGCATCGACAATGAATGGGGCGCTTAAAGTTAAATATCTCCAAAACTACAAATGATTTCAAAATAAAAAATCTCAAGCATGCATGTCCACAGTAAGGTGGATTTTTTGAACTGTGAATGGAGTTTCTAGGTGAAAGTGTTTTTTTGAGGTCCCAAAACCTTCCATCCGCCTCCATTCTAAATCTCTGAACTTTTAAAGGAGTACAATTCTAAAACTATGCAACATTTCAAAGATTCCTTTTCAGGCAAACATGTCCACAGTAAGACGAACATTTTAAAGTATGAATGAGGTTACTAGGCATAAGTATGTAGTTGTAAGCCTGCCTTTAAATGTCCATTGCCGCATCGACAATGAATGGGGCGCTCAAAGTTAAATATCTCCAAAACTACAAATGATTTCAAAATAAAAAATCTCAAGCATGCATGTCCACAGTAAGGTGGATTTTTTGAACTGTGAATGGAGTTTCTAGGTGAAAGTGTTTTTTTGAGGTCCCTTAATCCTAACCCTAACCTTCCATCCGCCTCCATTCTAAATCTCTGAACTTTTAAAGGAGTACAATTCTAAAACTATGCAACATTTCAAAGATTCCTTTTCAGGCAAACATGTCCACAGTAAGACGAACATTTTAAAGTATGAATGAGGTTACTAGGCATAAGTATGTAGTTGTAAGCCTGCCTTTAAATGTCCATTGCCGCATCGACAATGAATGGGGCGCTTAAAGTTAAATATCTCCAAAACTACAAATGATTTCAAAATAAAAAATCTCAAGCATGCATGTCCACAGTAAGGTGGATTTTTTGAACTGTGAATGGAGTTTCTAGGTGAAAGTGTTTTTTTGAGGTCCCAAAACCTTCCATCCGCCTCCATTCTAAATCTCTGAACTTTTAAAGGAGTACAATTCTAAAACTATGCAACATTTCAAAGATTCCTTTTCAGGCAAACATGTCCACAGTAAGACGAACATTTTAAAGTATGAATGAGGTTACTAGGCATAAGTATGTAGTTGTAAGCCTGCCTTTAAATGTCCATTGCCGCATCGACAATGAATGGGGCGCTCAAAGTTAAATATCTCCAAAACTACAAATGATTTCAAAATAAAAAATCTCAAGCATGCATGTCCACAGTAAGGTGGATTTTTTGAACTGTGAATGGAGTTTCTAGGTGAAAGTGTTTTTTTGAGGTCCCTTAATCCTAACCCTAACCTTCCATCCGCCTCCATTCTAAATCTCTGAACTTTTAAAGGAGTACAATTCTAAAACTATGCAACATTTCAAAGATTCCTTTTCAGGCAAACATGTCCACAGTAAGACGAACATTTTAAAGTATGAATGAGGTTACTAGGCATAAGTATGTAGTTGTAAGCCTGCCTTTAAATGTCCATTGCCGCATCGACAATGAATGGGGCGCTTAAAGTTAAATATCTCCAAAACTACAAATGATTTCAAAATAAAAAATCTCAAGCATGCATGTCCACAGTAAGGTGGATTTTTTGAACTGTGAATTGAGTTTCTAGGTGAAAGTGTTTTTTTGAGGTCCCAAAACCTTCCATCCGCCTCCATTCTAAATCTCTGAACTTTTAAAGGAGTACAATTCTAAAACTATGCAACATTTCAAAGATTCCTTTTCAGGCAAACATGTCCACAGTAAGACGAACATTTTAAAGTATGAATGAGGTTACTAGGCATAAGTATGTAGTTGTAAGCCTGCCTTTAAATGTCCATTGCCGCATCGACAATGAATGGGGCGCTTAAAGTTAAATATCTCCAAAACTACAAATGATTTCAAAATAAAAAATCTCAAGCATGCATGTCCACAGTAAGGTGGATTTTTTGAACTGTGAATGGAGTTTCTAGGTGAAAGTGTTTTTTTGAGGTCCCTTAATCCTAACCCTAACCTTCCATCCGCCTCCATTCTAAATCTCTGAACTTTTAAAGGAGTACAATTCTAAAACTATGCAACATTTCAAAGATTCCTTTTCAGGCAAACATGTCCACAGTAAGACGAACATTTTAAAGTATGAATGAGGTTACTAGGCATAAGTATGTAGTTGTAAGCCTGCCTTTAAATGTCCATTGCCGCATCGACAATGAATGGGGCGCTTAAAGTTAAATATCTCCAAAACTACAAATGATTTCAAAATAAAAAATCTCAAGCATGCATGTCCACAGTAAGGTGGATTTTTTGAACTGTGAATGGAGTTTCTAGGTGAAAGTGTTTTTTTGAGGTCCCAAAACCTTCCATCCGCCTCCATTCTAAATCTCTGAACTTTTAAAGGAGTACAATTCTAAAACTATGCAACATTTCAAAGATTCCTTTTCAGGCAAACATGTCCACAGTAAGACGAACATTTTAAAGTATGAATGAGGTTACTAGGCATAAGTATGTAGTTGTAAGCCTGCCTTTAAATGTCCATTGCCGCATCGACAATGAATGGGGCGCTTAAAGTTAAATATCTCCAAAACTACAAATGATTTCAAAATAAAAAATCTCAAGCATGCATGTCCACAGTAAGGTGGATTTTTTGAACTGTGAATGGAGTTTCTAGGTGAAAGTGTTTTTTTGAGGTCCCTTAATCCTAACCCTAACCTTCCATCCGCCTCCATTCTAAATCTCTGAACTTTTAAAGGAGTACAATTCTAAAACTATGCAACATTTCAAAGATTCCTTTTCAGGCAAACATGTCCACAGTAAGACGAACATTTTAAAGTATGAATGAGGTTACTAGGCATAAGTATGTAGTTGTAAGCCTGCCTTTAAATGTCCATTGCCGCATCGACAATGAATGGGGCGCTTAAAGTTAAATATCTCCAAAACTACAAATGATTTCAAAATAAAAAATCTCAAGCATGCATGTCCACAGTAAGGTGGATTTTTTGAACTGTGAATGGAGTTTCTAGGTGAAAGTGTTTTTTTGAGGTCCCAAAACCTTCCATCCGCCTCCATTCTAAATCTCTGAACTTTTAAAGGAGTACAATTCTAAAACTATGCAACATTTCAAAGATTCCTTTTCAGGCAAACATGTCCACAGTAAGACGAACATTTTAAAGTATGAATGAGGTTACTAGGCATAAGTATGTAGTTGTAAGCCTGCCTTTAAATGTCCATTGCCGCATCGACAATGAATGGGGCGCTTAAAGTTAAATATCTCCAAAACTACAAATGATTTCAAAATAAAAAATCTCAAGCATGCATGTCCACAGTAAGGTGGATTTTTTGAACTGTGAATGGAGTTTCTAGGTGAAAGTGTTTTTTTGAGGTCCCTTAATCCTAACCCTAACCTTCCATCCGCCTCCATTCTAAATCTCTGAACTTTTAAAGGAGTACAATTCTAAAACTATGCAACATTTCAAAGATTCCTTTTCAGGCAAACATGTCCACAGTAAGACGAACATTTTAAAGTATGAATGAGGTTACTAGGCATAAGTATGTAGTTGTAAGCCTGCCTTTAAATGTCCATTGCCGCATCGACAATGAATGGGGCGCTTAAAGTTAAATATCTCCAAAACTGCAAATGATTTCAAAATAAAAAATCTCAAGCATGCATGTCCACAGTAAGGTGGATTTTTTGAACTGTGAATGGAGTTTCTAGGTGAAAGTGTTTTTTTGAGGTCCCAAAACCTTCCATCCGCCTCCATTCTAAATCTCTGAACTTTTAAAGGAGTACAATTCTAAAACTATGCAACATTTCAAAGATTCCTTTTCAGGCAAACATGTCCACAGTAAGACGAACATTTTAAAGTATGAATGAGGTTACTAGGCATAAGTATGTAGTTGTAAGCCTGCCTTTAAATGTCCATTGCCGCATCGACAATGAATGGGGCGCTTAAAGTTAAATATCTCCAAAACTACAAATGATTTCAAAATAAAAAATCTCAAGCATGCATGTCCACAGTAAGGTGGATTTTTTGAACTGTGAATGGAGTTTCTAGGTGAAAGTGTTTTTTTGAGGTCCCAAAACCTTCCATCCGCCTCCATTCTAAATCTCTGAACTTTTAAAGGAGTACAATTCTAAAACTATGCAACATTTCAAAGATTCCTTTTCAGGCAAACATGTCCACAGTAAGACGAACATTTTAAAGTATGAATGAGGTTACTAGGCATAAGTATGTAGTTGTAAGCCTGCCTTTAAATGTCCATTGCCGCATCGACAATGAATGGGGCGCTCAAAGTTAAATATCTCCAAAACTACAAATGATTTCAAAATAAAAAATCTCAAGCATGCATGTCCACAGTAAGGTGGATTTTTTGAACTGTGAATGGAGTTTCTAGGTGAAAGTGTTTTTTTGAGGTCCCAAAACCTTCCATCCGCCTCCATTCTAAATCTCTGAACTTTTAAAGGAGTACAATTCTAAAACTATGCAACATTTCAAAGATTCCTTTTCAGGCAAACATGTCCACAGTAAGACGAACATTTTAAAGTATGAATGAGGTTACTAGGCATAAGTATGTAGTTGTAAGCCTGCCTTTAAATGTCCATTGCCGCATCGACAATGAATGGGGCGCTCAAAGTTAAATATCTCCAAAACTACAAATGATTTCAAAATAAAAAATCTCAAGCATGCATGTCCACAGTAAGGTGGATTTTTTGAACTGTGAATGGAGTTTCTAGGTGAAAGTGTTTTTTTGAGGTCCCAAAACCTTCCATCCGCCTCCATTCTAAATCTCTGAACTTTTAAAGGAGTACAATTCTAAAACTATGCAACATTTCAAAGATTCCTTTTCAGGCAAACATGTCCACAGTAAGACGAACATTTTAAAGTATGAATGAGGTTACTAGGCATAAGTATGTAGTTGTAAGCCTGCCTTTAAATGTCCATTGCCGCATCGACAATGAATGGGGCGCTTAAAGTTAAATATCTCCAAAACTACAAATGATTTCAAAATAAAAAATCTCAAGCATGCATGTCCACAGTAAGGTGGATTTTTTGAACTGTGAATGGAGTTTCTAGGTGAAAGTGTTTTTTTGAGGTCCCTTAATCCTAACCCTAACCTTCCATCCGCCTCCATTCTAAATCTCTGAACTTTTAAAGGAGTACAATTCTAAAACTATGCAACATTTCAAAGATTCCTTTTCAGGCAAACATGTCCACAGTAAGACGAACATTTTAAAGTATGAATGAGGTTACTAGGCATAAGTATGTAGTTGTAAGCCTGCCTTTGAATGTCCATTGCCGCATCGACAATGAATGGGGCGCTTAAAGTTAAATATCTCCAAAACTACAAATGATTTCAAAATAAAAAATCTCAAGCATGCATGTCCACAGTAAGGTGGATTTTTTGAACTGTGAATGGAGTTTCTAGGTGAAAGTGTTTTTTTGAGGTCCCAAAACCTTCCATCCGCCTCCATTCTAAATCTCTGAACTTTTAAAGGAGTACAATTCTAAAACTATGCAACATTTCAAAGATTCCTTTTCAGGCAAACATGTCCACAGTAAGATGAACATTTTAAAGTATGAATGAGGTTACTAGGCATAAGTATGTAGTTGTAAGCCTGCCTTTAAATGTCCATTGCCGCATCGACAATGAATGGGGCGCTTAAAGTTAAATATCTCCAAAACTACAAATGATTTAAAAAAAAAAAATCTCAAGCATGCATGTCCACAGTAAGGTGGATTTTTTGAACTGTGAATGGAGTTTCTAGGTGAAAGTGTTTTTTTGAAGTCCCAAGACCTTCCATCCGCCTCCATTCTAAATCTCTGAACTTTTAAAGGAGTACAATTCTAAAACTATGCAACATTTCAAAGATTCCTTTTCAGGCAAACATGTCCACAGTACGATGAACATTTTAAAGTATGAATGAGGTTACTATGGTGAAAAATACATTTACTAAGTCCAGAGCTCGATGAATGTTAGGGACCAAAAAAAGTGTCACTACAAAGTACTACCAATCAACTCTAAATTGCCTGAAACGTACTCCTAACAGGTTTTCGGGGGGACGATTTTGGCCTCCACACTTAGTGATTTTTTCGGATTTAACTTTCGTTTCGGTAGTGACCAACTTTCGTTTCGATAGTGACCCAATGTACTAGGCGTAAGTATGTAGTTGTAAGCCTGCCTTTAAATGTCCATTGCCGCATTGACAATGCATTGGGCGCTTAAAGTTGAATATCTCCCAAACTACAAATGATTTCAAAGAAAAAATCTCAAGCATGCATGTCCACAGTAAGGTGGAGCACAATTGATATGAATGGAGTTTCTAGGTGAAAGTTTTTTTTTGAGGTCCCAAAATCTTCCATCGACCTCCATTATAAATCTCTGAACTTTTAAAGGAGTACTATTCTAAAACAATGAAACATTTCAAAGATCCCTTTTCAGGCAAAAATGTCCATATTAGGATGAACATTTTAAAGTTTGAATGGGGTTTCTATTCTATATATGACATTTTGAATCTTTACAGTCAGTTCACCTTCTTTTGGGTCTTGAGTCGAACCAATTACTCCCGCGGAGACATCAAATTTCTCTTTTGGGCCTTGAGTCTTCGGGCTCAAGGCTCAAACGAGAAATTTGATGTGTCCGCGGGAGTAATTGGTTCGACTCAAGACTCTTTTGGGTCTTGAGTCTTGGGGGGGAAAAAAAGTGCCCCAGTTAGTTTTGAACCGGGAACCTTCTGGTTACAAGTCCTGCATCTAAACCACTGCACCACAGAGGTTCTTACCTGTTCTGTTGACTTGCATGTAATTTTCTGAAAGATTATATAAAGGTAAACGCCCCAGGTAAAAGTTAGAAAGATGTCCTTGCGGGATTTGAACTCAGGTCCTTCAGTGTGCAAGGCCTGAATCTTAACCACTGCTCCACCATGGTACACACTTTCTATGGTCTCTTGCACGCACTTCAGTGAAAGATCAGATAAAGGTGCAAGAGTCGAATACCTGTCCTGGATGGATTTGAACTTGTAACCTTCTGGTTGCAAGTCCTGTATCTAAACCACTGCACCACAGAGGTTCTGACTTGTTCTGTTAACTTAGCCTGCCAAAGTTTGTACCCTTTTCCCTTTAAATATCCATTGCCATCGACAATGCATGAGGCGCTTAAAGTTAAATATCTCCAAAACTACAAATGATTTCAAAATAAAAAATCTCAAGCATGCATGTCCACAGTAAGGTGGATTTTTTGAACTGTGAATGGAGTTTCTAGGTGAAAGTGTTTTTTTGAGGTCCCTTAATCCTAACCCTAACCTTCCATCCGCCTCCATTCTAAATCTCTGAACTTTTAAAGGAGTACAATTCTAAAACTATGCAACATTTCAAAGATTCCTTTTCAGGCAAACATGTCCACAGTAAGACGAACATTTTAAAGTATGAATGAGGTTACTAGGCATAAGTATGTAGTTGTAAGCCTGCCTTTGAATGTCCATTGCCGCATCGACAATGAATGGGGCGCTTAAAGTTAAATATCTCCAAAACTACAAATGATTTCAAAATAAAAAATCTCAAGCATGCATGTCCACAGTAAGGTGGATTTTTTGAACTGTGAATGGAGTTTCTAGGTGAAAGTGTTTTTTTGAGGTCCCAAAACCTTCCATCCGCCTCCATTCTAAATCTCTGAACTTTTAAAGGAGTACAATTCTAAAACTATGCAACATTTCAAAGATTCCTTTTCAGGCAAACATGTCCACAGTAAGATGAACATTTTAAAGTATGAATGAGGTTACTAGGCATAAGTATGTAGTTGTAAGCCTGCCTTTAAATGTCCATTGCCGCATCGACAATGAATGGGGCGCTTAAAGTTAAATATCTCCAAAACTACAAATGATTTAAAAAAAAAAAATCTCAAGCATGCATGTCCACAGTAAGGTGGATTTTTTGAACTGTGAATGGAGTTTCTAGGTGAAAGTGTTTTTTTGAAGTCCCAAGACCTTCCATCCGCCTCCATTCTAAATCTCTGAACTTTTAAAGGAGTACAATTCTAAAACTATGCAACATTTCAAAGATTCCTTTTCAGGCAAACATGTCCACAGTACGATGAACATTTTAAAGTATGAATGAGGTTACTATGGTGAAAAATACATTTACTAAGTCCAGAGCTCGATGAATGTTAGGGACCAAAAAAAGTGTCACTACAAAGTACTACCAATCAACTCTAAATTGCCTGAAACGTACTCCTAACAGGTTTTCGGGGGGACGATTTTGGCCTCCACACTTAGTGATCTTTTCGGATTTAACTTTCGTTTCGGTAGTGACCAACTTTCGTTTCGATAGTGACCCAATGTACTAGGCGTAAGTATGTAGTTGTAAGCCTGCCTTTAAATGTCCATTGCCGCATTGACAATGCATTGGGCGCTTAAAGTTGAATATCTCCCAAACTACAAATGATTTCAAAGAAAAAATCTCAAGCATGCATGTCCACAGTAAGGTGGAGCACAATTGATATGAATGGAGTTTCTAGGTGAAAGTTTTTTTTTGAGGTCCCAAAATCTTCCATCGACCTCCATTATAAATCTCTGAACTTTTAAAGGAGTACTATTCTAAAACAATGAAACATTTCAAAGATCCCTTTTCAGGCAAAAATGTCCATATTAGGATGAACATTTTAAAGTTTGAATGGGGTTTCTATTCTATATATGACATTTTGAATCTTTACAGTCAGTTCACCTTCTTTTGGGTCTTGAGTCGAACCAATTACTCCCGCGGAGACATCAAATTTCTCTTTTGGGCCTTGAGTCTTCGGGCTCAAGGCTCAAACGAGAAATTTGATGTGTCCGCGGGAGTAATTGGTTCGACTCAAGACTCTTTTGGGTCTTGAGTCTTGGGGGGGAAAAAAAGTGCCCCAGTTAGTTTTGAACCGGGAACCTTCTGGTTACAAGTCCTGCATCTAAACCACTGCACCACAGAGGTTCTTACCTGTTCTGTTGACTTGCATGTAATTTTCTGAAAGATTATATAAAGGTAAACGCCCCAGGTAAAAGTTAGAAAGATGTCCTTGCGGGATTTGAACTCAGGTCCTTCAGTGTGCAAGGCCTGAATCTTAACCACTGCTCCACCATGGTACACACTTTCTATGGTCTCTTGCACGCACTTCAGTGAAAGATCAGATAAAGGTGCAAGAGTCGAATACCTGTCCTGGATGGATTTGAACTTGTAACCTTCTGGTTGCAAGTCCTGTATCTAAACCACTGCACCACAGAGGTTCTGACTTGTTCTGTTAACTTAGCCTGCCAAAGTTTGTACCCTTTTCCCTTTAAATATCCATTGCCATCGACAATGCATGAGGCGCTTAAAGTTAAATATCTCCAAAACTACAAATGATTTCAAAATAAAAAATCTCAAGCATGCATGTCCACAGTAAGGTGGATTTTTTGAACTGTGAATGGAGTTTCTAGGTGAAAGTGTTTTTTTGAGGTCCCAAAACCTTCCATCCGCCTCCATTCTAAATATCTGAACTTTTAAAGGAGTACAATTCTAAAACTATGCAACATTTCAAAGATTCCTTTTCAGGCAAACATGTCCACAGTAAGATGAACATTTTAAAGTATGAATGAGGTTACTAGGCATAAGTATGTAGTTGTAAGCCTGCCTTTAAATGTCCATTGCCGCATCGACAATGAATGGGGCGCTTAAAGTTAAATATCTCCAAAACTACAAATGATTTCAAAATAAAAAATCTCAAGCATGCATGTCCACAGTAAGGTGGATTTTTTGAACTGTGAATGGAGTTTCTAGGTGAAAGTGTTTTTTTGAGGTCCCAAAACCTTCCATCCGCCTCCATTCTAAATCTCTGAACTTTTAAAGGAGTACAATTCTAAAACTATGCAACATTTCAAAGATTCCTTTTCAGGCAAACATGTCCACAGTAAGACGAACATTTTAAAGTATGAATGAGGTTACTAGGCATAAGTATGTAGTTGTAAGCCTGCCTTTAAATGTCCATTGCCGCATCGACAATGAATGGGGCGCTTAAAGTTAAATATCTCCAAAACTACAAATGATTTCAAAATAAAAAATCTCAAGCATGCATGTCCACAGTAAGGTGGATTTTTTGAACTGTGAATGGAGTTTCTAGGTGAAAGTGTTTTTTTGAGGTCCCTTAATCCTAACCCTAACCTTCCATCCGCCTCCATTCTAAATCTCTGAACTTTTAAAGGAGTACAATTCTAAAACTATGCAACATTTCAAAGATTCCTTTTCAGGCAAACATGTCCACAGTAAGACGAACATTTTAAAGTATGAATGAGGTTACTAGGCATAAGTATGTAGTTGTAAGCCTGCCTTTAAATGTCCATTGCCGCATCGACAATGAATGGGGCGCTTAAAGTTAAATATCTCCAAAACTACAAATGATTTCAAAATAAAAAATCTCAAGCATGCATGTCCACAGTAAGGTGGATTTTTTGAACTGTGAATGGAGTTTCTAGGTGAAAGTGTTTTTTTGAGGTCCCAAAACCTTCCATCCGCCTCCATTCTAAATCTCTGAACTTTTAAAGGAGTACAATTCTAAAACTATGCAACATTTCAAAGATTCCTTTTCAGGCAAACATGTCCACAGTAAGACGAACATTTTAAAGTATGAATGAGGTTACTAGGCATAAGTATGTAGTTGTAAGCCTGCCTTTAAATGTCCATTGCCGCATCGACAATGAATGGGGCGCTCAAAGTTAAATATCTCCAAAACTACAAATGATTTCAAAATAAAAAATCTCAAGCATGCATGTCCACAGTAAGGTGGATTTTTTGAACTGTGAATGGAGTTTCTAGGTGAAAGTGTTTTTTTGAGGTCCCTTAATCCTAACCCTAACCTTCCATCCGCCTCCATTCTAAATCTCTGAACTTTTAAAGGAGTACAATTCTAAAACTATGCAACATTTCAAAGATTCCTTTTCAGGCAAACATGTCCACAGTAAGACGAACATTTTAAAGTATGAATGAGGTTACTAGGCATAAGTATGTAGTTGTAAGCCTGCCTTTAAATGTCCATTGCCGCATCGACAATGAATGGGGCGCTTAAAGTTAAATATCTCCAAAACTACAAATGATTTCAAAATAAAAAATCTCAAGCATGCATGTCCACAGTAAGGTGGATTTTTTGAACTGTGAATGGAGTTTCTAGGTGAAAGTGTTTTTTTGAGGTCCCAAAACCTTCCATCCGCCTCCATTCTAAATCTCTGAACTTTTAAAGGAGTACAATTCTAAAACTATGCAACATTTCAAAGATTCCTTTTCAGGCAAACATGTCCACAGTAAGACGAACATTTTAAAGTATGAATGAGGTTACTAGGCATAAGTATGTAGTTGTAAGCCTGCCTTTAAATGTCCATTGCCGCATCGACAATGAATGGGGCGCTTAAAGTTAAATATCTCCAAAACTACAAATGATTTCAAAATAAAAAATCTCAAGCATGCATGTCCACAGTAAGGTGGATTTTTTGAACTGTGAATGGAGTTTCTAGGTGAAAGTGTTTTTTTGAGGTCCCTTAATCCTAACCCTAACCTTCCATCCGCCTCCATTCTAAATCTCTGAACTTTTAAAGGAGTACAATTCTAAAACTATGCAACATTTCAAAGATTCCTTTTCAGGCAAACATGTCCACAGTAAGACGAACATTTTAAAGTATGAATGAGGTTACTAGGCATAAGTATGTAGTTGTAAGCCTGCCTTTAAATGTCCATTGCCGCATCGACAATGAATGGGGCGCTTAAAGTTAAATATCTCCAAAACTACAAATGATTTCAAAATAAAAAATCTCAAGCATGCATGTCCACAGTAAGGTGGATTTTTTGAACTGTGAATGGAGTTTCTAGGTGAAAGTGTTTTTTTGAGGTCCCAAAACCTTCCATCCGCCTCCATTCTAAATCTCTGAACTTTTAAAGGAGTACAATTCTAAAACTATGCAACATTTCAAAGATTCCTTTTCAGGCAAACATGTCCACAGTAAGACGAACATTTTAAAGTATGAATGAGGTTACTAGGCATAAGTATGTAGTTGTAAGCCTGCCTTTAAATGTCCATTGCCGCATCGACAATGAATGGGGCGCTCAAAGTTAAATATCTCCAAAACTACAAATGATTTCAAAATAAAAAATCTCAAGCATGCATGTCCACAGTAAGGTGGATTTTTTGAACTGTGAATGGAGTTTCTAGGTGAAAGTGTTTTTTTGAGGTCCCTTAATCCTAACCCTAACCTTCCATCCGCCTCCATTCTAAATCTCTGAACTTTTAAAGGAGTACAATTCTAAAACTATGCAACATTTCAAAGATTCCTTTTCAGGCAAACATGTCCACAGTAAGACGAACATTTTAAAGTATGAATGAGGTTACTAGGCATAAGTATGTAGTTGTAAGCCTGCCTTTAAATGTCCATTGCCGCATCGACAATGAATGGGGCGCTTAAAGTTAAATATCTCCAAAACTACAAATGATTTCAAAATAAAAAATCTCAAGCATGCATGTCCACAGTAAGGTGGATTTTTTGAACTGTGAATGGAGTTTCTAGGTGAAAGTGTTTTTTTGAGGTCCCAAAACCTTCCATCCGCCTCCATTCTAAATCTCTGAACTTTTAAAGGAGTACAATTCTAAAACTATGCAACATTTCAAAGATTCCTTTTCAGGCAAACATGTCCACAGTAAGACGAACATTTTAAAGTATGAATGAGGTTACTAGGCATAAGTATGTAGTTGTAAGCCTGCCTTTAAATGTCCATTGCCGCATCGACAATGAATGGGGCGCTCAAAGTTAAATATCTCCAAAACTACAAATGATTTCAAAATAAAAAATCTCAAGCATGCATGTCCACAGTAAGGTGGATTTTTTGAACTGTGAATGGAGTTTCTAGGTGAAAGTGTTTTTTTGAGGTCCCTTAATCCTAACCCTAACCTTCCATCCGCCTCCATTCTAAATCTCTGAACTTTTAAAGGAGTACAATTCTAAAACTATGCAACATTTCAAAGATTCCTTTTCAGGCAAACATGTCCACAGTAAGACGAACATTTTAAAGTATGAATGAGGTTACTAGGCATAAGTATGTAGTTGTAAGCCTGCCTTTAAATGTCCATTGCCGCATCGACAATGAATGGGGCGCTTAAAGTTAAATATCTCCAAAACTACAAATGATTTCAAAATAAAAAATCTCAAGCATGCATGTCCACAGTAAGGTGGATTTTTTGAACTGTGAATGGAGTTTCTAGGTGAAAGTGTTTTTTTGAGGTCCCAAAACCTTCCATCCGCCTCCATTCTAAATCTCTGAACTTTTAAAGGAGTACAATTCTAAAACTATGCAACATTTCAAAGATTCCTTTTCAGGCAAACATGTCCACAGTAAGACGAACATTTTAAAGTATGAATGAGGTTACTAGGCATAAGTATGTAGTTGTAAGCCTGCCTTTAAATGTCCATTGCCGCATCGACAATGAATGGGGCGCTTAAAGTTAAATATCTCCAAAACTACAAATGATTTCAAAATAAAAAATCTCAAGCATGCATGTCCACAGTAAGGTGGATTTTTTGAACTGTGAATGGAGTTTCTAGGTGAAAGTGTTTTTTTGAGGTCCCTTAATCCTAACCCTAACCTTCCATCCGCCTCCATTCTAAATCTCTGAACTTTTAAAGGAGTACAATTCTAAAACTATGCAACATTTCAAAGATTCCTTTTCAGGCAAACATGTCCACAGTAAGACGAACATTTTAAAGTATGAATGAGGTTACTAGGCATAAGTATGTAGTTGTAAGCCTGCCTTTAAATGTCCATTGCCGCATCGACAATGAATGGGGCGCTTAAAGTTAAATATCTCCAAAACTGCAAATGATTTCAAAATAAAAAATCTCAAGCATGCATGTCCACAGTAAGGTGGATTTTTTGAACTGTGAATGGAGTTTCTAGGTGAAAGTGTTTTTTTGAGGTCCCAAAACCTTCCATCCGCCTCCATTCTAAATCTCTGAACTTTTAAAGGAGTACAATTCTAAAACTATGCAACATTTCAAAGATTCCTTTTCAGGCAAACATGTCCACAGTAAGACGAACATTTTAAAGTATGAATGAGGTTACTAGGCATAAGTATGTAGTTGTAAGCCTGCCTTTAAATGTCCATTGCCGCATCGACAATGAATGGGGCGCTTAAAGTTAAATATCTCCAAAACTACAAATGATTTCAAAATAAAAAATCTCAAGCATGCATGTCCACAGTAAGGTGGATTTTTTGAACTGTGAATGGAGTTTCTAGGTGAAAGTGTTTTTTTGAGGTCCCAAAACCTTCCATCCGCCTCCATTCTAAATCTCTGAACTTTTAAAGGAGTACAATTCTAAAACTATGCAACATTTCAAAGATTCCTTTTCAGGCAAACATGTCCACAGTAAGACGAACATTTTAAAGTATGAATGAGGTTACTAGGCATAAGTATGTAGTTGTAAGCCTGCCTTTAAATGTCCATTGCCGCATCGACAATGAATGGGGCGCTCAAAGTTAAATATCTCCAAAACTACAAATGATTTCAAAATAAAAAATCTCAAGCATGCATGTCCACAGTAAGGTGGATTTTTTGAACTGTGAATGGAGTTTCTAGGTGAAAGTGTTTTTTTGAGGTCCCAAAACCTTCCATCCGCCTCCATTCTAAATCTCTGAACTTTTAAAGGAGTACAATTCTAAAACTATGCAACATTTCAAAGATTCCTTTTCAGGCAAACATGTCCACAGTAAGACGAACATTTTAAAGTATGAATGAGGTTACTAGGCATAAGTATGTAGTTGTAAGCCTGCCTTTAAATGTCCATTGCCGCATCGACAATGAATGGGGCGCTCAAAGTTAAATATCTCCAAAACTACAAATGATTTCAAAATAAAAAATCTCAAGCATGCATGTCCACAGTAAGGTGGATTTTTTGAACTGTGAATGGAGTTTCTAGGTGAAAGTGTTTTTTTGAGGTCCCAAAACCTTCCATCCGCCTCCATTCTAAATCTCTGAACTTTTAAAGGAGTACAATTCTAAAACTATGCAACATTTCAAAGATTCCTTTTCAGGCAAACATGTCCACAGTAAGACGAACATTTTAAAGTATGAATGAGGTTACTAGGCATAAGTATGTAGTTGTAAGCCTGCCTTTAAATGTCCATTGCCGCATCGACAATGAATGGGGCGCTTAAAGTTAAATATCTCCAAAACTACAAATGATTTCAAAATAAAAAATCTCAAGCATGCATGTCCACAGTAAGGTGGATTTTTTGAACTGTGAATGGAGTTTCTAGGTGAAAGTGTTTTTTTGAGGTCCCTTAATCCTAACCCTAACCTTCCATCCGCCTCCATTCTAAATCTCTGAACTTTTAAAGGAGTACAATTCTAAAACTATGCAACATTTCAAAGATTCCTTTTCAGGCAAACATGTCCACAGTAAGACGAACATTTTAAAGTATGAATGAGGTTACTAGGCATAAGTATGTAGTTGTAAGCCTGCCTTTGAATGTCCATTGCCGCATCGACAATGAATGGGGCGCTTAAAGTTAAATATCTCCAAAACTACAAATGATTTCAAAATAAAAAATCTCAAGCATGCATGTCCACAGTAAGGTGGATTTTTTGAACTGTGAATGGAGTTTCTAGGTGAAAGTGTTTTTTTGAGGTCCCAAAACCTTCCATCCGCCTCCATTCTAAATCTCTGAACTTTTAAAGGAGTACAATTCTAAAACTATGCAACATTTCAAAGATTCCTTTTCAGGCAAACATGTCCACAGTAAGATGAACATTTTAAAGTATGAATGAGGTTACTAGGCATAAGTATGTAGTTGTAAGCCTGCCTTTAAATGTCCATTGCCGCATCGACAATGAATGGGGCGCTTAAAGTTAAATATCTCCAAAACTACAAATGATTTAAAAAAAAAAAATCTCAAGCATGCATGTCCACAGTAAGGTGGATTTTTTGAACTGTGAATGGAGTTTCTAGGTGAAAGTGTTTTTTTGAAGTCCCAAGACCTTCCATCCGCCTCCATTCTAAATCTCTGAACTTTTAAAGGAGTACAATTCTAAAACTATGCAACATTTCAAAGATTCCTTTTCAGGCAAACATGTCCACAGTACGATGAACATTTTAAAGTATGAATGAGGTTACTATGGTGAAAAATACATTTACTAAGTCCAGAGCTCGATGAATGTTAGGGACCAAAAAAAGTGTCACTACAAAGTACTACCAATCAACTCTAAATTGCCTGAAACGTACTCCTAACAGGTTTTCGGGGGGACGATTTTGGCCTCCACACTTAGTGATTTTTTCGGATTTAACTTTCGTTTCGGTAGTGACCAACTTTCGTTTCGATAGTGACCCAATGTACTAGGCGTAAGTATGTAGTTGTAAGCCTGCCTTTAAATGTCCATTGCCGCATTGACAATGCATTGGGCGCTTAAAGTTGAATATCTCCCAAACTACAAATGATTTCAAAGAAAAAATCTCAAGCATGCATGTCCACAGTAAGGTGGAGCACAATTGATATGAATGGAGTTTCTAGGTGAAAGTTTTTTTTTGAGGTCCCAAAATCTTCCATCGACCTCCATTATAAATCTCTGAACTTTTAAAGGAGTACTATTCTAAAACAATGAAACATTTCAAAGATCCCTTTTCAGGCAAAAATGTCCATATTAGGATGAACATTTTAAAGTTTGAATGGGGTTTCTATTCTATATATGACATTTTGAATCTTTACAGTCAGTTCACCTTCTTTTGGGTCTTGAGTCGAACCAATTACTCCCGCGGAGACATCAAATTTCTCTTTTGGGCCTTGAGTCTTCGGGCTCAAGGCTCAAACGAGAAATTTGATGTGTCCGCGGGAGTAATTGGTTCGACTCAAGACTCTTTTGGGTCTTGAGTCTTGGGGGGGAAAAAAAGTGCCCCAGTTAGTTTTGAACCGGGAACCTTCTGGTTACAAGTCCTGCATCTAAACCACTGCACCACAGAGGTTCTTACCTGTTCTGTTGACTTGCATGTAATTTTCTGAAAGATTATATAAAGGTAAACGCCCCAGGTAAAAGTTAGAAAGATGTCCTTGCGGGATTTGAACTCAGGTCCTTCAGTGTGCAAGGCCTGAATCTTAACCACTGCTCCACCATGGTACACACTTTCTATGGTCTCTTGCACGCACTTCAGTGAAAGATCAGATAAAGGTGCAAGAGTCGAATACCTGTCCTGGATGGATTTGAACTTGTAACCTTCTGGTTGCAAGTCCTGTATCTAAACCACTGCACCACAGAGGTTCTGACTTGTTCTGTTAACTTAGCCTGCCAAAGTTTGTACCCTTTTCCCTTTAAATATCCATTGCCATCGACAATGCATGAGGCGCTTAAAGTTAAATATCTCCAAAACTACAAATGATTTCAAAATAAAAAATCTCAAGCATGCATGTCCACAGTAAGGTGGATTTTTTGAACTGTGAATGGAGTTTCTAGGTGAAAGTGTTTTTTTGAGGTCCCAAAACCTTCCATCCGCCTCCATTCTAAATATCTGAACTTTTAAAGGAGTACAATTCTAAAACTATGCAACATTTCAAAGATTCCTTTTCAGGCAAACATGTCCACAGTAAGATGAACATTTTAAAGTATGAATGAGGTTACTAGGCATAAGTATGTAGTTGTAAGCCTGCCTTTAAATGTCCATTGCCGCATCGACAATGAATGGGGCGCTTAAAGTTAAATATCTCCAAAACTACAAATGATTTCAAAATAAAAAATCTCAAGCATGCATGTCCACAGTAAGGTGGATTTTTTGAACTGTGAATGGAGTTTCTAGGTGAAAGTGTTTTTTTGAGGTCCCAAAACCTTCCATCCGCCTCCATTCTAAATCTCTGAACTTTTAAAGGAGTACAATTCTAAAACTATGCAACATTTCAAAGATTCCTTTTCAGGCAAACATGTCCACAGTAAGACGAACATTTTAAAGTATGAATGAGGTTACTAGGCATAAGTATGTAGTTGTAAGCCTGCCTTTAAATGTCCATTGCCGCATCGACAATGAATGGGGCGCTTAAAGTTAAATATCTCCAAAACTACAAATGATTTCAAAATAAAAAATCTCAAGCATGCATGTCCACAGTAAGGTGGATTTTTTGAACTGTGAATGGAGTTTCTAGGTGAAAGTGTTTTTTTGAGGTCCCTTAATCCTAACCCTAACCTTCCATCCGCCTCCATTCTAAATCTCTGAACTTTTAAAGGAGTACAATTCTAAAACTATGCAACATTTCAAAGATTCCTTTTCAGGCAAACATGTCCACAGTAAGACGAACATTTTAAAGTATGAATGAGGTTACTAGGCATAAGTATGTAGTTGTAAGCCTGCCTTTAAATGTCCATTGCCGCATCGACAATGAATGGGGCGCTTAAAGTTAAATATCTCCAAAACTACAAATGATTTCAAAATAAAAAATCTCAAGCATGCATGTCCACAGTAAGGTGGATTTTTTGAACTGTGAATGGAGTTTCTAGGTGAAAGTGTTTTTTTGAGGTCCCTTAATCCTAACCCTAACCTTCCATCCGCCTCCATTCTAAATCTCTGAACTTTTAAAGGAGTACAATTCTAAAACTATGCAACATTTCAAAGATTCCTTTTCAGGCAAACATGTCCACAGTAAGACGAACATTTTAAAGTATGAATGAGGTTACTAGGCATAAGTATGTAGTTGTAAGCCTGCCTTTAAATGTCCATTGCCGCATCGACAATGAATGGGGCGCTTAAAGTTAAATATCTCCAAAACTACAAATGATTTCAAAATAAAAAATCTCAAGCATGCATGTCCACAGTAAGGTGGATTTTTTGAACTGTGAATGGAGTTTCTAGGTGAAAGTGTTTTTTTGAGGTCCCAAAACCTTCCATCCGCCTCCATTCTAAATCTCTGAACTTTTAAAGGAGTACAATTCTAAAACTATGCAACATTTCAAAGATTCCTTTTCAGGCAAACATGTCCACAGTAAGACGAACATTTTAAAGTATGAATGAGGTTACTAGGCATAAGTATGTAGTTGTAAGCCTGCCTTTAAATGTCCATTGCCGCATCGACAATGAATGGGGCGCTTAAAGTTAAATATCTCCAAAACTACAAATGATTTCAAAATAAAAAATCTCAAGCATGCATGTCCACAGTAAGGTGGATTTTTTGAACTGTGAATGGAGTTTCTAGGTGAAAGTGTTTTTTTGAGGTCCCTTAATCCTAACCCTAACCTTCCATCCGCCTCCATTCTAAATCTCTGAACTTTTAAAGGAGTACAATTCTAAAACTATGCAACATTTCAAAGATTCCTTTTCAGGCAAACATGTCCACAGTAAGACGAACATTTTAAAGTATGAATGAGGTTACTAGGCATAAGTATGTAGTTGTAAGCCTGCCTTTAAATGTCCATTGCCGCATCGACAATGAATGGGGCGCTTAAAGTTAAATATCTCCAAAACTGCAAATGATTTCAAAATAAAAAATCTCAAGCATGCATGTCCACAGTAAGGTGGATTTTTTGAACTGTGAATGGAGTTTCTAGGTGAAAGTGTTTTTTTGAGGTCCCAAAACCTTCCATCCGCCTCCATTCTAAATCTCTGAACTTTTAAAGGAGTACAATTCTAAAACTATGCAACATTTCAAAGATTCCTTTTCAGGCAAACATGTCCACAGTAAGACGAACATTTTAAAGTATGAATGAGGTTACTAGGCATAAGTATGTAGTTGTAAGCCTGCCTTTAAATGTCCATTGCCGCATCGACAATGAATGGGGCGCTTAAAGTTAAATATCTCCAAAACTACAAATGATTTCAAAATAAAAAATCTCAAGCATGCATGTCCACAGTAAGGTGGATTTTTTGAACTGTGAATGGAGTTTCTAGGTGAAAGTGTTTTTTTGAGGTCCCAAAACCTTCCATCCGCCTCCATTCTAAATCTCTGAACTTTTAAAGGAGTACAATTCTAAAACTATGCAACATTTCAAAGATTCCTTTTCAGGCAAACATGTCCACAGTAAGACGAACATTTTAAAGTATGAATGAGGTTACTAGGCATAAGTATGTAGTTGTAAGCCTGCCTTTAAATGTCCATTGCCGCATCGACAATGAATGGGGCGCTCAAAGTTAAATATCTCCAAAACTACAAATGATTTCAAAATAAAAAATCTCAAGCATGCATGTCCACAGTAAGGTGGATTTTTTGAACTGTGAATGGAGTTTCTAGGTGAAAGTGTTTTTTTGAGGTCCCTTAATCCTAACCCTAACCTTCCATCCGCCTCCATTCTAAATCTCTGAACTTTTAAAGGAGTACAATTCTAAAACTATGCAACATTTCAAAGATTCCTTTTCAGGCAAACATGTCCACAGTAAGACGAACATTTTAAAGTATGAATGAGGTTACTAGGCATAAGTATGTAGTTGTAAGCCTGCCTTTAAATGTCCATTGCCGCATCGACAATGAATGGGGCGCTTAAAGTTAAATATCTCCAAAACTACAAATGATTTCAAAATAAAAAATCTCAAGCATGCATGTCCACAGTAAGGTGGATTTTTTGAACTGTGAATGGAGTTTCTAGGTGAAAGTGTTTTTTTGAGGTCCCAAAACCTTCCATCCGCCTCCATTCTAAATCTCTGAACTTTTAAAGGAGTACAATTCTAAAACTATGCAACATTTCAAAGATTCCTTTTCAGGCAAACATGTCCACAGTAAGACGAACATTTTAAAGTATGAATGAGGTTACTAGGCATAAGTATGTAGTTGTAAGCCTGCCTTTAAATGTCCATTGCCGCATCGACAATGAATGGGGCGCTTAAAGTTAAATATCTCCAAAACTACAAATGATTTCAAAATAAAAAATCTCAAGCATGCATGTCCACAGTAAGGTGGATTTTTTGAACTGTGAATGGAGTTTCTAGGTGAAAGTGTTTTTTTGAGGTCCCAAAACCTTCCATCCGCCTCCATTCTAAATCTCTGAACTTTTAAAGGAGTACAATTCTAAAACTATGCAACATTTCAAAGATTCCTTTTCAGGCAAACATGTCCACAGTAAGACGAACATTTTAAAGTATGAATGAGGTTACTAGGCATAAGTATGTAGTTGTAAGCCTGCCTTTAAATGTCCATTGCCGCATCGACAATGAATGGGGCGCTCAAAGTTAAATATCTCCAAAACTACAAATGATTTAAAAATAAAAAATCTCAAGCATGCATGTCCACAGTAAGGTGGATTTTTTGAACTGTGAATGGAGTTTCTAGGTGAAAGTGTTTTTTTGAGGTCCCTTAATCCTAACCCTAACCTTCCATCCGCCTCCATTCTAAATCTCTGAACTTTTAAAGGAGTACAATTCTAAAACTATGCAACATTTCAAAGATTCCTTTTCAGGCAAACATGTCCACAGTAAGACGAACATTTTAAAGTATGAATGAGGTTACTAGGCATAAGTATGTAGTTGTAAGCCTGCCTTTAAATGTCCATTGCCGCATCGACAATGAATGGGGCGCTTAAAGTTAAATATCTCCAAAACTACAAATGATTTCAAAATAAAAAATCTCAAGCATGCATGTCCACAGTAAGGTGGATTTTTTGAACTGTGAATGGAGTTTCTAGGTGAAAGTGTTTTTTTGAGGTCCCAAAACCTTCCATCCGCCTCCATTCTAAATCTCTGAACTTTTAAAGGAGTACAATTCTAAAACTATGCAACATTTCAAAGATTCCTTTTCAGGCAAACATGTCCACAGTAAGACGAACATTTTAAAGTATGAATGAGGTTACTAGGCATAAGTATGTAGTTGTAAGCCTGCCTTTAAATGTCCATTGCCGCATCGACAATGAATGGGGCGCTCAAAGTTAAATATCTCCAAAACTACAAATGATTTCAAAATAAAAAATCTCAAGCATGCATGTCCACAGTAAGGTGGATTTTTTGAACTGTGAATGGAGTTTCTAGGTGAAAGTGTTTTTTTGAGGTCCCTTAATCCTAACCCTAACCTTCCATCCGCCTCCATTCTAAATCTCTGAACTTTTAAAGGAGTACAATTCTAAAACTATGCAACATTTCAAAGATTCCTTTTCAGGCAAACATGTCCACAGTAAGACGAACATTTTAAAGTATGAATGAGGTTACTAGGCATAAGTATGTAGTTGTAAGCCTGCCTTTAAATGTCCATTGCCGCATCGACAATGAATGGGGCGCTTAAAGTTAAATATCTCCAAAACTACAAATGATTTCAAAATAAAAAATCTCAAGCATGCATGTCCACAGTAAGGTGGATTTTTTGAACTGTGAATTGAGTTTCTAGGTGAAAGTGTTTTTTTGAGGTCCCAAAACCTTCCATCCGCCTCCATTCTAAATCTCTGAACTTTTAAAGGAGTACAATTCTAAAACTATGCAACATTTCAAAGATTCCTTTTCAGGCAAACATGTCCACAGTAAGACGAACATTTTAAAGTATGAATGAGGTTACTAGGCATAAGTATGTAGTTGTAAGCCTGCCTTTAAATGTCCATTGCCGCATCGACAATGAATGGGGCGCTTAAAGTTAAATATCTCCAAAACTACAAATGATTTCAAAATAAAAAATCTCAAGCATGCATGTCCACAGTAAGGTGGATTTTTTGAACTGTGAATGGAGTTTCTAGGTGAAAGTGTTTTTTTGAGGTCCCTTAATCCTAACCCTAACCTTCCATCCGCCTCCATTCTAAATCTCTGAACTTTTAAAGGAGTACAATTCTAAAACTATGCAACATTTCAAAGATTCCTTTTCAGGCAAACATGTCCACAGTAAGACGAACATTTTAAAGTATGAATGAGGTTACTAGGCATAAGTATGTAGTTGTAAGCCTGCCTTTAAATGTCCATTGCCGCATCGACAATGAATGGGGCGCTTAAAGTTAAATATCTCCAAAACTACAAATGATTTCAAAATAAAAAATCTCAAGCATGCATGTCCACAGTAAGGTGGATTTTTTGAACTGTGAATGGAGTTTCTAGGTGAAAGTGTTTTTTTGAGGTCCCAAAACCTTCCATCCGCCTCCATTCTAAATCTCTGAACTTTTAAAGGAGTACAATTCTAAAACTATGCAACATTTCAAAGATTCCTTTTCAGGCAAACATGTCCACAGTAAGACGAACATTTTAAAGTATGAATGAGGTTACTAGGCATAAGTATGTAGTTGTAAGCCTGCCTTTAAATGTCCATTGCCGCATCGACAATGAATGGGGCGCTTAAAGTTAAATATCTCCAAAACTACAAATGATTTCAAAATAAAAAATCTCAAGCATGCATGTCCACAGTAAGGTGGATTTTTTGAACTGTGAATGGAGTTTCTAGGTGAAAGTGTTTTTTTGAGGTCCCTTAATCCTAACCCTAACCTTCCATCCGCCTCCATTCTAAATCTCTGAACTTTTAAAGGAGTACAATTCTAAAACTATGCAACATTTCAAAGATTCCTTTTCAGGCAAACATGTCCACAGTAAGACGAACATTTTAAAGTATGAATGAGGTTACTAGGCATAAGTATGTAGTTGTAAGCCTGCCTTTAAATGTCCATTGCCGCATCGACAATGAATGGGGCGCTTAAAGTTAAATATCTCCAAAACTGCAAATGATTTCAAAATAAAAAATCTCAAGCATGCATGTCCACAGTAAGGTGGATTTTTTGAACTGTGAATGGAGTTTCTAGGTGAAAGTGTTTTTTTGAGGTCCCAAAACCTTCCATCCGCCTCCATTCTAAATCTCTGAACTTTTAAAGGAGTACAATTCTAAAACTATGCAACATTTCAAAGATTCCTTTTCAGGCAAACATGTCCACAGTAAGACGAACATTTTAAAGTATGAATGAGGTTACTAGGCATAAGTATGTAGTTGTAAGCCTGCCTTTAAATGTCCATTGCCGCATCGACAATGAATGGGGCGCTTAAAGTTAAATATCTCCAAAACTACAAATGATTTCAAAATAAAAAATCTCAAGCATGCATGTCCACAGTAAGGTGGATTTTTTGAACTGTGAATGGAGTTTCTAGGTGAAAGTGTTTTTTTGAGGTCCCAAAACCTTCCATCCGCCTCCATTCTAAATCTCTGAACTTTTAAAGGAGTACAATTCTAAAACTATGCAACATTTCAAAGATTCCTTTTCAGGCAAACATGTCCACAGTAAGACGAACATTTTAAAGTATGAATGAGGTTACTAGGCATAAGTATGTAGTTGTAAGCCTGCCTTTAAATGTCCATTGCCGCATCGACAATGAATGGGGCGCTCAAAGTTAAATATCTCCAAAACTACAAATGATTTCAAAATAAAAAATCTCAAGCATGCATGTCCACAGTAAGGTGGATTTTTTGAACTGTGAATGGAGTTTCTAGGTGAAAGTGTTTTTTTGAGGTCCCAAAACCTTCCATCCGCCTCCATTCTAAATCTCTGAACTTTTAAAGGAGTACAATTCTAAAACTATGCAACATTTCAAAGATTCCTTTTCAGGCAAACATGTCCACAGTAAGACGAACATTTTAAAGTATGAATGAGGTTACTAGGCATAAGTATGTAGTTGTAAGCCTGCCTTTAAATGTCCATTGCCGCATCGACAATGAATGGGGCGCTCAAAGTTAAATATCTCCAAAACTACAAATGATTTCAAAATAAAAAATCTCAAGCATGCATGTCCACAGTAAGGTGGATTTTTTGAACTGTGAATGGAGTTTCTAGGTGAAAGTGTTTTTTTGAGGTCCCAAAACCTTCCATCCGCCTCCATTCTAAATCTCTGAACTTTTAAAGGAGTACAATTCTAAAACTATGCAACATTTCAAAGATTCCTTTTCAGGCAAACATGTCCACAGTAAGACGAACATTTTAAAGTATGAATGAGGTTACTAGGCATAAGTATGTAGTTGTAAGCCTGCCTTTAAATGTCCATTGCCGCATCGACAATGAATGGGGCGCTTAAAGTTAAATATCTCCAAAACTACAAATGATTTCAAAATAAAAAATCTCAAGCATGCATGTCCACAGTAAGGTGGATTTTTTGAACTGTGAATGGAGTTTCTAGGTGAAAGTGTTTTTTTGAGGTCCCTTAATCCTAACCCTAACCTTCCATCCGCCTCCATTCTAAATCTCTGAACTTTTAAAGGAGTACAATTCTAAAACTATGCAACATTTCAAAGATTCCTTTTCAGGCAAACATGTCCACAGTAAGACGAACATTTTAAAGTATGAATGAGGTTACTAGGCATAAGTATGTAGTTGTAAGCCTGCCTTTAAATGTCCATTGCCGCATCGACAATGAATGGGGCGCTTAAAGTTAAATATCTCCAAAACTACAAATGATTTCAAAATAAAAAATCTCAAGCATGCATGTCCACAGTAAGGTGGATTTTTTGAACTGTGAATGGAGTTTCTAGGTGAAAGTGTTTTTTTGAGGTCCCAAAACCTTCCATCCGCCTCCATTCTAAATCTCTGAACTTTTAAAGGAGTACAATTCTAAAACTATGCAACATTTCAAAGATTCCTTTTCAGGCAAACATGTCCACAGTAAGATGAACATTTTAAAGTATGAATGAGGTTACTAGGCATAAGTATGTAGTTGTAAGCCTGCCTTTAAATGTCCATTGCCGCATCGACAATGAATGGGGCGCTTAAAGTTAAATATCTCCAAAACTACAAATGATTTAAAAAAAAAATATCTCAAGCATGCATGTCCACAGTAAGGTGGATTTTTTGAACTGTGAATGGAGTTTCTAGGTGAAAGTGTTTTTTTGAGGTCCCAAGACCTTCCATCCGCCTCCATTCTAAATCTCTGAACTTTTAAAGGAGTACAATTCTAAAACTATGCAACATTTCAAAGATTCCTTTTCAGGCAAACATGTCCACAGTAAGATGAACATTTTAAAGTATGAATGAGGTTACTATGGTGAAAAATACATTTACTAAGTCCAGAGCTCGATGAATGTTAGGGACCAAAAAAAGTGTCACTACAAAGTACTACCAATCAACTCTAAATTGCCTGAAACGTACTCCTAACAGGTTTTCGGGGGGACGATTTTGGCCTCCACACTTAGTGATTTTTTCGGATTTAACTTTCGTTTCGGTAGTGACCAACTTTCGTTTCGATAGTGACCCAATGTACTAGGCGTAAGTATGTAGTTGTAAGCCTGCCTTTAAATGTCCATTGCCGCATTGACAATGCATTGGGCGCTTAAAGTTGAATATCTCCCAAACTACAAATGATTTCAAAGAAAAAAATCTCAAGCATGCATGTCCACAGTAAGGTGGAGCACAATTGATATGAATGGAGTTTCTAGGTGAAAGTTTTTTTTTGAGGTCCCAAAATCTTCCATCGACCTCCATTATAAATCTCTGAACTTTTAAAGGAGTACTATTCTAAAACAATGAAACATTTCAAAGATCCCTTTTCAGGCAAAAATGTCCATATTAGGATGAACATTTTAAAGTTTGAATGGGGTTTCTATTCTATATATGACATTTTGAATCTTTACAGTCAGTTCACCTTCTTTTGGGTCTTGAGTCGAACCAATTACTCCCGCGGAGACATCAAATTTCTCTTTTGGGCCTTGAGTCTTCGGGCTCAAGGCTCAAACGAGAAATTTGATGTGTCCGCGGGAGTAATTGGTTCGACTCAAGACTCTTTTGGGTCTTGAGTCTTGGGGGGGAAAAAAAGTGCCCCAGTTAGTTTTGAACCGGGAACCTTCTGGTTACAAGTCCTGCATCTAAACCACTGCACCACAGAGGTTCTTACCTGTTCTGTTGACTTGCATGTAATTTTCTGAAAGATTATATAAAGGTAAAAGCCCCAGGTAAAAGTTAGAAAGATGTCCTTGCGGGATTTGAACTCAAGTCCTTCAGTGTGCAAGGCCTGAATCTTAACCACTGCTCCACCATGGTACACACTTTCTATGGTCTCTTGCACGCACTTCAGTGAAAGATCAGATAAAGGTGCAAGAGTCGAATACCTGTCCTGGATGGATTTGAACTTGTAACCTTCTGGTTGCAAGTCCTGTATCTAAACCACTGCACCACAGAGGTTCTGACTTGTTCTGTTAACTTAGCCTGCCAAAATTTGTACCCTTTTCCCTTTAAATATCCATTGCCATCGACAATGCATGAGGCGCTTAAAGTTAAATATCTCCAAAACTACAAATGATTTCAAAATAAAAAATCTCAAGCATGCATGTCCACAGTAAGGTGGATTTTTTGAACTGTGAATGGAGTTTCTAGGTGAAAGTGTTTTTTTGAGGTCCCAAAACCTTCCATCCGCCTCCATTCTAAATATCTGAACTTTTAAAGGAGTACAATTCTAAAACTATGCAACATTTCAAAGATTCTTTTTCAGGCAAACATGTCCACAGTAAGATGAACATTTTAAAGTATGAATGAGGTTACTAGGCATAAGTATGTAGTTGTAAGCCTGCCTTTAAATGTCCATTGCCGCATCGACAATGAATGGGGCGCTTAAAGTTAAATATCTCCAAAACTACAAATGATTTCAAAATAAAAAATCTCAAGCATGCATGTCCACAGTAAGGTGGATTTTTTGAACTGTGAATGGAGTTTCTAGGTGAAAGTGTTTTTTTGAGGTCCCTTAATCCTAACCCTAACCTTCCATCCGCCTCCATTCTAAATCTCTGAACTTTTAAAGGAGTACAATTCTAAAACTATGCAACATTTCAAAGATTCCTTTTCAGGCAAACATGTCCACAGTAAGACGAACATTTTAAAGTATGAATGAGGTTACTAGGCATAAGTATGTAGTTGTAAGCCTGCCTTTAAATGTCCATTGCCGCATCGACAATGAATGGGGCGCTTAAAGTTAAATATCTCCAAAACTACAAATGATTTCAAAATAAAAAATCTCAAGCATGCATGTCCACAGTAAGGTGGATTTTTTGAACTGTGAATGGAGTTTCTAGGTGAAAGTGTTTTTTTGAGGTCCCAAAACCTTCCATCCGCCTCCATTCTAAATCTCTGAACTTTTAAAGGAGTACAATTCTAAAACTATGCAACATTTCAAAGATTCCTTTTCAGGCAAACATGTCCACAGTAAGACGAACATTTTAAAGTATGAATGAGGTTACTAGGCATAAGTATGTAGTTGTAAGCCTGCCTTTAAATGTCCATTGCCGCATCGACAATGAATGGGGCGCTCAAAGTTAAATATCTCCAAAACTACAAATGATTTCAAAATAAAAAATCTCAAGCATGCATGTCCACAGTAAGGTGGATTTTTTGAACTGTGAATGGAGTTTCTAGGTGAAAGTGTTTTTTTGAGGTCCCTTAATCCTAACCCTAACCTTCCATCCGCCTCCATTCTAAATCTCTGAACTTTTAAAGGAGTACAATTCTAAAACTATGCAACATTTCAAAGATTCCTTTTCAGGCAAACATGTCCACAGTAAGACGAACATTTTAAAGTATGAATGAGGTTACTAGGCATAAGTATGTAGTTGTAAGCCTGCCTTTAAATGTCCATTGCCGCATCGACAATGAATGGGGCGCTTAAAGTTAAATATCTCCAAAACTACAAATGATTTCAAAATAAAAAATCTCAAGCATGCATGTCCACAGTAAGGTGGATTTTTTGAACTGTGAATGGAGTTTCTAGGTGAAAGTGTTTTTTTGAGGTCCCAAAACCTTCCATCCGCCTCCATTCTAAATCTCTGAACTTTTAAAGGAGTACAATTCTAAAACTATGCAACATTTCAAAGATTCCTTTTCAGGCAAACATGTCCACAGTAAGACGAACATTTTAAAGTATGAATGAGGTTACTAGGCATAAGTATGTAGTTGTAAGCCTGCCTTTAAATGTCCATTGCCGCATCGACAATGAATGGGGCGCTTAAAGTTAAATATCTCCAAAACTACAAATGATTTCAAAATAAAAAATCTCAAGCATGCATGTCCACAGTAAGGTGGATTTTTTGAACTGTGAATGGAGTTTCTAGGTGAAAGTGTTTTTTTGAGGTCCCAAAACCTTCCATCCGCCTCCATTCTAAATCTCTGAACTTTTAAAGGAGTACAATTCTAAAACTATGCAACATTTCAAAGATTCCTTTTCAGGCAAACATGTCCACAGTAAGACGAACATTTTAAAGTATGAATGAGGTTACTAGGCATAAGTATGTAGTTGTAAGCCTGCCTTTAAATGTCCATTGCCGCATCGACAATGAATGGGGCGCTTAAAGTTAAATATCTCCAAAACTACAAATGATTTCAAAATAAAAAATCTCAAGCATGCATGTCCACAGTAAGGTGGATTTTTTGAACTGTGAATGGAGTTTCTAGGTGAAAGTGTTTTTTTGAGGTCCCTTAATCCTAACCCTAACCTTCCATCCGCCTCCATTCTAAATCTCTGAACTTTTAAAGGAGTACAATTCTAAAACTATGCAACATTTCAAAGATTCCTTTTCAGGCAAACATGTCCACAGTAAGACGAACATTTTAAAGTATGAATGAGGTTACTAGGCATAAGTATGTAGTTGTAAGCCTGCCTTTAAATGTCCATTGCCGCATCGACAATGAATGGGGCGCTTAAAGTTAAATATCTCCAAAACTACAAATGATTTCAAAATAAAAAATCTCAAGCATGCATGTCCACAGTAAGGTGGATTTTTTGAACTGTGAATGGAGTTTCTAGGTGAAAGTGTTTTTTTGAGGTGCCAAAACCTTCCATCCGCCTCCATTCTAAATCTCTGAACTTTTAAAGGAGTACAATTCTAAAACTATGCAACATTTCAAAGATTCCTTTTCAGGCAAACATGTCCACAGTAAGACGAACATTTTAAAGTATGAATGAGGTTACTAGGCATAAGTATGTAGTTGTAAGCCTGCCTTTAAATGTCCATTGCCGCATCGACAATGAATGGGGCGCTCAAAGTTAAATATCTCCAAAACTACAAATGATTTCAAAATAAAAAATCTCAAGCATGCATGTCCACAGTAAGGTGGATTTTTTGAACTGTGAATGGAGTTTCTAGGTGAAAGTGTTTTTTTGAGGTCCCAAAACCTTCCATCCGCCTCCATTCTAAATCTCTGAACTTTTAAAGGAGTACAATTCTAAAACTATGCAACATTTCAAAGATTCCTTTTCAGGCAAACATGTCCACAGTAAGACGAACATTTTAAAGTATGAATGAGGTTACTAGGCATAAGTATGTAGTTGTAAGCCTGCCTTTAAATGTCCATTGCCGCATCGACAATGAATGGGGCGCTTAAAGTTAAATATCTCCAAAACTACAAATGATTTCAAAATAAAAAATCTCAAGCATGCATGTCCACAGTAAGGTGGATTTTTTGAACTGTGAATGGAGTTTCTAGGTGAAAGTGTTTTTTTGAGGTCCCAAAACCTTCCATCCGCCTCCATTCTAAATCTCTGAACTTTTAAAGGAGTACAATTCTAAAACTATGCAACATTTCAAAGATTCCTTTTCAGGCAAACATGTCCACAGTAAGACGAACATTTTAAAGTATGAATGAGGTTACTAGGCATAAGTATGTAGTTGTAAGCCTGCCTTTAAATGTCCATTGCCGCATCGACAATGAATGGGGCGCTTAAAGTTAAATATCTCCAAAACTACAAATGATTTCAAAATAAAAAATCTCAAGCATGCATGTCCACAGTAAGGTGGATTTTTTGAACTGTGAA
The DNA here is from genome assembly GCF_963454915.1 of Gymnoscopelus microlampas. Taxonomy (NCBI): domain Eukaryota; kingdom Metazoa; phylum Chordata; class Actinopteri; order Myctophiformes; family Myctophidae; genus Gymnoscopelus; species Gymnoscopelus microlampas. The sequence goes on from NC_139953.1 coordinate 17,350,954, forward strand.
TGGAGTTTCTAGGTGAAAGTGTTTTTTTGAGGTCCCAAAACCTTCCATCCGCCTCCATTCTAAATCTCTGAACTTTTAAAGGAGTACAATTCTAAAACTATGCAACATTTCAAAGATTCCTTTTCAGGCAAACATGTCCACAGTAAGACGAACATTTTAAAGTATGAATGAGGTTACTAGGCATAAGTATGTAGTTGTAAGCCTGCCTTTAAATGTCCATTGCCGCATCGACAATGAATGGGGCGCTCAAAGTTAAATATCTCCAAAACTACAAATGATTTCAAAATAAAAAATCTCAAGCATGCATGTCCACAGTAAGGTGGATTTTTTGAACTGTGAATGGAGTTTCTAGGTGAAAGTGTTTTTTTGAGGTCCCTTAATCCTAACCCTAACCTTCCATCCGCCTCCATTCTAAATCTCTGAACTTTTAAAGGAGTACAATTCTAAAACTATGCAACATTTCAAAGATTCCTTTTCAGGCAAACATGTCCACAGTAAGACGAACATTTTAAAGTATGAATGAGGTTACTAGGCATAAGTATGTAGTTGTAAGCCTGCCTTTAAATGTCCATTGCCGCATCGACAATGAATGGGGCGCTTAAAGTTAAATATCTCCAAAACTACAAATGATTTCAAAATAAAAAATCTCAAGCATGCATGTCCACAGTAAGGTGGATTTTTTGAACTGTGAATGGAGTTTCTAGGTGAAAGTGTTTTTTTGAGGTCCCAAAACCTTCCATCCGCCTCCATTCTAAATCTCTGAACTTTTAAAGGAGTACAATTCTAAAACTATGCAACATTTCAAAGATTCCTTTTCAGGCAAACATGTCCACAGTAAGACGAACATTTTAAAGTATGAATGAGGTTACTAGGCATAAGTATGTAGTTGTAAGCCTGCCTTTAAATGTCCATTGCCGCATCGACAATGAATGGGGCGCTTAAAGTTAAATATCTCCAAAACTACAAATGATTTCAAAATAAAAAATCTCAAGCATGCATGTCCACAGTAAGGTGGATTTTTTGAACTGTGAATGGAGTTTCTAGGTGAAAGTGTTTTTTTGAGGTCCCTTAATCCTAACCCTAACCTTCCATCCGCCTCCATTCTAAATCTCTGAACTTTTAAAGGAGTACAATTCTAAAACTATGCAACATTTCAAAGATTCCTTTTCAGGCAAACATGTCCACAGTAAGATGAACATTTTAAAGTATGAATGAGGTTACTAGGCATAAGTATGTAGTTGTAAGCCTGCCTTTAAATGTCCATTGCCGCATCGACAATGAATGGGGCGCTTAAAGTTAAATATCTCCAAAACTACAAATGATTTAAAAAAAAAAAATCTCAAGCATGCATGTCCACAGTAAGGTGGATTTTTTGAACTGTGAATGGAGTTTCTAGGTGAAAGTGTTTTTTTGAGGTCCCAAGACCTTCCATCCGCCTCCATTCTAAATCTCTGAACTTTTAAAGGAGTACAATTCTAAAACTATGCAACATTTCAAAGATTCCTTTTCAGGCAAACATGTCCACAGTAAGATGAACATTTTAAAGTATGAATGAGGTTACTATGGTGAAAAATACATTTACTAAGTCCAGAGCTCGATGAATGTTAGGGACCAAAAAAAGTGTCACTACAAAGTACTACCAATCAACTCTAAATTGCCTGAAACGTACTCCTAACAGGTTTTCGGGGGGACGATTTTGGCCTCCACACTTAGTGATTTTTTCGGATTTAACTTTCGTTTCAGTAGTGACCAACTTTCGTTTCGGTAGTGACCCAATGGTGAAAAAATAAATGTACTAAGTCCAGAGCTCGATGAATGTTAGGGACCAAAAAAAGTGTCACTACAAAGTACTACCAATCAACTCTAAATTGCCTGAAACGTACTCCTAACAGGTTTTCGGGGGGACGATTTTGGCCTCCACACTTAGTGATTTGTTCGGATTTAACTTTCGTTTCGGTAGTGACCAACTTTCGTTTCGGTAGTGACCCAATGTACTAGGCGTAAGTATGTAGTTGTAAGCCTGCCTTTAAATGTCCATTGCCGCATTGACAATGCATTGGGCGCTTAAAGTTGAATATCTCCCAAACTACAAATGATTTCAAAGAAAAAATCTCAAGCATGCATGTCCACAGTAAGGTGGAGCACAATTGATATGAATGGAGTTTCTAGGTGAAAGTGTTTTTTTGAGGTCCCAAAATCTTCCATCGACCTCCATTATAAATCTCTGAACTTTTAAAGGAGTACTATTCTAAAACAATGAAACATTTCAAAGATCCCTTTTCAGGCAAAAATGTCCATATTAGGATGAACATTTTAAAGTTTGAATGGGGTTTCTATTCTATATATGACATTTTGAATCTTTACAGTCAGTTCGCCTTCTTTTGGGTCTTGAGTCGAACCAATTACTCCCGCGGAGACATCAAATTTCTCTTTTGGGCCTTGAGTCTTGGGGCTCAAGGCTCAAACGAGAAATTTGATGTGTCCGCGGGAGTAATTGGTTCGACTCAAGACTCTTTTGGGTCTTGAGTCTTGGGGGGGAAAAAAAGTGCCCCAGTTAGTTTTGAACCGGGAACCTTCTGGTTACAAGTCCTGCATCTAAACCACTGCACCACAGAGGTTCTTACCTGTTCTGTTGACTTGCATGTAATTTTCTGAAAGATTATATAAAGGTAAAAGCCCCAGGTAAAAGTTAGAAAGATGTCCTAGCGGGATTTGAACTCAGGACCTTCAGTGTGCAAGGCCTGAATCTTAACCACTGCTCCACCATGGTACACACTTTCTATGGTCTCTTGCACGCAGTTCAGTGAAAGATCAGATAAAGGTGCAAGAGTCGAATACCTGTCCTGGATGGATTTGAACTTGTAACCTTCTGGTTGCAAGTCCTGTATCTAAACCACTGCACCACAGAGGTTCTGACTTGTTCTGTTAACTTAGCCTGCCAAAGTTTGTACCCTTTTCCCTTTAAATATCCATTGCCATCGACAATGCATGAGGCGCTTAAAGTTAAATATCTCCAAAACTACAAATGATTTCAAAAAATCTCAAGCATGCATGTCCACAGTAAGGTGGATTTTTTGAACTGTGAATGGAGTTTCTAGGTGAAAGTGTTTTTTTGAGGTCCCAAAACCTTCCATCCGCCTCCATTCTAAATCTCTGAACTTTTAAAGGAGTACAATTCTAAAACTATGCAACATTTCAAAGATACCTTTTCAGGCAAACATGTCCACAGTAATACGATACGATATACGATAATACTTTATTGTCAGTTCACACTGAAATTTGTCTTGCGACCCAGCAGCCATGTATGCAACAATAAACAGCTCACACATTTGACATGACACAAGAAAAACAAAACACAATACAAAATACATACATAAAGACAAGAGCAATGTCCACCTCTCAGCCTACCCTTGGCCTATAACTCCTGATTAAGCCTCAGTGTCGTCTGATGGACAAAGGACCTCTTCAGTTTGACCTTATTGTATGTAGGAACACTGTATCTCCTTCCTGAAGGCATTAACCTATATTCTCCATACAAAGCATGGCTAGTGTTTGAAGTGATATTCCTTGCCAACCTTATCATACTATCATTATACGTACAGTACTATCGGAAGCAGTAGGGGTTCAGTGTCTTGCTCAAGGACACTTATGATACTTAGCCAGCTTCCTTCCTCTTGTATGTCAAAGTAGGGCATTCATTTACTAAATATTCTAAAATAATAGTCTGCACACTGGCTTGCAGGTCACCCAGTTAAAAGCTTTATTGGGTATATCAGAGGTCTTCAACATTTTTCAGGCCAAGGACCCCTTAGCTGAGTGAGAGATGGAGCAGGGACCCCCCGCTACATACTGGATTCATGTTAAATTTGTGTTTTCAGACATTTAACCACTTAAAACCCTCAATACTTTGTAAACTTCAGCTTTGACCTGCTCTTTTTTTCCCCTGTACACACAACATTTGCCGAAAATAGCAGATCTACAAGCTTGTATGCTATTTTCGGCTAATGTTCCCCCCAGAATAGGGAGGCAAGGGTTCAAGTGGTTAATGTACAAAATTAGAAAAAAAATCCCTATCACACAAAGATTTGGCGGCCCCCCTTCAGTATCTCTGAGGGGTCCTAGGGGTCCAGGAGCCCCTGTTGAAGACCCCTGGTGTATATCATACAATAAATAAAGCCACAATGCAGACTATTTTAAAATTGCCTGTGATTTTTGACATTTGTGACATTCTGCATAATGAGTACTTTTACTTTTGGTACTTTAAGTACATTTTGATGCCAATACTTTTGTACTTTTACTCAAGTACATTTTGAATTCCGGACTTTTACTTGTAACAGAGTACTATATTGCAGTATTGATACTTTTACTTAAATAAAAAAATGTGAGTACTCTTTCTACCACAGGTGTTGTGACACTGCACTTTTTGGACTTGTTTTATTTTTATATACTGCTCTGTATATTATGATTATATTTGCACTGAAATAACAGACTACATAAAGAAAAAGGTTTCGTACAAAGCTTTGCTAAATGTTTCTTTGTTGAAATGACAGGGAAAATGGTATTGTGAATGAAGTAGAAATTTGCAGAACAATTTTAAAAGTGATAGTAAGAAAATGTGTCATTTCTATGCAGTGGTAGGCTGAACAATGGAAAACTATTACTGTTTCACTAACTTATATTTAAATATCCAGTAAGAGACCAAAGACATTTTAATTTATATTTATCATATGAAAGGCTTCCATTACCAGGTGCAGCAGGTAAGGACTGTTTTAATAAATTATAGTTTTCATTTTAGATTTTTGGAAAATATTAACCATAAAACAATGTTTGCACATGTAGAGTAGTGTAGAATAAGTGTAGAATGGACAGCGTGAGAAGAGAGGATAAAGAGAGGACAAGGAGAGAATGAGGGGATGAAGAGGAGAGGGTGAAGGGAGGATAAGCGTCGAACCGTCGGGATTAAGATCGCACAGAGAGAGCAGCGATGTCGGCGCAAAAGCGGCTAGCGACGTCGCGAGAGACATCTTCCCAGTGAGCAAACGCTCCCCACGCGACATAGCCCCTACAATGCTACAGAGGGATGTAGGCATAGGCACTACATCGGCGCTATGTCGCTGTGCTGTCTGGGTATTGTCTGTCGGGCGGAAACCTCATTATGGCCAAAACTGTTACTTTTCAGCATAAACATTCTAAAGCTTGAACATTCAGTTGAGATTACATGGAATCCGTCTATTTATATATATCTGCAGTACCGTCCACGGGGGTCGCCGTTACCCGCAGGCAGCGGTAAGGGGTGTGTTTTTGGGACGAGCGTTCCGCAATTGTAGATAAGCAAACTGAAAAACAGGCTAACGACTAGCCTCAGTTAACAGGCTGAACCCGCTGAAGCTGCGTGATGCTATCAGTCAAAGATGGGTAATTTAGCAAGATACGCATTCTCCGGTTTACCTCCCGTTTCTGCGTGACGTTGGTGGACACGCCTTTTTAGGAGACCGGAAGCAAGTTGGAGTCCACCTACGTCACGCAGAAACGGGAGGTAAACTGGAGAATGCCATGCGTATCTTGCTAAATTACCCATCTTTACTGATAGCATCACGCAGCTTCAGCGGGTTCAGCCTGTTAACTGAGGCTAGTCGTTAGCCTGTTTTTCAGTTTGCTTATCTTCAATTGCGGAACGCTCGTCCCAAAAACACACCCCTACAGTTTTGGCCATAATGAGGTTTCCGCCCGACAGACAATATATTTATATTTATATTGTACATGCAAAATTGCTGCTATACGAAAACGTATACTGCACTGTTTCTTATTTTTATTTTAATTTGTAATAAAATGTCACTGACAGGTATTCTTCATTTTACGTATGGTCCAGTATATTATTAATTCATATCAGTCACTGTTTATTCCAGTGGGGCAAGGCAGCCTACTGTAAGTCTTAAACAAAATATATAAAACAACCCTAACAGTGGGATAAAATCAATAGAGAGTATGCACATGCGTCACTTTTCCACCGGGACATCTGAAATACATTTTACACCCATATCCTCAGACAGATGTAGTGTCTGCTGATGGACACTAGATGACGTCCAAACAGCAGTTTTTTGTCTTTTTAGTCAGTCTGTCCAAAAAGAGGGTTAAACACTCAATCAAACATACATACCCCAAACACACATAAACGAAACGTCTTTTTAAAAGCTGTTTATTTAAGATGTGACGGATGTCAACACAACAATCTGAAGGGAACAACAAACGCTTCAGTTAAAATAAGGTGAGCGTTATTTAAAATGATTAAGCAACAAAAACAGAATGATTGATGGAGTAATAACCAAGAATTAAACATGACTAAAATACAATAATTATGGTTCATCAACCAGCTGTAATCACAAAGAGACACAAGACACAATTAAGGGAACATCTTTATGTATCAGCTAACAGTATGGAAACTGTATAAGGCTATAAATATGAATTGTAATCAAACTGAACAATTTATTCAGTTAAATACAAAAATGTACCAGTCTGGTATTCACACTGTCACAAAATAATATATTTAGAGATTAAGCATCATTAGAATAATCTCATTGCGTTTATATACAAATGATAAATTATCAATACAAATAATCAGTTTTCTTCCCCTACATAGTTTGTCACAGTCAAGTCCTGACAGTAGTAGCCTAAACTGTATAGCTGTGCTGTCGGGCAGAAACCAGCTGTGTCCAAAATATTAAGTAATCGGTTCGACTCAAGACCCAATAGAGTCTTGAGTCGAACCAATTACTCCCGCGAACGCATTTGATCCAAGTAGACATCAAATTTCTCTTTTGGGCCTTTGAGTCTTGGGACTTAAGGCCCAAAAGAGAAATTTGATGCCTACTTGGATCTAAGGCGTTCGACTCAAGACTCTTTTGGGTCTTGAGTCTTGGGACTCATGACTCAAATCAAATCCTGGAAATGGCAAATCAGCATGTGTCTGTCTCCATGGGGTCTAGTGCTGTAATAGTCTAGGAGTGAAGGATTGCGACATAAAGTTGGCAAGTGAAATGGTGTTTTATTGTATGACCTTCCTTTGGTTTCTTTTTAGGTTTGAAATTAATTTGTACATACAATGAATTTGCAAATAGACAATTTTCAAGACAAGAATTTAACTTTTAGACATACACAGAAAATGAGCCCTGGCACAAAGCAATAACCAAATAAACCAAGCTAAACCTATCCTTACCTTTAAACCTCTTACTAACCTTATCTACACAAAAATGAAAATTACAAGAGAACTCTACTCTAATCTAACTACTCTAAATCTAAGCTATATCAAAAGTTGGCTTTGTACAAGAAACTGGTGCCGGTAGCTCTATAGGCAAAAATCACAAACAGAGTTGTATTATGGAGGAATCAAATCAAACTGCTTAACAAGTAATCTAACAATCGGTCAGCCGAAGGTTGCCCCGAAACTCTTCATTTTAACATGTCTTCTTAGCAAGTTCAACATTTTCACAAACAGGATGTACCAAAACAGAACATGAGCGGGTTCAACAATTCCAGGAGGGTGCATGTCAAGAACTTGGTGTTACCAAACCTTTGGACACCACATTTTGACCAAACTTTCCCTGAGCACCATCTCCATGGACAGTGTGTGCATATATCCAACCAAAAGAAGACATTTGCAACAGAAAATGTCATTGATCACACATTTTTATTGCATTTTGTTTATACTAATAATGTCATTGCTTGCCAGTCTAAGCACGTACCGTTATGTCGTTTGCAAAAAGTGCTATAAATAATTATGAAAGCTGTAACAGTCATATTATGGTCAGTGTTCAAGGACCCCCAAGTGAAATGGTGTTTTATTGTATGACCTTCCTTTGGTTTCTTTTTAGGTTTGAAATGAATTTGTACATACAATGAATTTGCAAATAGACAATTTTTAACAAAATACTTTTTGTTTTAACCAAAAAATACCACTTACCCTACCTTTAAGTAAGCTTGGCTGTTAGCCTGGTCCCTACCTGGCTAACTTCACAGCTAAATTTCCATGGTAACTAAGGTAGGATTGCGTACATTTTCTTTCGTGAAATCGAGTCATGGATAAACTTATCCAGGGTGCTTTGGCTAAACTAATCTGGCAAGATAATTCAGCTTTCATGAAAGAGATTCATTGCTAATCCCCTCCAAATGAAGCCAGGATAGGTTTTAAATCCAGGTTTAGGGCGCGCTCCCACCAAAACATGGTCGGCTGCTGTTAAACGCAGGTTGTGCGCGGCCAGTTTTTTGCAGCCAGCAGAAAAAAACGGGAGTGACGACCCTCCCTGTAGCCCGCACCGCCTTCTGCCTTGAGCGCCATGGTGCTTCCTGAGTCTTGGGACAGTCCGCCTTCGACTCACCCGATTGGACTTTTACCTGTACAGCACTTTGGTTGACCTTGTCATTTTAAATGTGCTATATAAATAAACTTTGATTTGATTTGATGATTTGATTTGACAGAGGGGGAAAATCAGCTCCTGCCACCAGCAGTTATATGCTTCAAATGGACAAGTTGTGTAGAGCAGATAAACGCAAGGTCTGCGCGACATCCGGAAAGATCCGCTCTTGCGTGAATCCACACATTTACATTGACAAAGCATTGGCAGATTCCAGCCCAGAGGTAAAATAAAAACCCCTAGGCCCCCGACCTGTGCTCAACTAGACGTCACTTTGAGTTATTTTTCAAGTGGACCTACAAATAGACCTGCAGTCTAAAATATTGAACGTTTACATTTAATTAATTGACACAACTTATCAAGATCACCAACTAACAACTGCAAATAACATTAAATCTCAATATAAGTAATAATTCAACTTTTAAGTACAAAAACTCCCTTGTTGGTTATTCACTTTTAAATTCTTGTCTGTTTTTCTGCGTGAAGTTATGCGTCGATGTATTTGTATGTGTCAGTGAGGATTAAATGTTAATGCATTCATCGTTCAAACCATTTTACTCAAAAAGGTTTTTGATACAAAATATATATTTACAAAATATAATGACACTTTAGACTACTGTTAACATGACATAAAAAAAAGAGCTAGCAATTTGTGGTACAGCAAAGTAGAGCAAACAGTCCCTTCAGATGTAACTTTCTTAAAGTCCAGTTCAAACATCTGCACCGTGTTCCGCTCTGCATCCAGCACCGATCATCATCTGCGCACGGTCCAATGAAGCAGAAAATGCGTCACCTTTTTACATTATTATATATTATGCCTGAGCCTGGTTTATACTTGATTGGTTGCGTGGCAGTGTTGCACACCAAAATAGTAGATCTACAAGCTCACACCACGTCAAATTGAGTAGATCGGCTATTCATCGTTGTTCAACATCGGTGCGCACCCAAGTATAAATAAGGCGTTAGGCTTTAGAGCAGTGGTTCTCAAAGTGGCGTCTGGGGACCCTCAGGGTTCCTTCAACGGTTTCCAAATGGACCCTTGCAGGTCTGCAACTCTTGAGTGCACAAAAGCAAATGGTACACTCTCAGTGTTATGGGGGTCCATAAAATAAGAAATGTGAGAACCACTGCTTTAGAGGAGTGGTTCCCAAACTTTTTGGCTTGAGAAATTTGAAGTCTCCCCGGGAATCAAACTAGTGAAAATAGCCAGTCTACAAGCTCACTACACGTTGCAATGCGACACGCTGTGGGCTAATTTCACTACCTCTTAAACATTTTTTTTTCTAATTTAAAGAATTAAGTTTTATTGTATTCATGAAATTCTTTAGATTTTTTTTTAAATTTGTTTTTAATTCATGACATTTTGTCAATTCTTTGGGGATTTTTTTTAAAAATGTAGGAAACGATCAAACGAAAAGGGTACTCGCGACCCATAAAAACAAATGGCTCCCGACGCACCACCACTGTTTGGGAACCACTGCTTTAGAGGACCCACAGGCAAAGGAGGATTCAGGGCAGTCAGAGTTGATGCAAGAAGCGGATGACGAGGTCTCGCATGACGGTGCGCAGCGCCTCGTTGTCGCACACAATGTGCGTGCCGTCCTCCTCCAGCTGGATCAGGGTGTCCTCCGCCTGCAGGTGGAGAATGTGTCCGTCCGCCGTCTCCTCCACCTTCACCTCTGTGATACCGTTCTGCAGGCAGAGGAAGGGAAGGGGATACATCTTTTTTTTAATTCTGACTTTATTAAAGATGGAGAGCCATGATATTTTTCAACCCTAAAACCTGATCATAAGGTATTATATTTATGTAAGGACTTTTTTCCAAAAAAAAAGTGTACAGTAAGTGTTAAAATGTTGTTTTTATGTAGACACACCCACCAGTTCATTGAGTATACCTGGTTTCACTTAGTACCACCCATCTAATCCAGTCCCTCCGCCTCCTCCTATAAGACCACCCACTTGTCCTAGTCCTTCCCCCTTATCACTAAAGGACTGCCCATGGTTCTTCCCATTTGTTTACAAAATGGCAGAGGGAGGACAAATTGGACAAATACAGCCATATATGTTTGAACCTGAATCTGGTTCAGATGAAGATGAGGAGGAAGAAGAACTACTCCACAACCGGAAAGCCTCATCAACCCTTTGCTCAAATCCCAAATGCTCATGTATGCAACGGATAAATAAAAGGCTTAAAAGGACAACTTTGTTTTTTTTTTACAACCATGGTGTATATTTTAGCTTGTAATTAAAGTAAATAAAAGATGAGTGTTATTTCTTTTTCATTTACTGCTTTCTATAGTTTTAGCAATTTTCGCGATCTTTTTTTACAGAAACTATAGAAAACTATAGAAAGCAGTAAATTAAAACATTTTAACACTCATCTTTTATTTACTTTAATTACAATCTAAAACATAAACCTTGGTTGTAAAAAACTAAAGTTGTCCTTTAAACAGAACCATACATTCTTACAGATGTGCTATGGTGATGTTCAATATCCTGTGATCCAAGTAGAACTTTATCTTACAATGACTATGGTATCCATTACATCAGTGACATTATTTATAGCATCACTGCACACATTTTACTATCATTACAATGCATTTGTATTCCTTCAACCTGACATTCCCATTTAAATGGGCTTTGTATTCTTTCCATACATCCCCTTACTAGAAAATGGAAATATAAGCTACAGTATATTACAGTAGGCATATGCATATAAAACGGGTGCACCCCCGCATTCCTCACAAGTTGTGAGCGTGGTTAATTGACTCGTTATAAAAAAAACTTGAACAAATATAAAAAATAACCCATCTTCTTGATTAATCAAAAAAGTAATCGATAGAATTGGTAAGAAAATAATACATCGTCTCAGCCCTAGAGATAAACCCATGGTCAGCGATGAGGAGGGGGTGGACTGCACCGGTCAGCTGGCAGGATAGTCTTTAGACCATGTAATTGCAACATCCCAAGTTAGAGTCCCAACAGTGACCTGCGTAATGTCATTCTCCTTAACTACTCTCAGCTCCCTGTCTACATTTACTATCTAAATAAAGCAAACTGCCTACAAATACAAAAGTTATGAATCATTTATCTTACAACTGAGGTTGTGCTCTTGGAACATACGGTACACAGTTAAAACACACTACACAACAGTTGGTTCTGATCAAGCAATTAGATCTCTAATTTCCCATAACATACACACGGTTAGGATTTGCTTAGCAACGTATAGAAGCGGAACAAATTAACTCCTGATCAAACCGTTGATATCTCAGTGATTAATACACAACATGATATATATAAAGACTGTTGTATAAAAGCAACAGAACACCTTGAACACATGATGTTATTTATGTGTTCTGGTGAATTTGATAACAACATCGTATTGAGGATCTATGGTCCTGCGATCACAGCTGTGATGTTATTCACACTCCCTCTAATGTTCTACTGGTTAAATGTAAATGTCTCCCACCTTGTGCAGTGTGGCCAGGAAAGCTTCCAGGGGCACGGCGCCGCTGAGGAGGGGTTTGGGTGCCAACACGTCTGGGGGCTCCTCTACCATACGCTTCCTCTTCTTACTGGGGGGAGCTGGAGGGGGGCTGGGCACCGACTGAAAACATCAAGGAGGAAACAGTCAGAGGTGTAAAACTAACATTCTTAATCAGTTAAGTAGAATACCCAGTGCAGTACCCGTGGGCACCGGTCTACTCAGGAACGATGCAAGTTGTGAATGTATGCCCCACTCTTTAATGCAATACCCGTTGTACTTGTTGTCCGAGTACCTATTGTACCCGTTGTTAGAGTACCCACTGCGGTACCCACTACTATATGACCAATCAACTAAATATGGAGATCCCTGATGTTGTCAGAAAACGGTGACATCGTGTAGATGAGCGTACGAGAATGGAGTAATTCATTACACTGAGATTCGGTGCGTGCTCCACAGACCCACAGAAGGACAGAGATATGTGTGTTATTTCGGTCTCGGAAGCCATCCGCTCTAATTCCCACTCAGCAATGCATGAGCTTATAGATTAATTTATCTGTGCTTGTGCTCTTGGTTTTTTTTCCCCCACTTAGGGCACTTACTGTTTAGTAGATGAATATGTCTATAGACATACAAATTCCTAAGAGAGAGAGAGAGAGAGAGAGAGAGAGAGAGAGAGACACATATACACACCTGTAGCGTGTGCTTGTTGTCCTTAGACTGCAGCACAGCAGACACAGTTGCTACGGAGACGCCGGATTTGATCTCGGAGGGCACTAAGGATCTAGCCAGCTACAGACAATAAAAGACAGAGATGAAGATGAAGGCATTTAGAATTTCGACATAGTTCCACCTGTCATTTGGCAAACATTAGAATATTCATGTCATATATACTTCTGCAAGCCCCCATGTGCACCATATACCAGAATAAGTGAATTAATAGCAGAACATTAAGGCATGTGCACTCATATTTTGCTACTCATGCACCAAGTCATTTTTGTGACATCCAATCGCCCAACCATATTCAACCACACGGTTTGACTTAACTCTTCGCTCATTTTCGCTGGCACACTATTATTACACTATTACTCTGGCAGTCAAAGAGTAGTTAATACATATACAGTAGGGCAGTGGTTCTCAAAGCGAGAAGGGGGGGGGGGGGGGGGTCCCCAGCAAAAGTAGTTCACTTTTTCCATGTATATGTTGGCTATTCAAAAATAGCAGATCTACAAGCTCACAGTGGGCTTGTACATCTACTATTTTTTACACTTTCTGAAAAATATCTCACCTCTGGCAGCAGGTGGATGCGTTCGTAGCGCCGCCTGAAGGGCAGGCTGAGAACGGAGCAGCGTCTGTAGGGCATGGGAGGAGGCTGCAGCTCCAGCATGAGGTCTGAGCGGTGGGACTGGGATGGAGGAGGCTGGGTGTACGGCTCTGGACACACCACATGGAGAGGCTGCGGGACGGACAAGGATCTTCATTACTAGTGTCATCACCTAAGTCTTCCTGGAGGCAGACACAGGATCTACAAAAGGTTGATGACCACTTGTATATCGTCGCTGTCGGGCAGAAACCTCGTATCTCCATGTTCTCTCAAGCTGTGTGTGTTTTTTTTCATAAATCAACGCCCTACTTGATCACGCTACAGCGTCTCACAAAAGTATCAAAAGTAGCAGATCCACAAGCTTGAAACGTGGAGCAACGCTTGTAGATCTGCTACTTTTGCTGTTTTTGAATTTGACTCCTGAAAAGTTTCGGACATATGAGGTTTTCAACCGACAGACGATATTCATTAACCACTATATAACATTTTGAATATTCTTGATTTTTTCAAATCTTTTCAAATCTTTTCTTCTGGGGTCCCCCCCATGCTCAGATGGGGGGGGGGGGGGGGGGTTCGTGGCCAAATACATATCAATTTGGGGGTTCTTGACATGATACAGTTTGAGAACCACTGTTTAACAGCACTTTCTTAAGGCAGGTGCAATGAAAGTTACAGCAAGTTTTTTTTTCATGAGCAAACTGAGCATCAACTTTAGCTACTGTTATCAAACATTCTGAGGTGTGGGCAGGATACCTGGACCTCCTTGAGCAGCTTGGACACCTGGTGGAAGTTGAGCCGTGTGTCGATGGGACAGTAGACACACTTCATGGCCAGTGGCTGATAGGGAGCCAGGGCATCTATGTAGGAGAAGTCTGGCTCTGAGGGAGAGAAAGACCAAACCATCTCAATAGAGAAGCTTTGACAACCAGGCTGCAAAACTAAAGAAAAAGTGTACAGTCCTTAAGACACCGGGAGCATTTTATCTAATTTTTTATTGCAGTGATAAAGAAAAAGCTAAACAAACAAAAAAAATCTGAAAGAAAGATTTGTTTTCACCAGAAATAAAAGCACCAACCTGCATGAATGAGGCATCAACTATAATAGTTTTGATGTGAAAATAATCACTGATGTATTTTCAGATAATTTATTCATCATTCTCATGGTGTGTAAAGACTTTTAATCTACAGGAATCTCCAGTATATAGTATGAATAGATCTTTCAACATTTAAGCCTGATTTACACTTTGTATGCCAGTGTTGCACTGTGAAAATAACCGATCTACAAGCTCACAACACATTGCGACGCGCTGCGAGTGTGAGCTTGTAAATATGCTTTAATCTTATTACCGAAAACTTTTGCCTGTAACGACATGCCCAAAATAGGGACATGGCAGATAAGTGTGCTTTCCAAGGTTCTATATACAGTAAAGCCAGTGTGTCAGGAATTAACTATGCTGGTAACTACCTACCCCTATGCACATACGCTGTATTTTCTATGGGAACTACTGTAGTGGTGACTGGAAAACGGATGTAATGTTAGACCACTTTGCTACTCACCAGTGAAGATGATGGTGTTGAGGCTGGACTTTCCCCACAGTTCCATGAAGTGGACCACGTCTCCAAAGCGCAGAGAGGGGTGGCCGGTGAACACTACACACGGCTGGCGGAACTCGCTGCTGAAGTCTCCGTGAATGCTGGGGTAATGCTTCAGCTTGTTGGTCTGGATCAGCTGAAAGTAACAAAGTCATGGGAAAGTGTGAGAGACAGTGTTCTTTCACCTGTATTTGTTCAACAGTGTTGGGGGGCTGCGCCAGCTAAAATGTGCTGCCCAGTGAGAATGATTAAATGGATTGACAACGCAACACACACTTGTAACAGAGTATCCAAAACTTTCATTAAACCCCAAATGTACTTTCACACATTTAGCCTTTTTACACATCATTTGGTTGAATGCATTCTGACTTCCAGACATTAAAGGATCATTTTGTCAAAGGAAATACATTGTGAAGTACATTGTGATGACTGTGTGGCCAGGAGAAAAGAGTCCCAGAAGGCTTTCAATTTCTCACAGTGCCCGCCCCCACACTACATGCAATGAGAGAATAAACTGATATTTAATCTCCATTATTTTGTTACATGTGAGCGGAAAGAAAACCTTTCTACAAATTTCAATGAATGAGTCCTCACTAAACCCAATTTCTGGTATATCGTTTTTATTTCTGACCGGAAAGAAAGTGAAAGTCTAAGAGAAAAGGCAACAGATACCAGTTTAATACAAGCACAATCAGTAAGTGAGCATCCCATGTAAGTGACAGTAAACACAAAGACTTACCTCTGCATGAGGGAAGGGAGGCTCTGGAAGGTAGACCTTAGACTGTTTGTTGTGGCAAAGCCTGGTGGAATAACAAAAGCCTCATTAAATCTCTATGGAGATCATCCAGTAAGTTAACACATTGCTGTCCTCTCATGAGAACAACACATGATTTTGATCAATTTACAATTCTGGTTTTTAGTTCTAATCCAGCATGACTTATAAAGTGCAAGTTCAGAGTCACTGACATAAACCCTAGTCAAACAAGCTATTCTCTTTTAACAAGTGTTTTCTTTTTTGTAATCACTATGTGTTATGTACAGTGTATTTGTCCTATATTCTTAAAACATGAAAACAGACTAGGGAGAATG
Organism: Gymnoscopelus microlampas; assembly: GCF_963454915.1. Taxonomy (NCBI): domain Eukaryota; kingdom Metazoa; phylum Chordata; class Actinopteri; order Myctophiformes; family Myctophidae; genus Gymnoscopelus; species Gymnoscopelus microlampas. The sequence continues at coordinate 17,366,851 of NC_139953.1, forward strand.
TGATTAGAATTAGGAACAAAATACCATTCAGCAAAAATCTGGGAGAATTCCAGTGAGCTGTTGGCAACAGGTGAGATGAAGTAGAAAGGTGTTGTTCCCAGGTTGGCGCTATCGATGAACTGGTACAAACACTCCAACAAGTCGTAGATCACCCCTGATGAATAGCATGGCACCAGCACGTTGCCTCCTGCACGAATCGTCATCGCTAAGGGAAACAAAGTTACGGGTTCATACAAACTATATAATCAGTCGAAATTAAAATCCTACATTTCGTAATCCTTTTAATAAAACAAATATTTTTTGTAAAAGAAAAAAACTTTGTGAATTGATTTAATCTCAAAAGGGAACTGACCCCAATTCAACATTCTAAAATGCACAACAAAGCCTACCCAGGTTACTGCAGAATTCTCCCAGCATGCCGTCTGGGTTGGCGGTGGGCATCTGGGTGAGGCCTGTCAGAATCAGAACATCACTGTTCTTCAGAGAGCTCTGGTCCATGGGCTGCCAGACAACAGGAGGAAGGCAATTTAGGTAAACAAGCTGGTTTCTCAGACGACTAATGAAATGTCATTAGCGGTCTGGTTTCACAATGAACTGCCTGCAGTTAATTACACCGGTCTAGCTTCACAATGAATGGCATCCCAGCTGTCAGGATCTGGTGATCAAATAGAAACTAGTAAAATATAGGGAGGGTGGATTTATGTAACGAGTACTATTGTGCAAAATGTTTAGGCTATTTAAATGTCTATCAGATGCACTTAAAAGTAGGTCAAATCTGAAATCATTTACACGACAATAACACAACACCTCTGTGCTATTATATGTTCATATACAATACTATTACTTGATCAACTAATGTTAATGCAAAGATGCATATTAACTTTCCAATGTGACCTACCTGTGGATGAGTGGTGAGGAGCGAGGAGCCGGAAACATAAGCAACTTTCTCATGATGTGACTGGATGGTCCAGTTGGAGCTTCCCAATGAGTAGCCAGAGCTAAGGGGTGAGACCTGTACCGCTCCAAACAATTCCTGGAGGACAGCAACAAGTGTAAATAACATAATCATGTAAAACTAGATACAACTGCTTCTGAGACCCATTTAAAGATGTCCATAAAGAAAATGCAAGAACAAAGATTCTTACCACTTTCTGTGAATAGCCCACAAGCTGCACTTTGCTGAGGGCAGAGTTGACCTCTTGCATACTGTAACATCGCTTCCATGTCCATACATCCACAGCATCCTTCAGTGATGCAGGGAGCATCCTAATGTTATAAAACACAGATATTTATGCTGACAACGATCAACGTATGCAGCTAAAAAAATGCTATTTCACTTGTTTAACTGAGCAAATATCTTGAAGACTTCAAATATTTCCCAGAACGACTGAACTTTTCCACATGTCAGTTCTCTGTTGGTCTCAATGTCATGCCTACCGCTGTATTTCCTTGTTCTTCCAGCAGGTGGCAGACTGAGCTTTAGGTACTCTCTCCATGAAGTTGACCAGCTCCTCCATCAGTAGTCTGAGGAAAAAGAAAACAGCATTTATTTCAACACCTTTTGACACATTATGAAGTATGCTGTTTATGCTGTGTCCATATGACAAGGGTACATGTTGATGTTAGCCCACTTTATGTTATGGGTACAAGCATGTCTTCAATGAGAGGATGTTTTCATTTCATTTGGGTCTCTGAAAAGATTAAAGGACCCCTGCCCTGGGGCATAACCACCTTTTGTCCACCGTTGAGTTTCCTTTTGTCAGTCACATTTGTATTGTAAAGCACTTTGAACTGACTTAACTAGTATGAAAGACATAAGTTTGCATGGCGTTTACATGCAGGGACTGTTTTTTTTATTGTGGCTTGAGATTTAAACCGTGTCTGAGAAAATTGCTGCCGAGTCATTACCATCATATCAGCTGACCATGTAAACACCATCATAATGTTTGCTGACAACACAACCACCACTGGCCTGATCAGACAATGACGAGACAGCCCTCAGAGAGGAAGTGAGAGCCCTGACATCGAGCAACCTCCACCTCAATGTCAACAAAACAAAGGAGATGATGGTGGACTACAGGAGGCTGCTGGGAGCACAAGACCCCATTCACATCGACAAAAGCACAGTGGAGTGAGTGAGTGAGCAGTTTCAGGTTCAGAGTCAAAGTGATTGACTCACGCGTTAAAGCGTTAATCTTTGCACCTATAAGTATAAGACTTATAACTGTGTCCTCTAGTTTTGTTTTGGGATCCTGGTCTATTATATGAATCTTAAGTTTTGTCATACTACTGTTGGTAAACAATTAGGCTACATGAATTTCACCACCAGCAACGGTGGCTATATTTTATGTACACAGAACAGAAAACTACATGTGAGCCAAATTAAGCTTGATTGATGACAAAGACTTCAAAGCATATAGGAATGGTGTTTTTTTTCCTACTCCAACTGTACATTTTGATGAGGGTTTAACCTCTCCATACCTGCCTATCTGCAGAGTTGGCTCTGTGGCATACACAGTCCCAGTGAAGCCTGTGTTCTCTGTTATGTAAGGCAGGGCCATCATACAATGGTAGTTGGAGATCAGGATGACATCAATGGTAGACAGATCCAACAGGTCTCTCTGCATACACGGAGGAGAAGGACAGCACATATATTATTCATCCAAACTGCATTGTCATTACCTAGCAGCTTTATTGTTAGTAGAGGTTTACTAACTAGTAGCTCAGCTAATTAGTGCACTGACCACTGGGCCAGTCACACACATCAGTCGCGTCAATGAACCATTCACTTCCATTCTACAGGCGCAGCGTTGACGCATCATATTCAACGTACAGTATGAACTTTCACCGGTCATCAACCAAGCGCGTGGAAACAAGCGCGTGATTGACCCCACTCGGTGAGCTTTTCACTTGTAGTGTTCATTCATTGAGTCAACCACTTAAGCCAAACAAACTACACACCAGCAAATCCCCACTGCCCACAACCCAACATGGGTAATGGATGCTTTCATCGCCTCAGCATGCGTTGGCTACTACCCTTGAGATGCATACGTATGTGTATGTGTGACCGTGCCCTAATGCTCCTTGTGAGTCACAAATTTGGCCGTATTGACAAGTGTTGAGAGCTGGAGATGTCTTCTATTTGCCACCCCTAAACCATCCCTTTTAACTTTTTTTTTTACCTCCCCATCATCTGAGCTCCACCCAAAAGTTGTTGCTAGAACATGTAAAAGGTGGAAGACATTTTGTATCCATTTCATCCACCTAAACTTGCACGTGCAGTGTACTACAGTATATACAGGCCTAGTGTAGTTAGGTGTACTGTACTGTACCTCAGGAAGACAGAATTCTGGCTGGGAGTCCACAAACACTCTTCCTGCACACTCCTTCAGCTCCTGAAAGAGTTAGGAAAATGTATTCTGTTGTGTAATAGCATTGATTTATTGATTGATTGAATACTTTATCAACAGTTTCCATGGTGGTCCTGTGTATTCAATTCATTAAGAAATGCATCACTAACTGAACCCATCAGTCATCATCAACTACGCTCTCTTAAAACCTCTGAACATTATACAGAAGAGACCATTTATCCATTTCCATTGGCAAAATGTATATTTTATCAGTCCATTTCTGCTTTACATCACCTTTTTTTTTAATATACTGCAATGGACTTAATTGAATACTGCAATGGCCAATACAAATGAATGACTTGAGGTTTAATATATAAAAAGCCCACAAAAGAGATGATCTCCCATACCTTCTCCAGGTTTATCGTTCCGTCCTTAGATACCCATCCAGGCAGCTTGGAGAGCCTTGGACTGAGAAAACAAAAGAATGAAAACATAGCCACAATAAAAAATGTGGAGGAAGTGACGGTACTTGTCTGTTTTCAAAGAACTGCTCTGACTTTTCTCAGTGCATTTTGTTCATTTCGAGTCGCATGGTTTTTCTTTTGCACACTTTGTCTCTACTGAGTTTATGTGTAGCTAACAGGTGCAACATAGTTGTTGACACATGTTCCACACCACAAAAGACTGTGAATGAAGACTCCAATGTATTTGGTACTCTCTCTCCCTCTCTCTCACCCACCAGTGGTGGAAAAAGTACTCAAATGTTTTACTTAAGTAAAAATATCAATACTACAACATAGAAGTACTCTCTTATAAGTAAAAGGCTGGTGTTCAAAATGTACTTGAGTAAAAGTACAAAAGTATTGGTATCAAAATGTACTTAAAGTACCAAAAATAAAAGTACTGAAATGTCTGAAAATTTGTAGATCGGCTATTTTCAAATAGACTAGAGTATAAAATAGGACTAAAGTGGTTAACGTATGTTTTATAATGTAATGATTTATATCTGAAAAGTAACTAGTAACTAGTTTTCAAATAATTGTAGTGGAGTAAAAGTACAATATTTGCCTCTGAGATGTAGTGGAGTAGAAGTAAAAGTATTGGAAATTGGAAATACTCAAGTAAAGAAACAAATATACAAATACCCCATTTTACTTAAGTGCAGTACTTGAGTACACACACACAGACACACACACACACACACACACACACACACACACACACACCTGTGCACCAGGGGCAGGGGCAGGAAGTTGAGCACAGAGGTGGTATCCAAACCACAGTCCAGCATGATGGTGGTGGACTTGAACTTGAGGACATTGCAAGGCAGGGTAGGATGACCTGACAGACAGTACTGCAGCACAGCACGAGAAACAGCATTAAAGACAGAAAGAAATACAACAGTGAGCACTGACCTTATACAGTTACCATAAGTACAGAACATACAAATAATCAGTGATGGAAGAAGTACTCACATGTTTTACTTAAGTAAAAGTATCAATACCCTATTGTAGAAATAGTCCAAGTTCAAGTTCGGTATTAAAAATGTACTTACAAGTACAAAAGCATTGGTATCAAAATAAACGTAAAGTACAAAAAGTATAAGTACTCATTTGGAAATACTCCAGTAAAGTAAAAGTTCCTCAAAATTGTACTTCACTTGAGTGCAGCACTTGAGTAAATGTACTTAGTTACTTTACATCACCCACTGCATAGACCCCTTAACAGACGACGTCACACTGATAAGAACCAGAATGCGTGCAACCAGTATGCGTGCAATGAAACCCATTCTATCAGGTATCGCTAGGATGCGCCTCACTAGCCAACACAGAAGAGGGGGTTGGGGTGTGCTGAAACCAGCGCACCCCGAAACAACAGGTTGGGAATTGATTGCGTGAAACAATCACCTGTGCGTCCAGTCTCAATGTTAGTAAACAAATAATTGGTCTATACAAATAATGCTCATCAAATGAGCATTAGGTTGGTTAGTATGACATTATAACTTGCATTTTAATCATAGAAGGGGGTCAAGGGGCATCTACTATCTTTATCATTCCAAAATAAGGCAGTTTGACAGCGGTGACTGACTTGGTTTTCCCAGACTGTTAGCTACTAAGCCAACACAACCTGATTCATAGCACATAGAGTACATAACCAAGGCTTTATTTAGCAGCAGCCGCAGTAGATCAAATTGCAACAACACTAAAAACCTTCTTACTCACCAGTTTCATTTTGAAGAACTAGTTAAGAAACCTTAATCAGATTGAAGCTAGCAAGCTCTGCTAGCATCACACATCCTAGTTGTGATAAAGTGTTGCCAGATGATGTGAGAGAAACAAGCAACCAGTGCTAGGAAAACAAGCCCAAACGAAGTGACTGGGATGGGGATGGGATGGCCCACGTGAGCACTTTTAACAAATACATCAGCTATTTGAAAATTGACGATCTACAAGTAGATCTGCTATGTTCAAAAACTATTGCAATGAAATGTGGAATTTTTGGACACACATGCTCCCTGGCACAAAACAATTTAAGAACCACTGGTTTAAAAATATTATTAAAAGGTTTGGAGGCAAGCCTAAATAACCAAGTACACTTTAGAAACAAGCCCAAAAAAACACAACCCGCAACTACCAATTTTTACAAGCAACTTTACAGAAAAAGAAGCCCAAAGTCGCTTATAACAGCGGACATGGCAACCCTATCTGTGAGCGTGTGCGTCTCTTGTTATGTAACGCGACTGCCCCCTACTGTCGTGGAGGAGGCGTAGTCAAAATAACAAAGGAGGAACCTTTCAACAGTGGTGTGCAGTGTAAAGTAACTAATTACATTTACTCAAGTACTGTACTTATGTACACTTTTGAGGATTTTTTTTACTTTACTGGAGTGTTTCCAATTTTCATTACTTATACTTTTACTCCACTCCACTCTCATAGATGTATTTTATCAATTTTGATATTTTATCTAAAACATGTCAAAATGGATAAAGTACATCTACGAGAGTCTTGATCTAAGGCTAAACTCCACTACATCTCAAAGGCAAATATTGTACTTTTTACTCCACTACAATTATTTGACAACTTTAGTTAGTTACTTTTGGTCTATTTAGTCTATATTTTGATTATTATTACAAAACATAACCTACTTTCAGTATATTTTAAGCTTTTGTACTTTTCACAAGTACATTTTGAATACCGGACTTTTATTTGTAACAGGTATTGGTACTTTTACTTAAGTACAAAATGTGAGTACTTCCACCACTGAAATACGGGCTACAAAAAAAGAAAGATTTGACTGTAGTTGTAGGTGTCCGACGTTAATTCATACGTCAGCTCTACTACAGTACTACAGTGTCTGTGTCACAAACATGTACTACAATGTTACAACACCCAAGACTCAACAGGACGTTACAACCCTTGAAAGTGTCTGGTTACAACACTGGCCACAAACTCAAAGAAACACACACACGCACGCACATATGACACGAGTCAAGAAAGACCAAGGCAAGGCCTGCTTGTTTGTAGAATACATTTAATTTAAGTCAATTTTTAATTAAAACATTAAACATAACATAACATAATAGCCTATAGCAAAACTTAACATGGCAAAACATAACATATATTATGTTTTGTCCAAAATGGTATAAAAAAAGGCCCAGTCGAAATTTACAGAAGGGGGTCCCTGGAGGAAAATAGGGGAGGGTCATGCCTTTCTAATTTGAGTACAAGGGAGGGTCAGCTAATTTTACTATGAATCCAAGGGAGGGTCATGCAATTTTGAATTGATAAAATAGTCCGTTTTTTATATAGGCTACCTTTTTAGTACAGCAGAACAGTGGTCAATTACCCCTCTCTATTTCAAAGGATACAAAGGATTCAAATCCAGTAACATCTTGGTCTATTTAGAATCAATGACGGTCGTAAACAAGCCATCAACGCACAGCGAGTGTGAACGACCCAGTCAAATATATTCAGCGTCTTAACGATGGTGGTTGAACAATTAAGCAACACTTCAAACAGTGTTAGGCATATTAGAGAGATGCATTATCCCAATTTCCAACACAGAGATATCCTCTTTTAAGTGTGTTTTTGTTGCTCAAAGAATTACATACACCAGGTAGGTTACAATGACCAATTTATAACTGGATATTCATAATCATTTGAAGTAATTCTGTGCATGTGATTAATTTGGATCTATATGGACAGTTGTGCAGATGCCAGCCTAGCTCCACAAGTAAAACCAGAATCATCAGGCCATAATTGATAGCCTAATTTGTTACATGTAGGCCATGGGTTTCCAACTGATTATGAACCAGGGACCACCACCCTGACTGAGAATCAACCTGGGGACCAGGACCGCTGTTGTGTTGGGAGGGGGATATGTGCTTTGTACAAACAAATAAATACATTGGTGCAAGCTTAAGGGAGAAGTGAAGTTCTCACTAACTATAAAGGAGGACACATAGACACTAATATAACAAATATAATATAACACTGCATAACTATAAATTCCACAAACCTCATATTTTTGTCATCTGGACTTTACCAACCAAGTGCAGACTAGTTATTTCCAACAGCTCAAAAAATATATATAATACCAGATACAGTATAATACCATGTAAACCATCTTAGATTAGATAGGCCTATTTGAGAGTGCAGAGGCATAATTGCTTTGATGCATGTCACATTAACAAGCTTCAACAAGCATCAGCTGACACACAACACCTCCCCTCTGCAGTGCTTTAAACTGAAAGTGACTGGAGTCTGTTTCATTTCTCTCCAAAATACCTTGAATATGATGGAAGACATGATTAATAATTACTGTGATTATGATAAGCTTTACATTTCATATCATACACCATACAGCAAGAACTCCTATAACTTTCACCGGCAAAAAAAAAAACGTTTTTTTTTAAATTAAAATAATAATTAAAAAAATATTACGATACCGTAGGCCTATGACATCATGACCATACCTATCGTCACATTTTAATACCACAATAGGCTATATCGTGGGACAATATATCGTGACACTCCTATAGGCGGGGAGGGTTGATCTTTTTTTTTTAAACACTTGGGGCGGGTCATCGATTTTTTTTTTTAGGGTCATGGCATTTTAAATTAGGGCACACACATTTTCTCCAGGGGTATCCTTCTTTAAAAATCGACCTGTCCCTAATAATAATAATAATAATAATAATAATAATAAGTAAAGTAAAGTATACATGATTAGAACATGCTTAAACATTCGACAATTCAGGACTAATATCTATTTTTGTGGGGGGCATAAACAAGAAGTTGAAGGATAAAATCAAGTCTGATAAGGATGTACCGACCGTGCATGTTCACATCATGTACTTTACATTACAGCAAAGGTTCACATGACGCTCGTCTGTCACAATCGTCATGGCGCAACTTGTACCTGGTTTTGGCACTTTCTCCATTTACAACCCATACATCTACATAAACGTCAAATTTCAAATATAAAATCCTGACCCTACGGCCATAAATGTAACAAGTTGAAATGCCTAAGTTTAAGTACCCGTATCTTCCGTATTGTTCAATCAAAAGCATTTTAATCCGATTGGCAGCCATTTCTCTATGTATCAGAGTGCAATACACCTCCCAACCAATAGGGTCGCATAGTTGAGAGCATATGAAGGACATTTTGAGAAATTGGCCACCAATCGGATAAAATGCTTTTTATTGAACAATACGGAAAATACGGGTACTTACAGACCCAAGCGTTTCAACTTGGTACATCTATGGCCATGGGGTCAACACTTTATATTTGAAATTTGAACGTTTATGTAGATGTACAGGTTGTAAATGAAAACAATGCCAAAACCAGGTACAAGTTGCGCCATGATTGTCATGATATGACAGCCATGTTTCAGGACTGTATTACTTAAGACCATTTTTCAATTTTTTATTTCTTCTTCTTTTTAAAAAAAAATGTTTAAGACAAAATAGCCAATTTCACATCGAGGTGCCCAGATGTCCATAGTGCCACCTATCCTGTATCCAATATAACATAATTGTAAAAGGAAGAGGGAGATCTTATTTTGAAGTCCACCAACGGAAGTCTAATTGATTTTGGACTGAACTTGACGGTGTTGTGAGCTTTGATGTGTCAGACTTGACTCGCCAGTGACTCAACTGTGCTCCACTAGTCCGTTCAGTCCCGACTGACTCATGTCACTACCTAGTACCTACCTTTATCATACATTTAGACAATGTTGCGACAGTGACACGCAGCTATTAGCGTCAACACACCCAGTACCTTGTTTGCCCTCCGGAGGCACGGGTTTGTAATCCTGTTGAGTGAAGATAAGTAAATTAACCGAGCTATCTAGCTTAGCCTGCTGCAGTGTGGTCGAAGTCCATGTTTTCTAATGGGGGACTCGTACAGTTGTTAACCAAGAAGATTTACCAGTGGTCCAAGACAGGTACAGTTAAAGTGTGTCACTTACATCTCGTTTGATTACTGCCAAATACATTGAGTTTCAGTTTTGACAGCTAATGATGGCTGTCAGGTAGTTGTTGGTCTGTGAAGCCAGGTGTATGTAGATCTAATAGTGCAGTTATTCTCTCTCAAGCCAAATACATTGAGTTTCAGTTCTAACAGCTAAATGATGAAGTTTTAGCTGTTAAAACTATAGACTATATAGTACACCTGGCTTCACAGACGAACTATAGTTGGTCACAGACACCTGGCTTCACAGACAGACTATATAGATCTATTGTACAGTTATTCTCTCTTACATCTAATCTGATTCCTGCCAAATACACTGTTTTAACAGCTAAATTATGGCGGTCAGATATATCTTTAGCTGTTAAAACTATAGATAGCTCTATACACCTGGCTTCACAGACTTAGTTGGTCTATAGTTTTAACGTATAAATCTATATACACCTGGCTTCAAAGACCAACTATAGTTGGTCTGTGAAACCAGGTGTATATACATCTATAGTACAGTTATTCTCTCTGAAGTGATGGCAGTTGTCTGTTCTTCACATTTGAATAACAGGATCCACAGTAAAACAAGCCAAAAATAACAGTAATTTAATTCAAAACAGACAATGTGTGCACTGTTCTCTTGTGCAATCACAGGAAGGCTGCATAATACATGGTAATAATATAGCTATACATATTATTTAGTATCTACAGGCTAATGACCAGGTGTGTGTACAGCAAGGGTAACTTTACAACAACTCTAGTAAACATAGTAATGGTAAAAATTCTCAAAGAAATAAAGGCCATGAAAAAGAGAAGTTTCTCACTTAAGGGACATGTTAGTGTTGCTAAATATTGGACAGACACCACACTAAAATATGACATTGGTATTTTCAGTACCAACCTTAACCTCATTCATAATTCAAAGCAAAGTTACAAGATTTCTGCCTGTTTCACCAATTTGTTTTCCCAATTGAATACAGTTGAATACAAGCAGTACTGGCCTATTTTGTTATGTAAAATATCATTGGATTAATAATCATCAATGGCCAATCCTTAAAGTGTAATGCCAGGAATTGGTATTGGCACTGTATCCCTATTCTTCATTGTTGGATCAATCAAGTCTATTGTAAGTGTCAGGTCCCGTGGTGACATATCTGTCAATTGAATATGCTCTTTGAATAGCTAATGAAGTCTGTTTTTTTCCTTTTAGAGAAGAGGAGGTATTCGTACGGATTCTTTGCCATGGGAAACTCCTGTAACCATCTAGGGATCCCGGCAGGCAAAGGACCCTACACTGTAGGATGCACCGACCTCATGATGGATCACACTGCTCGGGTAATGTACATGAATAGAGCAAAGAACGTGATCCATTGCATTTCAAGCTTTTCTCCTTCTAGCCACTTAAGCTCCATGTACTTTGTCTTATGATGAATAGTGAAAATAGATGATCTACAAGCCCATCCCGGTGCGTTGTGAGCTTCTCTTTTTATTGGTGATTTTTAAATTTGCAAGACATTATTGTTGGGGGGGGGGGGGGGGTGCTAGGTCGCAAGAACAGGATCCACACGTAAAAACGGCAATCAGAGCATATAGCCTGCTACATAATGACCACTTCCTACAACAAACCACAATTGCAGTCATACTCAACACTCTGTGGCCGCATGCTTGTTTGTGTCAACTGATTTATCTGTGTGGGGGAACAGGGCACCTTCTTCCGGCTTTACTACCCTGGCCAGGAGGTGGAGAACGCACTAAAGCCTGACTGGATTCCATGCAGGGAATACTTCAATGGTCTAGCAGACTTCATGAAGATCAACAGAACGCTCAGTGAAAGGATTTTCAACTACCTCTTTGGTGAATCTTTAAAAAAAAAAACTTTTTACATTTATTCAGAAATAAACACACCATTGGTGCAATAATGGACAGGAACATGTAAAGAGTATCTGCGAATGTGTCTTACACCAGTGTGTGTCTTTGAAGCAGGTCTATATCCATTCTATATTTCAAAATAATTTTCTTTTATAATGTACAAGACTCAAGAAAGCTCAAATGTGTTTTCATTTTTAAAGGCTCGTTTAAGATTCCAGCATACTTGGACGTTCCAATTAAAAAGGACGGGAAATATCCTGTAGTTATCTTCTCCCATGGCCTGGGAGCATTCAGGTACTCGCAACACTGGCACAATTCATTTTATCAGCCGTTAAGTATATTATATTAACCACAAGCGCTATTTTATACCTAGTCGTATGATGGTGGCATGCAGTGAAAATAGCCGATCTACAAGCTCACAATGCTTAAGCTTGAATGGCTAATTTAGCTATTTTGTGAAACATTTTGTACATTTTCTCCTATAATAACATGCCCAAACACCATGTTGAAAGTGGTTCACTTAGGAAGTTCAGATGAGTCACCTTTTGTGTATGTAATGATGTTTTGGAAATGTACCTTTTCCTCCTTCTTCTAGGACTCTGTATTCAGCGATATGTGCAGAGCTGGCTTCTCGTGGCTTCATTGTAGCATCAGTGGAACACAGGTACTGTATACACATGTAAATCCATTATATTAACTCAGTAACTTGAGCTTCTTGGTGGGGCCAAATTAAGATATGATTGATTCTGGTACTGGTCCTATTAATAATTCTATGTTAGAGCCATAAAATCAAAGGGCAGTCACTATCATTATCAATATCACATAGTGGAAAAAGCATTGAAATTAAACATAAACACAGGAAATCGCATATTTGAGAATGGAGTTCAAACCATGGGCATTGTGGTGCCTGTGCGTGACGCCAGTGAGCAGCAACAATAGACCATCTCCATATACACGCGGTGCACTCGCCCCCCTCTATAAGCGGCTGTCTGTTTATCTGTAGAGTAGAAGTGGAAAGGGTGTGCAGACAATGGCACAGGCCAGGTCATCACTTTTTTTTTTTTAACTAGTATAGGCTGCAGGGGAACCTATGGAGGAGAATATAATGGCCTGTCCCACAGTGAGTCAGTCAGTACAAAGCTAAACCCGGTCAACTAAGTATTAGTTTACTATGTATGGAGGGTTTAAGTGGTTGACTTGGAACAGACTGAAGTCATATATTGTGGGTTGCGCGGATGTACGATAGTAAAAGAAAATATAGGTACATCCTCAGATGTAAAATTGACATTTTAAATTTGCCAGATAAAAAAATAAACTGAAAAGTTAAGCATGTTTAGCTTTGCGCCATTACTTGAAAGTTATGTAAATTAAATGGTGTTCTTTTTAATTATCACACAGGAGAAACAGCAACTATCGGTACATTTCACAACAACGGCAAACAGAGCACTGTAGCATTCTTGGTGACAGATTCTCTGTCACTGCTCTAGTGACTCTTACAGGCTAGTCGAGGGTGCCTGTTCAACTGGGCCCAGAATTAGGTGTGTGTTAGTGTGTTTCTCCAGACGTGTTACGCCCTCCCGGTGAAACCCCTTACTGTCAGGTGAAAAGAAGGCTGGAGGGGACATGTGGTTGTCTAGTCTACACACCCTCCCCAGACCAACAGTAGGGGTTGGCACAACTTGGCAGTGACAGGGACTATACATATGGGTGGAATTGGCATAAGCACTAAAATTGTGGAGAAAAATATAAACAATAGTTGATCAAAGGGACGCCAAATCAACTTCAGCATAAACTTGTCAGATCAAAACAGATATTTGGGATGTGCTCTACGTAATGCATCCATATTATGTAATCGTGACCATTCCTCCTCTCTGCCCTCATCGTGCCATCTCTCTAATCTTCTGTTTAATGAAAAAAAAGAAAACAGCCTAAAATATAATCAAAAAAACATATAAAAACATATATTTGCACCTTCATCACATTGTGTTTATTTATTGTAATCCAGAGACGAGTCTGCCTCAGCTACATATTATTACCGAGAGAAGACAGAGTCTGAGAAGGAAGATGCAGCTTCATCTAAAGCATCAGCTCCAAACAACCTGGTGGAGGAGTGGATGTACTATAGAGCTCTGCAGCATGGGGAGCTTGAATACCCGCTCAGAAATAAACAGGTAAGTGTATGAAGATGGTGTAGTAGGGCAGTGGTTCTCAAAGTGGGGTCCGGGTAGCCCCAGGGGTCCTTGAGGGGGTTCCAAGGAATTATATTTTGAAAGACAGTATGGGGTACCTGATACAAACTGTACAACTTGGGGATTCTTGACTGTCAAGGATCCCTTGTGTTTTAGAGCCACGTTTTCCCCACTGGAATAACATGATGTTTTACCTTCAGCCTGGTGGCCTTTTGCAAGAGATGACACTAGTTTTTTAGGGATGTGTCATACAGTACATACAATAAACACAGGTGTTAAAGTGAGGCAGCATGTAAGAGAAAGATTGAACCGTTTTTGTTGATGTTCTCCATCAGAGGTGGAGAACATCACCATGGAAAACATTTAATAATACATTTAAGATAACTTTCTCTGTGTCCTCGGGGCGTTATACACGCGCCACATAAACATAGACCTAACCACAAGCTATTCCTTCTTGTCATTTAACAGGTGAAACAGAGGGCAGATGAATGCATTCGCGCTTTGGATAAGCTCATTGAAATCAACTCAGGGATTGCAGTGCAAAACGTGCTGCAAACACAGTTTGACTGGACTACACTGGAGGTACCAGTGGATCAAGATCACAAAATATCTGACCATATTAACCACTTGAACCCTAGCATCCTTAATGTGGGAATGTCATAATAGGCGAACATTCAGCAAATATGGGCGGACATTCGGCGAACATAGCAGATCTACAAGCTCACAAGTGTCAGTCAGAGTGTGAGCTTGTAGCCTGGCTATATTCGGCGAAGAGACTTGGTTTATATGGAAAAAAGGCGGGGGCCAAAGATAGAGCCCTGGGGGGACCCCGGTCAAGAAAATGTTTCTGCGTATTTAAGGGTTTAAGTGGTTAATTATATTTGTACTTATCCTTCATAGTCTGCAAGATCATATATTCTTTTTGCCCAAGACAACTGCAGTGTATTACTTACAGACAAAACTGTCAAATAAAAAAATTAACACTTCATAAAAATCAATACAGTAATGCTGTAGCATGCTTGTAGAGCATTTAGATGAGTTGGCTCATACAAATTACATTAACCCAACAAAGCGTCAAAAACATCAAGCTATCATACTGTGGTCACTCAGCCTTCCATGAGGACTTAAATCTTGTGTCAAATCTTGTTCCTCCTGCCCTCTGATCATCAGAACTCCATGGACCTGTGTAGGATAGCTGCCATGGGCCATTCCTTTGGGGGGGCGACAGTGATTGAAGCACTGTGTAAAGAAGTCAAATTCAAGTAAGTGCATTTTAACGATCACCTGTTTCAGTTTTATAGGTCAATTTAATGTTTTGTCTCTGCTAGTTTCCTGTCATGTGTTGGGTGAAAGCCTTGTATCTCCTTGTACGTGAATGAGATGACTTGTCATTTTATGGGTTGCGTTAAATAAACCTTTTGGTGCCAAAAGCAAGTTATTTTTAGTATGGGTCAATGGCATATCATTTTCTGTGAGTGGACGGCTTAGTCTTTGTCTTCTCTGATGTGATATATTCTTCAAGGCACATACAGTAGTAGTAATAGTTTGTTCACTGAGTGTTTTCCAGTATGATGGCAATGCCCTGGCCACCACCAATGCAGGCAGAACCAATAGCGTACTTTCCACCTTGTCGCCTGAGCTCGTGAGCCAGGTGGGCGGTGATGCGTGCTCCAGATGCTCCGAGAGGATGTCCAATGGCGATAGCTCCACCATTGACATTGGTTTTCTCTGGGTCCAGTCCAAGGGCTTTTGAAACGGCGAGGAATTGGGCAGCAAATGCCTCGTTCACCTCCACAAGATCCATGTCGTTGATAGAAAGGCCAGCCTTTTTAAGAGCTTCTGTGATGGCCGGAACTGGGCCAATCCCCATGATGCTTGGGTCACATCCTGACACGTGATAGGCCACTATTCTGGCCAATGGAGTGAGATTATGTTCTTTCACAGCATCCTCACTGGCAATCACCACAGCAGCAGCCCCATCAGATACTCCTGATGCGTTGGCAGCGGTAACAGTTCCTCCCTCCTTGAAGACTGGAGCAAGCTTAGCCATCTGTTCCAATGTGGTTGTGGGACGAGGGTGTTCATCATGTGTCGTAGGCACCTTGCCCTTCTTGGCCTTCACGTCGATGGGTGCAATTTCTGCTGTATAATGACCTGCCTCATGAGCCGCCTTCCACCTTTGCTGGGTCTGGTGTGCAAACTTGTCACACTCATCTCGGGTGATCTGGTATTTCTCTGCCAGGTTTTCTGCGGTAATACCCATAGGGGTCTTGATGTGCAGGTCTGTGAGCCCTGCCCACAGTGTGTCCTCCAGCTTGAGGTCAAATCCAAGCCTGGTGCCAAATCTTATGTTGCGAACCGCGTAGGGTGCCTGGCTCATACTCTCTGATCCGCCACACAAGACAACCTCTGATTCCTTTAGGCAGATCTCCTGAGCACCATTGATTATGGACTGAAAACCAGATCCGCACAGCCTATTCACAGTAAGAGCAGGCACCGGGATTGGCACGCCACACCTGAGACCCACATGACGTGCAATGTAAGGTGCATCTGCCGAGCTCTGCATGACATTCCCCATAATGACACTGTTGACGAGTTCTGGGGCCACACCCCCTGCTGCCAGGGCAGCCTTGGCAGCATGCTCGGCCATATCAGTGGCACTGTGGTCCTTCAGCACACCACCATACGTACCGAAAGGAGTGCGCTTGGCAGACACAACAAATACACCTCTGAGAAGCGACATGATGTTGATTCCAGTCTATGAATGTATCGTATAATAATAATAAAGTAGACTTTAGACTTTAAAATGGAGTACGTCAAACAGTATCGTCTCGACTAAAACGCCTTCACCTTTTGTCAAATACTGATATGTTGAAGTTGTTTACACACCGAAAATAAGATTCGACAGAAAATCTGAAATATCAAGCTTTCAAGTAATAATTTCTTAATACGGAAACTAAATAAATGTCATTTTATTTTTAGTTCATTGTAGTTAATTTGGTTCATTGTAAAAGTGGTTAACATTTATTGCAAGTCTTCTGCTCTATCAAAATAGTCGAAAGTAGCTACCCATACCAACAGGTCCGTGCTATTGGTCACACCTTATGTGTCTTTTATTACAAATATCTGACCACTTACGCTATCCTATCCTATATTAAGGGAGGACTGGGCGGGCGGACGTACCACGTCGTCACGCACATGTCACAATGACTCAGTCATAACCATATAAGGAGTTCCCAATGCAACTACTCCCAAATATGGAGTAGTGTGTTGTCTAACCTCAATGTCGTCATGGCATCAGGCGCTAACAAATCAGTCAGCTCCATATATGGGCACAAAAGGGGGCATGCCCATATATGGGCATATACTGATGACATCAGGGATAGATAATAGATGTGCTATGTATTTTCCACTATTTTTGAATTTTTTGAAAACCTTCACCTTTAATGACGTTCCTAAAATAGCGATGTCAGATTGAAAGTGGTTAATCGAAGAATAGAGATTTTGACTAAAGCTCATAACTGCATTAGATCCATTGGAATGTTTGGGTTTTTTTCTTTTCACCCGACAGCGTCAATCTGAAAAGGGGAGGTCGAATAATGATGAACAATCTTCTTTGCATGCTGTTATGCTCTCTGATTAGGTGTGCCATTGCCCTGGACGCCTGGATGGTCCCTCTGGAGGAGGAGATATTTCCCCAGGTGAAGCAGCCCATCTTTTTCATCAACTCAGAGAAGTTCCAGTGGGTGGGAAACATTATCCGCATGAAGAAGCTGGAGTCAGCTGCCATTCAGAGGAAAATGATCACCATCAGGTATAACAGACGTTCTGCCTCCTTCCCAGTAAAAGATGAGTGAGTGATGTCACAACAAAGGGTCATCTAGCAGGACGTGCTTCAGACTCATGGGACTATTCAACCACAAAACGACGCTGTTGTCAAATTAACACAAATGTATAGTTTGTTGCAGATACTTTCAATCAACAAAGTATATCATTTTGGTTGCGTGACAATTTTATCTAAAGAGATGTGCAATGAATTATAAATAAAAATGTCAGGGCACCATGAAACTACAAGATACCGTAGACACTTCTGATTGTTTGTAACGCCACTGTCCTATCCTTAGTGTCTTTATGCTAGATTTAAAGACATTACAATTTTGCGGGTTCAAGATACCAAAAACAAGGCCAGTTCAACAACTCTCAGACAAATCTAGCTTAAATGTCACCTTAGACTAGTGGAAAACTGTCCTCACTATCCAGAATACAATACACTATTGAAAGAGCATGCTGATTGCAAATAACTTTGAGTAGCAGTCAAGATGCTTAAAGGGATATTTCACTTAAAAAAATAATTGGGTCATTTTTCGTCTACTCAGGCTTTTGTGAGCCCCCCAGACAGTTTTTAAGTTGCTTGATTCAGTATTTAGATTTGATATTCATTTTATCAGACACTCCCCCTTCCCATACAAACCATTATAACTTCAAATTCCATTTTTAACATATTAGACTCATCAAAAACACCCGTCCTTGGTTCTGGTGACTCATCCTCCCCTCCTAATACGTGAGAGGGCTGTGTTTTTTCGATTACTTTTTTCCTTTTTGTAATACATTTTTTTTTCATTTTCCAAAAGAAATATTAAAAATCACACCCAGTGTGAAGAGAGTGGTGCCTTTGAAAGTGTAACTGGTTGCATCCGCAACAATCAGCAACAATATGTTGTCACGTGACACGTGACAACATATTGTCACGTGTCACGTGAAGCTCGACCAATCAGCCGTGCTCAAACATACGGACGGACATACGGACGGACGGACATACGGACACACGGTCAAATGTAGGAGTGGTTAGCACCACTCAAAAATAAATGAAAAAAGTAATTGAAAAAACATGGTCTCCTCACATATTAGAAGGACAATATCAGTCACCAGAACCAAGGACGGGTGTTTACGATTAATCTAACATGATTAAAATGGAGTTTGAAGTTACAATGGGTCTGTATTGGAAGGGGGCGTGTCTGATGAAATGAATATCAAATATCTGAATACTGAATCAAGCAACTTAAAAACTGTCCGGGGTGCTCCAAAAGCTTGAGTAGACGATAAAATGACCCACATTTATTTTTAAAGTGAAATAAATAATCCCTTTTAAATTACATTTCTGATCTCTAGACGTGGAGCATTCTTAATGATAACTTGCATAGTATTTTCATTCATGATGTGGTAATGTGAGGTTTCTGTGTTCCCTCGTCAGGGGTGCAGTTCATCAGAGCTTTCCAGACTTCACTTTCCTCACGGGAAACTGGATCGGCAAGCTGATGAAGCTGAAGGGAGAGATTGACCCAGAACTCGCCATGGACCTCTGCAACAAAGCGTCATTAGCCTTTCTGCAAAGACATCTGGGTAAGGACAATGACAGATTCACGGACAGGATGGAATGTCAGTGGACTGAGGTTCACACCAAATATGACTTGCCATGTGCTTGAGCATGTAGCTTGTATAACACATTTGGCATTTGTACACCGTACTATCCATTTCATGTACTTGTGAAAATACTGTCACACTTGGTCTGGATGGATAAACAGTATATCTTATAGATTCTGTCAATCCAATTTTCAGGTATGGATAAGGATTTCAACCAGTGGGACCCACTAATTGATGGACAAGATGACAACCTCATTCCAGGAACCAATGTTCATATCTCCGCCATCTGATCTCTGCCGTCTAATGTTGTGCCTTACATGACTGGTGAAATAGTGACCTGACCTGTACTTGGTTGGTCATACCTCTTTGTATGGGATCCCTTTGGACAGCCCCTAACGTGTCAAGCCAAGCCAAGACAGTATGTCATAAGGATTGGGAGTAATGTTTGGGACTAGGGTGACTGCACCACTAAAGAGTTCAGGTTTGGCAATGGCAGCAAGCAACCAAGTCAGCACTCAAGAGCAACTTAGTTTTTTTTGTGCCAGATCTGACTACAAACATCATCGCAGAACATACCATCTCAATCAGTGTTCTGGTATTTGTTGCACTGGGCCTTGAATGTATGAACAGCTGATCAAAGTGTAACATTGTCGAATCTTGACCATTATCAGTACTTTCTTGGGAGAAATATCATCATTTTGATACAGGCATTGTAAAGGTGTTTTATACTTGGTTTGCGAATTGGTGTCTCACACTGAAAATAGCCGATCTACAAGCTCACAACGTGTCGCAGCGCGACACTTCTAGAGCTTGTAGATCAGATATTTTTGGTGTGCGGCACCACATGTAATGAAGTATATCAAGCCCTATAGTCTCCTAGAATTTATATAAAGCATCTTAGACATACTGTACACCTACCGTATGCCTATCAATTGTTGTATCGGAGTATGTATGGGTTAGGCAGGGTACTCAACTTGGAACAAGTTCTATCAGAGACAGATTATGGTTGCAGTGTGGTTGTATGTGGTATGACCCCAAATAAAATGCTAATCCAATCCAATCCAATCCATAGGATTCCAATCCATAGGATTAAAGATACATAGTTTGTTTTCTATAACCATAGCTTGATAATTTAATTGAGTTAGTAATACAGTATATTACTATGGCCAAGTAATATAGATTTATTTATCTAGCACAATTGCAAAGAACAACTTGTCAATATCATTGGGAGAAAGCCCCACTAACGCATGATTTCAGGAAAAGGAATTTGTGGGATATTTACTCAATTAAGATACAATGTGCCTTAACTCAGTACTGTCCAGCCTGGTTCCCTCCAATAGCTCAATGCAACATCTCACTTTTCACGTTCTGCCTATCTATCATTCTGCAGTTCTTGTCTTATATCTCTTCATTTGTACACTACTGAAATTAATAAATTTGATTTGTATACAAATATTATACTGATTCAGGTGACATGGTTTGTTTCATGTGAAACATTAAGATTATCATAGTCAAGCAGTCAACAAATACAGCTGGTAGTTCATCTACCAGTGCATAATGCTAATGAAAACTGTAAGACTTTTGAATTAGTTATTTTGTCCCCTAGTTCAGGGGTTTTCAAACATGTTTCACAGACACCTAATTAATTCATTTCAAATGTCCTAGATATGGTGACATTGATACATATTGTACATTTTCTACTGAAATAATTTCAAGTGTACTAAATTATAAACAGCTTTTTTTGGTTGGGGATCCCCTGGAATCCAATCCCTCAGTGACCCCTAAGGGTTCCCCAGACCTTACTATTGAGAACCACTGCCCTAGTTCATAACATTGTCAGAAAGTGTAAGCCTTCAAAGATCAGAACCGACAAAACAGGAGTTGCCGGATGGTACACCACAGCAATGACATGCACACGTATGCCTCTTTCACAACACAGAGCTCTTTCAAAGAAGTGCGGTGAAGAGAAAAAAGGGTAGAGCCTGCGAACTGTTTCACCAGGGTTCCGATGAGTATTCTAAGGAATCAAAGTTACTTAGTTATTCATCGGTGAACAAAGTGGGAGCACATTTGGGTGTGTGTGGACTCGACCCTTATCTTGATTCTCCATCTGTCCAGCGCCCGTTTTTCAGATTGGATGTGAATGCTCTGCACCCGTTTATCAGCATGCATGTTCTGTGATGAGAAAGGGAACATTACTCATCGCTTGGACCTACAGTGATTTCTTGACCAGCTCAGTGGCCTTGTGGTTGGAGAGTGTCTACCCTGAGACTGAGAGGTTGGGGTTCGATCCCCAGCCGGGTGATACCAGATTCTAATAATAGGACCCCATTCCTCTCTACTCGGCACTCATCAAGGTTTGAATTGGGGCAAGTCCCTGCGACATACTAGCGTCATGCCCAGGGGGTATACTTGCACATCAAGCTGCCTCACGCTAAGGAAACAGGAGAAAGGCTCCTGCCCTATGGGCCTGAGGGCTCGGCAAGGCTTACTTAGTGATGTATTGAGGAAATATGAATCTGCCCCAAATGACTGGATATTTAAACATCATTTGGCTCATTGCTTGTGCTCAACACAATTTTTCAAACTACCTTGTAAACTGGCAAAACACAACACAACGACACCCTCCCCAGTCAAATAGATACATACATTTAGTTCAAATTAATCAATGTTATTTTTTTTCCCCCAAAATGTCTTGATACCAAAGCACATTTTAAACAATTTATTTTACTTTATTGATTTTATAAATTCACATCCACAGAATGTAGATAAATTAACCAGATGGTTCCACAATCGAAAGAAAATCAAGTGCATACATTAAAAAGCACAGATTGAGTATATTGATTGACAGACGGGCTAGGAGCATTGCATCAGTACAACCAGTAAAACAAAAAACAAACAAAAACACGTGGGCATATTAAATCTTGTCATGTTTTGACATGTTAAGGAAATGTTAGATTAAAGCTGAAAGCAATATTTAAAAGAAAAAAGAACAAGACAGTGTCTATTAACGGCATGTCTTCCATGTAGATCTCGGACTTCATTTGTCAGAGTTCAGTCACACTTACAGTATGATTCCATATTTGGGCAAGGTTTTAGGTTTTACCCTTGACTTCCACTAGTGAGGTCGTACATCAGCTTCAGCCCAAGCAGCTGAGCGAGGAGCTGGACAGTGTGAGAGCCAAGAGAGATGCTCTGTAGAGCTAGTGCTGGACAGGAGTCCAACACTAGCTCTACAGAGGAGGTGGAGAAATTGCTGTGTCTACAGTCACAGTGACAACCCCAGGAGATACTGGAGGGACTGAGACAGGAGAAGAACCAGCTAGCGGTGCTTTGCCACTGAACACAGCATTTTGATTTGTGCAGCTTTGTTAACAAATTGCACACCTAATAACAGCTTACATTTGGACAGGGAGGCCATGTCGTTCAATCTGGCCTCTAGTCTGAGGGCGGTAACATTAAATCTCATTCCGCAACGCAATTTATGAGTTTGGAAGTGTGACACAACAGTGTTACCAGCTCAGCTAGCACCAACAGAATAAAGGCACTGTAGGCTTTATGAAAAAGGGTACCCACTATAAGGACTGGCTTTTATTTTGCCCGGTTCTCCAAATGAAAGGGGAAGACGGCTGTAATATTTGTTTACAGGTTAAATATACTGTATGGCTGTTATTATTAAAGCAAAATATTGCAGAAAATATAGGTGGAAACTAATATAACATGGCGCCACTTCTCCATTGAACACAATGGGCGTGGCTGCCCTGTTCTTTTCTGTCACCCTATTACTTTGAATGGTGTCCTCAAGCTTGATAGCTGACACACTAAACACCTCATCCACAGCGACACTTAAAGTCCAAAATACTTGGAAAACTCAGTGCTAATAGGAGACTCTGTTAGCGTCTAAAGAGAACCTGGGATAAAACATTGCACAGAGTAGTTGTTGCTCTTTTTTGCTTAATGTTAAATAAATGCTTAGCAGCTTGAAGATCCTCAAACTAGAGATGCAAGCCTCTAGCCTAAGAGCTGCCAACTACTGTACATACAGACATGTAAATAAAGGTAGAATAAAACTATAGACATTGATTGTGCTACAAAAACTCAAGTGTCCTAGTTATAGGTACGGTAGTAGTGATGACACTGTCTCCCACAAGGAACATGGTCCATGACTCTGGAGCCAAAACAAAAAGGAAAATGATATATCCTAAGGAATGCTCAGTGGAATCTGTTCACCTTGAACTACATGCAAAGTAAGGTGAATAGGTGCCCTTTTTTCAAGTGCAGGTAGTTACCTAACGCAATTAACCCCATCTCACACATAAGGCCTCAAACATCACCTGGCATACCAATAATTTATAAAAAGTGACAACCTAGCATACACAACCAGGTGTGAATGGTCTTCATCCCAACCAGTCAGCCTGACACCAGTCACCCCCCCCCCCCCCAAACACACACAGCTTCTTTCACCATTGATTATTTCTCAGCAGGACCCAAACTCTTCTATCCACTGTTCATACTTCTCGAGGTCAGACGCCGACACAGATTTGGACACTTTCTTTAGTGCACACTCAAAGTCCTCCATGGTGGTTGGCATGTGCATTTCATCCCGGGAAATGTTGCGGATCTCTTCCGGTGTCAGGCCTTCGATCCTCCTCCTCATGGCCATCAACGAGGCATCCCTGCAGCAGTGCCACATTACAAAAAAGGTTAAAGGCTCTGGCTTCAAATAGTACAAATCTATATTATAATATCCAACTTGACCATCACATTACAGCTATTTGCACTATTTTTGCACAACACCATGAAGTATAAAATAAGAATCGAGAGGTTAATTGATTCATTGATATATAAAAAAAAGTATTTGGTTAATCGTAAACTCAACTTTAATCGCTAAGAAAATAATCCCTAGAGCCTTGCCTGCAAACGTTTGTGATGTCAGCTCCAGAGTAGCCCTCCATCTGTTCTGCGATCCTATCCATGGCCACATCTTCTGCCAGCTCCAGCTCCTTCAGGTTGATCTTCAGCAACTCCACCCTGCCCTCGGCTGTGCACATAGTGGCAACACTGAGCTTAGCAGTGCAGTCATTTCCAGGGGTCATCAATATGTCCGTACATTGGCCTCGTCTGTGCCAAATGTTTGATTTTGTTTTTACACACCATTATTATGTTCTTATTTTGATCATAACACCCAATTACTGAATGTCAGTCTCCAGGTTTTATGACACTATGTATTGTATGGCACATTAGCTAATGAGTCCACTGGTGCAGTGGTTCTCAAACATTTTATTTTCAGGGACCCCTATAACTCTGAGTGAGTACAAATGGAACCAAATGGGAGTGTGTACAAATGGAACCAAATGGACCCTTAAATGAAACCAAATTTGGTTCTGTTTGTACACACTCAGAGTTACAGACCTGTAATGGTCATTTAGTGCTAGCTCTTTATGTGTTTGTCTATATTGTATGTCCATGGCAAAAATATAATTTTGTCAAAAATGTCCACTTGGTGGCTTGACATTTTTTAAAGTGAAAGTGAGCAGTCCAGTTGAAATTGTGTCTTTATTGAGAGTATTAACAGTTGGAAGGGACAGCGCAGAGCAGGGCTTCTTAACGGCAGACAGGCAGGTGATAATATCAACAATGGCCCCACCTATAGGCCAATTAATTGAAACAGATGACTGGCCTCATTTTTAAATGTAACTATGTTAAAGCTACAATCCAGGACTTATCTTAATGAATACAATTTTACTTAAACCAAGCTGTATGGTAGAGTACACATCTGTGTGGTAGAGTATGTTAATACTATATAACTAGTAGGGGTGTAACGATACGTTTTAACAACGATTCGATACGTATCACGATACTTGGTTGTCGATACGATACATGAACGATACAGGTTCATTTAGAATGATACGATACGTTTCGATTCAGTGATTTAGTCGATACGATACATGAACGATACAGGACAGGTTCATTTAGAACGATACGATTCGATTCAATGATTTAAAATCGATATAGTAACTATTTATTTACCCAAAAATTCTGTGTGAAAAATAAATACTTGGATACTGGATATAAACCCCTCTTTCTTATTATTTGCATTGCACAACGATTCGATACGATACAAAGTCAAACGATACGATATTTTGCTGTTTGCATATCGATGTAGTAGATCTTTGAAAATTCAAAACGATTTTTCGATGCAGTTACTATATCGTTACACCTCTAATAACTAGCATATCAGCAGTGGTTGGAGGTGGTCTCCCTACTCTTCACATTGAGACATTTCCCCCTGGTGCCGGGTTGGATATTTGGCATTATAAAATATGTTTTTTTTCCCCCAAGCTGTACCACTGCTGTAGCGTACTCTGACAGAGGCAGCCGTTTACCTGAGGGAAGTGGGATGTAGATCCTCTTCTCCAGTCTTCTCCTCAGTGCCTCGTCGATGTCCCATGGGAAGTTAGTAGCAGCCAGCACCATCACCATCTTGGAGGGGTCTTCATCGCCTCCTGATAAACCACCGACACCTATGCAGCAATGACAGAAACTATCAAGCTTCAAGAACATCTTTGAGATCATCTGGTATTTTTGGATTATGTTCTTGGATCTGCTGCTGCCAAGCCAAAATAATATGTTTAACATGAGGACAAAAAGTTAATCTGCATTATTATTATCATCATTATTATTTTTACTTGGCTGCTTTACTTGGGGCCAATTATAGGACATTATTTTGACACAATCTGGTATTTTTGGATTATGTCCTTGGATCTGCTGCTGCCAAGCCACAATAATATGTTTAACATGAGGACAAAAGGTTCATCTCTATTATTATCATCATCATTATCATTTTAACTTGGCTGTTGCTGTCATAATTAAATTATAATACCATCCATCTGCACCAGCAACTCTGCCTTGACTCTGCGACTGGCCTCATGCTCCTCTGATGTCCCACGGCGGCTGCACATAGAGTCAATCTCGTCGATGAAGATTGTGGTGGGGGCGTAGTGCCGTGCCTGCATCAAAACAAATACAAGGAACAATCAGCAGAGCAGGAAGAAAAAAATATTCACATTTCTTTTAATACTTTTATTCATGCTTTATTGTGCAACACAATCTGTGGACACAATCTGTGGAGAGTGGTTGTCAGGAAAAAAAACAAATGGGGAGAGGGGAATATTAATTATTATTATTAATTATATTATTATATAATATGATCCTTTGAAAACATTAATGGAAAAAAGAAAGAAATACATCTGTAGTATAGATATCTTTTGATACATTGTGAAGAGCAATGTTGTACACCTAGTATCTTCCCAATGTGCTGACTGACGGCGGATAAGTCATTAAAAGAGAAGAGAGAGTTGCTGAGATACAAATGATTTACCAAAATAAAAAATGGGTGTGTACCACTTCCCCTTTTAATATTTTGATACATTACTAAACATTGCAAGCTGCATCAATGTTCGACAGTGACACCAATGTAATGTTGGTGTCAAACATTGGCTCGGGTATGGACTGAGTGGGTGGTTCAACCCCCAACAGAGACCTACTGTAAAGCCTGGTGCATTTACTTAACATCGCCGTCACGATCTCAAACAAGCCGGATATGTGAGGTCCTTACCATTTCAAACAGGAGGCGAACCAGTTTCTCAGACTCCCCTCTGTACTTGGACGTGAGAGTGGAGGAGGAGACGTTGAAGAAAGTAGTTTTGCACTCTGTAGCGACTGCTTTGGCCAAGAGGGTTTTGCCGGTGCCTGGAGGACCCACCATGAGCACTCCCTAAAATAGAATACAGTTTCATTTCATTGGTTATCCCATTTCGATATGCCACACTTTATACCATCTTTGTCATTTTTTTTCTCCCCAGACTATTATGTGCACTTCCAAGACCTTTGAAATATCAACCAAATTGTCTACAACTTTCTAAATGTGAAGTGTTGTAGATGTTCTTCCCATTACCTGAACATGCATGTTTGTCAACACCGATCGTACACCAGTGTGTTTAAAATAATAATAATATATTAATAACAATGATAATTAATATAACAATGGCATTTTGCTAGCTCTGACAAACGTTACACCCTCTGCTAGCACTGCAGTGACCGCACGTCTTGTTTGCCTGGGTAGCATAGCATTATGAATATGAAGTATATCATCACGCGATATGAGATCGGTGCATTGACTTGCGTACTCACCGATACCCCATCTATCATTTTAGGCACTATCGGAGGCATTTCTGATAATGGTATCGGTACTTAAACTAATAGCCTTCTGTTAAACTCTTTCAATAGTACCTTCCACGGTCTTCGTATGCCCTTGAAAAATGCAGGCATCCACATCGGCAACACAACTGCCTCTTTAAGTAGTTTTTTGGCATCTTCCAAATCTGCAATGTCCTCCCTGCGGAAATACATAGCTCTGGTTAGATAGGTATCACATTTCCAAGGTGGTCAACCTTGAAATCTACTCAATGAAGAATGATGGCCATTTCCCAGCACAAGCTCTCAAAAAACTGAAGGCAATGGGAAGTGTTGTCAGATATTCACATCCTCGAAATAGTAACTACATTTACGTTAAATTGCTACAAATTCCCATATAAATTAACACTCTGGAATAGGCATGTCAGGGTGGGAAACGTTGCTAGATGGTGCACAGGCACCCATCTTTTGGACCTGCTCCTAGAAAGACAGACTGTTAGGATACCTACATACCATTTAATGTTGGGGGTTTGGGATATAATATCTCTTTCAAGAGCCTCGACGAGGTCTTTGTCGTATCCCGTCCCATCAAACTTCTTCAACTCTTTCTCCTGGGCCTCTGCTTTGTTCTGCAAAGCAAACAAACATTGGTGCTACCATATCCTGAGGGGTCTACATGGAATCCACTTCAAACCACAAACTGGACAGACAGGCTGGGTGTGATTGTAGGCAAACATACAGTGTATGCGAATAGTGTTTCACCTGCAGCCCAAATAGGTTTGTTTGAATGTTGGTGGCATGCAGTTATTACAGCCAAGAATTATGTTGGTTGGTCTTTAGCTAGAATATGCATTTTTCATATTGCAAGTCACTTTATAATTAACATTTGCATAGCAAATGTCATACAAATGCAATTCAAAGTGCTTTACATAAAATAATGGGTAAAGGCCAAATAAGACATTTTTAAAGAAAAAGGTGATTGTGCAGTCTATATGGAGAATCATGTAAAAGATGAGAGGAAGACAGCATAGAGAGGCCTTGGCAAGACAACCGATAGGAAACGAGCCCAGCACGCCAAGTTTGGGGACGTATAACAGTACTAGCCAATAATACAAATAAATATATTATCTGTATCAGGGCTGATATATTGGTGCGATCTTTGGGCATAATGTTGATGGAGCATTAATTATGTACCATTGACAGACATTGATGGAAACAGTCTTTTAAACATCTGTATCTTCACAAACTATCACAGTTACTGGTAAACTCCAGCCATACTGTATGGTTGTGAACGAAAATGAGTCACACATTACCAATTAGGTATAATCCATCTATAAATGCACGCAATCTCAGCATATCCGAGATATATACAACAAACAAAGAGAGCAACCATACTGTATTATTCACCTTATCTTTGCCAGGTCCATCTTTTGCCTCCTTCTTGTCTTTGCCCTTGGGAGGTTTTGCCCTGTCGCCATTGGCCCCACGAGGCGAGTTCCTCTGTGCCCTCACACCCACACTCAGGCGGTTGTTGTGAGGTTTGCCGTCTTTGTGCGGGTTGGCAGGCCTCCTGACAGGACATGGAAAATATATCTTTTTACTTTTAACCACTTAAACCCCTATATACTTTGTTGACTGGAGTCCCCCAGGTCTCTATATTTGGTCCACTACTTTTTATACCTCTGCACCAAATCTCTTAACCGAAAATAGCCGCTCCACAAGCTCAAAACGCATAGACCATATTCACACGGCGGCCATGTTGCTATTAAGTCAATGAAGTGCCACCCCGGTTGCCATGGCAACGGGGTGGCACTTTCAATGTTAAATTCCAAAATGGCCGCGTGTGAATATGTTCTATAGACTACAGAAGTCCTGACGTCACTCGTTAATCCCCAGGTTCGTAAAGTAATTTTGCTATGAAGAATAACATCGGGTCATCTTAGAATCGTCTCATATAAGAATTGTGGACAAACTGTCTCGGCGATATTGTCAGGGAGGAGGTTCTGTATCGTTTATGATAGTCAGTCACTTATATTTGATACAGTCTGTTTCTGGCGAAAATGTAACTAATTCGGCGGAAGTAACATTATCGTTTTCTCACCGTCAGTTGATGCTTCATATCCATAAGAGTAAAACCGCCAGGGTCATTTGCTTATTTTTGGAACACCGTTCTTATTTGACGCGATATTAAATACGTCTATGGGGATTCAGAATGGGGGTGGAAAACCGCGAACCAGGTAGACAAACCTAGGATGTGTAAATTACGTCAGACTTCGGTGCTCTATTGCAACACGTTGTAAGCTTTTAGATCGGCTATTTTCGAAGTATGTTCGCCTATTATGACATGCACCAATAGCGATGCTCGGTTTCATGTGGTTAAATAAGAGCAGATAATTATTTAGCTATATCATCTACCCTGAAGCTTCCTTAACTATAAGCCATATCATCAATTCCAAATATCAAATCAAGCAGCCATCAAAAAGTCTTCAATTCATTCACTTCATTGTATGACTAACAATAACAGTAATAGTCCATCTCCAAGCTCACAACGCATCTTATCGCAGAGCATTTTGAGATTCTGGATCTGCCGTTTTCGCTATTTTTAAATTTTGGGACATTTTGGGAAGATTGTGACATGCCAAAAACAGGGACACCAGGTTGAAGTGGATAAACAGAAGCCTATGTATTGCATATTGTTGGAGGAAACATAAGCAGTCCGAAAGACAAGTCAGTGGTGATTGGATCCAAAAATGGGTTGTGAAATATTCCAGCAGGGTCAAGAACAAGGAACAACTTTATACAGTATATTGGAATATCGTGTCAATTGCTTAGTACTAGTACACATCGGCATGGTCACATCGGGATTTAAATTCAAGTGTGAAACAAAAAAAACACCTCCTGTCTAAGATTTGTTGGCCACCTTTCCAGAGGTGTTAAGATTACCAATACAGGCCCACACCAGGCACCCACAAGTACTAATCTCACTCATATGACTACATCATTGGGTCATTGTCCTCAGACAAATGCCTTATGCAACCTCACACACAGGAGTGCACCCTGCAGAAGAGAACAGTGATACATGTACACTGAAACCCACCCCCTCATATCAATTACATATGACAATAGATCTGATATTTTCAGTGAGTGACACCATCGTACAACCATGTCCAGACTGAGGCATCTTTAGAAATTGAAATTTTGATTTGATTTCAAACCACCAGCGAATGTTGTGATTTTTATGTTTATTTTTTAATGATTCCAATTGGGATAGGCCAGAAATCACATTTGGGCTGGCTGCCAGTCTGAACACAGCCTAAAAAAGGAAAACCAATGCAAAGTAAGAAGAAAGAGAACACCTTTTGCAATTAACAACAGCAGGATAAAATAAATGTTGAATACAAAATACAATAAAAGCTCCATCATCTTCCAACTTTTCATACCGTGGCTCCACTGGAACAGGCCATATGTCAGCATCAATGGCGTTAGTTGGTTTTGCAGGGGTGGTGTTCAGCTGAATATTCTCGAGGGTGGACATGATATCTTGAATATGTTTATTCTCTTCATTGATTTCTTTCCACAACTGTCAAAAAAAAAACAATGACAATCACAGACAACACATAAAGAGGAGCGAAACAATGTTCACCTTCGCTCAGTAAAATCCTCAGTGTTCATTTATCCATTTGCTACTCTCTGAGCGCACAAATGTATGCATGTACATTTGTAGACTCTCAGTGATAATAAATGAACACTGTGTGCTGTCTGTGCTGTGTGACATTTGGGCTTGTGTTTTGACATGAAGTTGTTGTGTAATCACAGGTGTCACCAATCCACTCAGGTTAACCCATTAAGACCGGGAACGCATCTGAGTCATTTTTAGCAGATCTCCAAATTCATAGCGCGGCACCAAGTGCCACGCTATGAGCTTGTAGAGCTCATAGCGTTTGTGCAAAAACTTTGAATATATGTTTTAAGACATTTTTAACTCGATCTGTGCGTCTGGGGGGTCCCTGGAACAACATATTTTGAGATGGGGGTCCGCAGCCAAATACATATAATTTTGGATGGTCCTTGACATGGAAAGGTTTGAGAACCACTCATATAGCGACGTACGTTTTTAAGAAAACTGTTAGGATTTAGAAGACATTTGTAGAATTCCCCAGAAGCAAAGATTTGAGTTACAAATGTTATATATAAATATATTCAAAGATTTGCACAAATTTCAAGATTTAAAAAAAAATAGCAGATCTACAAGTTCCTAGCGCGACACTCGGTGTCGCGCTATGAGCTTATAGATCTGCTATTTTTTAATCGCCCAAAGAAATCTTAAAATGACACACAGATGCGTTCACGGTCAGGGTGCTTTCCAGTGTGCACGTTGGCTGAATGAAAAGGCTGTGTTACTGTTTACCATACTATTTCATGTCAATATGGCTGCCAATGAATTACTCTAGTACAGTACCTGCTGCCACCGCTGCTGCAGACTGCTGTCACGCACGGTGTACACATTCCTGTTGATCTGCTCCAGTATTCCTTGGTAGAAAACACTGGCGGAGCTGTAGTTCCCCAGCAAGGCGTATTCTCTGGCCAACTTCAGGTTCTCGCTGATTTCACGACTCATTCTGTTGTTGCAGAGAAAAGTCGAGGAAGGAAGCAGTCAAACGGCAATGCAAAACTCACATTGCTCTCAAACCTGCAGACATTCTGGGTCGTACTAAAGCAGTGGTTCTCAACCTGTGGGTCAGGACCCCCGGGGGGGTCCCCACATGATCGGGAGGGGGGTCTCCAGATGACAGTGAAGTGACAATTTAAGGACTTTTCAGAATTTTTTAATTCCTCAAAAAGAAAGAAAAGCAAAAGAACATTACTGCATCAAAAGTAATCAACAAACTATACTATAAAAACTGGTCAAACATTGGCCAAATAATATAAGAGGTAAAAATTGTGAAAATAGCCGATCTAATCGGGTATTTATCAGTGGAACCGAAAATGTAATGCCCCAACTCCTACATTCCAAGTGCTTGTCGGGGTGTGGGGTCCCCAGTTCAAATATGATTATTTTGGGGGGGTCCCCAGTTCAAATATGATTATTTTGGGGGGACACGGCATGAAAAGGTTGAGAACCAAGAAAGCACTGGTTCACACTGTGAGGTTCAAGGACCCAGTTACAGTGTGGATTAGGGTCGCAGGGATACAAATCGTATCAAAAGACCTTATGCATATTACACTGGGGGGGGGGGG
This sequence comes from Gymnoscopelus microlampas, assembly GCF_963454915.1. Classification (NCBI taxonomy): domain Eukaryota; kingdom Metazoa; phylum Chordata; class Actinopteri; order Myctophiformes; family Myctophidae; genus Gymnoscopelus; species Gymnoscopelus microlampas. Next base: position 17,399,573 of record NC_139953.1, read on the forward strand.
GGGTTGATAATCACTGCTATATCAGATAATATCGACATTATGGTCGTACTATGGTTAGAAGCATGGTCAGCTTGGTTAAAACATTTAAATCTACGTCCTACTGCTAAGTTGGAATAAATTAGCTTTTGTGTAACATTAACCCCAGAGATTGTATCCATGTGATGTCAAGGTAGGCAGTTTTTCCATAACCATGAGAGGATATGATTCAGTTATAAATGGAGTGAGGTACACTGGTGGGTTTGGAACAGTACAGTAACCTTAGCCTTGGATCAAGACTATCATAAATGTATGTTATCGATTTTGACATTTGCATACCATAGATACGAAAGTAAAAGTCAAACTCCATAAAATAAATTATCTATGACCCATGATCCAAGGCTACAGTAAGCCTAATGATCTTACCATGAAATAGTAAATGATATCTGACATTGATCTATGCAGTGGTGCAAAGTAACACATTTTGAGGTACTTTTACTTTACTGGAGTATTTCAAAATGTCAGTGCTTTTACTCCACTACATCTCAGAGACAAATATTGTACTTTTACTCCACTACATCTCAGAGACAAATATTGTACTTTTACTCCACTACATCTCAGAGACAAATATTGTACTTTTACTCCACTACATCTCAGAGGCAAATATTATACTTTTACTCCACTACATCTCAGAGGCAAATATTATACTTTTACTTCACTACAATTATTTGAAAACTTTATTTACCAGTTACTTTGCAGATTTTTATTATTATTACAAAACATACCTTCAGCCCATTATACATTTCGGCCATTTGAAAATAGCCGATCTACAAGCTCGCAATGCATGGTACTTTAAATACATTTTGATACAAATACTTTTGTGCTTTTATTCAAGTACATTTTGAATGCCGGACTTTTACTTGTAACGGAGTATTTCTACATTTTAGTATTAATACTTTTACTTAAGTAAAACATCCAAGTACTTCTTCCACCATGACAAAGTGGGTTTGGAACAGTACAGTAAGCCTAATGATCTTATCATAAAATAATAAATACATGATCTCTGACGTTGATCCAATCCAAGTCAACCCACCTGTTGCAAAATGCGAGATAAACCGCAGATCTGTGCGTTGCAATGATTCACACAGGCATAACAAACTAAAATGAAGTATTATACAGTATATAAAATATAAATAGTGAGTGAAACAGCAAACAGCAGCCTGCGTAGTATCGTATCCTTACTTACATCCACACCCTCCCGAGTTGTGAAGATCTTTAGTTGGTTTGTACAAACACAACAGTCGCTGTAAGGGATCGTCAAGCCTTACAGCCACACGGTGAGAACAGCACAGACTGATGATCAGACAGATGTTAATTGCAGTGATATGATGTGAAGGTTAAAGATCTACTGCTTGTTCTGGTTCTGGTTCCGATGCTCAACTTTTCAAGTGAAAACAAAAAATCATCGCTGGTGAAAGTTTGATGACGAGTTCCGGTACGTGCCGTTGGCTCCTCCCATCATTTTTTTTTCTATCCAGACCTTTCCTCCGAGGTGGAAAGACTGGTGATGCGAGGTTAATCCAGACCAGACTATCATCCATGAATGGAGGTCAATGTAAGGATACAGGATAAGTGGGCACTATAGGGACAGCTGGGCTCCTCCATGTAAAATTGGCTATTTTGTCCAAAATGGTAAAAAAAAAAAAAAAAAAAAATACATGATGTGAACATGCACGGTACTTGCATGTTCATTATCAGACTTAATTTTATCTGTCAACTTCTTGTTTAATGCCACAAAATGACTTGAATATAAATACCATCTGAATGAATTGAGCTTAATTAAGCGTTAATTGGGTTCAGTTGTGCCTGATAGAGTTGGTAGTCAAAGCCCACGACAGATTGTTTAACACCATTGGTCTCTCTGTATATATGAATTTCATTTCAAACCTTTATTTATTCTCGAAAGACATTTGAAGTGTTGTCGAGAAATAGGCCTATACAAATGTTATTACACACACATAGATTAAAAAGAAACGTATGTATGTATGCATGCATATATATATATATATGTGTGTATATATATAAAATTGTATGTAATGTATGTGTGTATAGTAGTAGATAGATGGTTAAATAGAGATAGACAGACATTAATATATGGCTTGTACCTTTGTTGCTTTGGTAGCCTACTTTTTAGTATACTGGAAGAAAAACAAGTAGCCACATGACACCTATGAGACCTCTACAAGTATCGGTTCGGCCGATTGACTCTGAAGGAGTAATGACAGCCCATGTTGTCCCTGGACACCCACACGCAGGTTATTTTTGGCTGGTGTGGGCGGGTTCAGACCATGATTTTCCTGTTTGCTTTGATGCACTTGTTAGGGCAGGACTAGTACTGTAACTTACATCTGTGATTCTTATAGGTATGGGTTTTTAATTGTCAGAAGAGCCCCAACCAGCTTCAATCCGAGGTCTAATCAGCCAGAATGACTGGCAATACCCATTTGGGTGACCAGGGGTTTCAGAATTCTCAGATCAGGCCAATATTTCTTAAAACTGTTATGTTATAACCCTTTTCAGCCCAAGGCCCTTAGAAGCTTTCCAGGACCTTTATTCTAATATTGTGCAGGAGGTGCATAATGCTGGTTCAACTAATCAGTGGCAAAGATAAAGGAGTTGAAATCACCAGATTCATCACACATAGACAGGATGTTTATTAGACAGAAATAAATGCCTTGAAATACAACTCATGAAATCTCAATACTGTATGAACTCCATAAGGCGCATGTGGACTCCCATTATGAGGCTTTTTCCTCCTGTGGAAAAAGTGAGTGGAATCAATATTCACTGGCCAATATGTAATCAACATATATAATTAGAGAGCAAATCTGACCATTTAAAGACATTATGCAGGCAATCGTAGTTCTGCCAAATTACCTTTATAGCTCTGGCCAACTCCTGCAAAGTTTGCTCATAGTGAGCTTCCATACTCTTCAGACTCTCAGCTTTGACCGTCTGCCTCTCAATTCCGGGGCTGCCGGCATCCCTCACCATCTGAAGAAAGTTCTTCTCCTGTGGAAATGGCAGCAAAGACTTTGTTTTAATACGGTATCTGCTTCCGGGTATATTTGTTGCCTAGATGCATGTCGTTCTCACACACACCTTCAACTAAACGTGAAAAGATACCGACACACAAAATGACTTTCAGATACATCAATTTCAATGTGGGAATATCTCACTTGTGGTTTTAGCAGAAAGGTAAAGGCCAGGCCTGCTTTTCCTGCCCTTGCAGTTCTTCCAACTCTGTACCAAAACAAAGCAGGTGTCACAAAAGGCAAGACATTATATCAAGAGCACAGTAGGACATACAGTAGCAGCATTGATGTGCAGCAATGAACTGATTTTGCAACTGATTTAAATCATGCAATATTCCTAAAAGTTCTTTATCCATGCTCCTAGTGGATCATGGGAGAAATTAACTCACCTGTGAACATAGGTCCTAATGTATTGCGGTGCATCGTAATTCACAACATATTTCACCCCCTTCACGTCGATGCCCCTGGCAGCAGCGTCTGTGCTGATCAACCTTTAAAATGGCATTGCATGCATATCATTACAAATTCCATTTTAAAGTGGATAGGAGTTCATGAATAGTTAAGCACTACTTTTGTCTACTCTTGTGGTCACCAAAAATCATCCATGTCTATAAAAAAAAAAGGTAGGCTAGAAATTAATTACATGAGGAAAAAAAGAAAAACCATAACTAAAATGTAATATCAAATGTCCTAGTAATATACTTCCAATAATTACTGGGTAATGTAAATCTAAAAAAGAAACATTAGGAATGGAGTGTCTGAATATCCTTAAGGCACACCCACACAAAAAAGAACACGCACGCGTGCACACACGCACACACTATACGCACATCTGGATTTTTCCCTGTTCCAAATCCTTCAGTGTCCTCTTCCTCTCTCCTGTAGACAGTCGTGAGGAAAATTCTGCAACCTGCACTCCACCGAACAGGTGCACCAGCAGGTACAATCTACAAAAAAAAAACACAGAGAGCTAATCAGTGGAACAAGAACTTTTACTGGTATGCAACATGTAAAACAAAAACTGATGGACCTGATTCAAGAACAGCAGAATGCTGCTTTAAGCCAACCTGTGTGCAGCCTCTCTGGAGTTGGTGAAACACAGAATGGGGCTGAACTTCATGTGCAGCACGAAGTGGAGGATGAGTAGGGGTTTCTTACTCAGAGTGCAAGGCACATACAACTCCTAAAGGAACAAAGCACACAGAGAACGTGAGGTGCAGTAAGTTACAAACTGTGACTGAAGTTTTGACCATTTTTGGAGGTTAATTTGACATTTTTGTGTGGCCGGCCATTGACCATATTCACATGGTGGCCATGTTTTTTTTATTCTTACTTATTCTTATTCTTACTTCATACCCTAACGGGGTAACCAGACAAAATGGCTGGTTAGCAACCACATTTATGGTACTTACGCCCCTTCAAGTGTCTACCTCAATAAAAGAGATGCTGAATGTTCACTTTCCATTTAGAAAGACCAATCGGATGCTCATCATCTACTAACAATCAAATATCCTTCAATCAGATGTGCCTTTGCTCTTGGCTGATGACAAAACCTTACCGTGAGTCCTTGGGGGAAGTTGAATCTTTCTGGTTTCTTTGACGTGGATTCTGGCGTGCCGGGTTGACTGCCGGTGGTGTGGTCGGCAAGTTGACCGTGGACCGAGCTGAAGAGTCGGGGCTGGTGAAGGCCCAGCTGCTGCAACTTCTCAGGGTCGTGGGTCAGGGTGGCTGAGAACAGCAGCTTCTGCAGAGGCATCTGAGGCGGAGACAAGCTATGATACAACGTCACTGTTAATGGCTATACTATTATCATTTTCATTTTCAATTAGGGAATTGAAGTGCTATTTGATTGTAAATGCTCCAATTATTCCATGTTAGGGTTACCTGGCCGCCGTGATGTGTGTGAGCTCTGTCCTTGTGAAGATGGATGTGGCTTTGTTGCCACTTCCAGACCGGTACACCGCCTTGATTACCTGGGAAAGCCAGGACTGATGCATGCTATCAATCATGCGGTCAGCCTCATCAATGATCTGCATCAGAAGATGTCGACACAATCACAGACTTGCACAAAATGTATCTTCCACACATTTGACATGGTCAATTTTTACACTGTGGCCGAAGGCCGAGCGCATCTAATGCAGGGTTTAACCCATTAAGACCTGAGGCCGATTCTACAAACATCTTCTAAATCTTAGCAGTTTTCTGAAAAAACTATGTTTCTATATCAATGATTCTCAAACTTTTTCATGTCAAGGACCCCTCAAATTACATATATTTGTCCGTGGACCCCGATCTGAAAATATTCCTCTTTTCTTTTTGGAGGTATTAAAAAGGTCTTAAAAGTCCTTAAATTGTCACTCCACAGTCATCTGGGGACCCCCCAAAATCACAGGTTGAGAATTACTGACCTACAGCATAATACTTAAAGGACGACTTCACCGCTTTTCAACCTATCTTCATATAATAGGTCCTCACTAATACTCATGATAAAATGGTACAATTTTTTTCTACTCGGTCTGTGTCTCAGAGGAGGGCTGTGGACAGTTCAGAGTCCCGTCTACCAGTGACATCATCAATGGGGAATCCAAGCTAATAGAAACGGCAGGCTTTCTATTCCTGGAAAGTTGTAATGCAATAATAGATCCCATTGTTCTCGTGTTAATAAAAATCTAAATAAAAAATGTGAAATCTTGTTGGAAAAAAAAATCATGCCTAACGATGATGTCACTGGTAGACGGGTTTCTGGACTGTCCACAGCCCTCCTATGAGACACAGACCAAGTAGAAAAAAATGGTATAATTTTATCATGAGTATTAGTGAGGACCAATTGTATGAAGATAGGTTGAAAAGCGGTGAAGTCGTCCTTTAATGGCCTTAACCACTCACAAGGAATCGGAGGTGTTCCAGACAGAAGTCAGAATTCTCGTTGAGGTGATCAACCAGTCGACCAGGTGTGGCAACAACAATATCTGCCAAACTGCATCGTCTTCCCCCTCTAGAAAACATTATGTTGCCAATAAAGGTCATGGTAAATAATAATAATAATAATAAAAATATAAAATGTCGGAACATTAAATTGTTGGATACATATTAGAACTGTAATCGAAATATTTTACAGCAGTTTTATGGCATGTTATTTTAGTGATCTTCTAACACTCTAAACACAGTTTTTTATACACCAATCATGATCATCTAAGGCCTCAATTGCATGATCCAAAGCCACAGCATCTTCACCTAGATTCTATGAGTAAAGACTGCTCCACAGCAAAGCTCTTCTGTCCGGCCAGCATCACCACTTTTAGACCGGTGCCTTCTGCGTATGAGTTGAATACTTTGCACACCTGTGATGTAGTAAAACATTTCAACCAAGCTGTTAAAACACTGGAGCAACTGCAAAACAGATCTAGTGGGGTTGGTATAAAATCTGTATTGTACAAGTCGGTTACCTGCTGGGCGAGCTCTTTTGTTGGCAGCACAGCCAAAACCCTGACTTCACACACCACTCGTTGCATCAGCGCCTACGGTGATACACAAATGACATTTTATTTTTATCAAAACCAACTGAGCAGGAATAGGGCAGTTATATCTCCACGTTATTCAAGGTGATCAATAACTGATTGTTATTCATGACTGAGACCCAAGACTCTAAAAGGAAATCCCCATCAACTGACCAATCTCATGCCATTGACAATCAGCAGCACACTGACAGTAACCAGCATTATTTTATGTTGTTTGGTTAACCACTTTCAACCTGGTGTCCCTGTTTTTGGCATAGTACAATAGGCAAAAAAACGGACATCTGGATACATTTCTAAAAAAAAGAAAATGGCAGATCTAAAAGCTCACAATGCAAAAGCACCCGGAAGTACCCTCTTCTTCTGTATTTGAGCAACAAATTTTGGTGCTCAAATGCAGAAGAGTTGAGCACCTAGCAGGCGCTTCAAACGGTAGAAACACGCGCAGTAGTGTTTTAAATGCGGAAGTCTTGCGATCCCAGATTTGACCACCAGGCGACGGCAGCTTCACTATTCTGCTGCGGTTCTGGGGGCTTGATCATGAGATGCATTGTGAGCTTGTGAATCGTACATTTTTCTATTCATCATACAGCAAAGTAGAGCTTTAACCACTTAAACCCCAGCATGCCTATTCTGGGGGGGAACGTTCAAAATTTGAGCTGGTAGAATGTACAGTAGATTGACCTATCTTTCCCGTCTACAACAAATCTCTTCACCAAAAATAGCCCGAGTACAGTTATAACTTAGAACCTTTCTGAAAACAATAAAAAAGCATTGAAGTCTGCTGACCTGTATCACAGGTATGACGAATGCGAGGGTCTTGCCACTTCCGGTCGGTGCGGATACACAAATATCTCGAGGCTTGTAGCCCCCTCGTCCAACCAGCAGACCTTGGTGTACACTTTCCAAAATGGCAGGGATGACCTCCGCTTGCACTGCACAAGAAAATAAAATATTCTTACAATATTTTCAACAACTGAAAGTCACTGTATTCTATATCTGTATGTTTAATATCTCATACAAGAGATAGTTCACCCCCAAAATTACTTTTTGTCTTCGCCAGGCCGAAAGGCATGGCGAGAGAGTATGTTTTACCCCCTGTCCGTCCGTGTGTGTGTGTGTGTGTGTGTGTGTGTGTGTGTGTGTGTGTGTGTGTGTGTGTGTGTGTGTGTGTGTGGGATGCCAATTCAGAACCTCTGCCCCACATTTTTCACATGAGCCTGTTATAGCGCCACCAGGAGGCTGATTTGTGCAAAACCCATTTTTTTACATTGCTCCTACAGATTTTATCCAAACGTCATGCAAATTGGTACGCAGTATCTCTATAGTCATGTGATCAACACGGATCTGTTCGATTTCCCATATTCCATCCTGATTGGCTACGGTTGGCTTCCAAAGTTTGCAGGATTGGTCCGTTTTGAACAAAATGCCTCAAATTATGCACGCAGCTTGCAATTTCCGTGGAATTTCACACGCACATTCCCACTAGGCCGAGGACGAAACGCCACCCTTTTACACATTGGCCTCTTATAGCGCCACCAGCAGGTCTAATTTAGCAAAACATATTTTTGCAACAAAATGCCTCAAATCATGAATGCAGAGTCTGATTGCCGTGAAAGGCCTAAGAATAAATGGCACCCTTTTCACATTGGCCTATTATAGCGCCACCAGGAGGCCATAATAACGTACCTGACCTGGCGGAGACCTGTGCTCCGAGGAGTACTTTTTCTAGTTTTATATCGATTAGTCACCCCATGGAGACTTGAATTCATGGATATTTCTTTGTTTTTGTCGCATTCCTAAGTCAATAATTTGATGACCGGCAGCGGTTCCGGTAGGAGACACAAAGAGTCTCCTTTGTCTCTCCTACCTGAACCGCTGCCTACCGGTCCGCTGGTAAGTACTTTTTTAAAGCTTCAAATCACAACATTTTGTGAATAAAATGTTATTTTGACCAACCAGGAAGAGTATGTTAATACAATATAACTAACTGAGATATGTACTGTATATCCTGTGATTGAGTAGGACAATTACTGGTTGACAAGCGGTACACTGTTGCAGGAAGCTCAAAGGCGCAATATATCCTCTGCCCAAACATGCTTTCTGCATTAGCTCAGGAGCAGAAATGTTGGTGCTTGTGCAGGGGACCCAGCCAGACTCGACTCCTGAATAGGACATAAAAGTTACGGATTGCAGCTTTAAATAGTCAAAACTACTTTGGTAATACTTTAACCAAAATTATTAACAGATTGTTTCCAGAAGGATATACAGTGGAGATTGATTGCATTGCATGCATTCTGTTGCTCCATTTTACCTATTGTCATCTTCTTTATTCAAGCACTGTTCTTACAGGATAAAAAACTGTTATTACCTGGGAAAAGATGCTGGATTCCATTGCTTTCCAGATTCTTTGTGAGACGATCACAGATGCCTTGGACTTCAGAGATGGGAACCAGATTGCTTGTAATGTCTCTCTGAATCCTATCAGGCTGAGCGAGCCACTGGGGCAGGACTCTGTGCACCTACCATCAGAAAGATGCACACAAACAGTGCCAAGTATATCCATTATTAATTCTGGGTATGATATGATACTAGCTGAACATTTTGGCAGAAATAGGTGAACATTCGGCGAAAAAAAGCTGATTTAAAAGCTCTCAATGCTTTTGTGAGCTTGTAGATTGGCTATTTTCACTATTTCACGTACAATGAAGTATATAGGGTGTAAGTAGTAAATGACAGTAGGTAATGATGATGCCCCTAAGTAGAGGCACAGGAGGAAGGCTTTGCAGAGACTCAGTCTCAGGCCGAGCATATATGTGGCCTCCAGAGGTCATGTCATGTCACCCACATCATTTGGCATCAACGAGCACAGTATAGTGTTGTTGCTGTTGTTTTATAGATTGCATATGACTGTAGTTTCTTTAATGAGACAGGTTAGTAGAGGAGTAGACAGAGTAATGAAGGAAAGGAGACAGTGGTCTGAACAACTATATCTCTGAGCATGATCAGGTCAGCACATGACCTGACAAAGGTGTACTGACATGTCATATCCTATACTTGCACCTTAAATAAAAAAAGGCTTACATTTGTCTTGTTGCTCCATTGCCTTCTTTCTTTATTCACAAATAATCTCAGGAGTCATGTGACAATGACTCCCAGGAATTGAACCCTTATCTACCACTCTCAGGGTGGACACTCTAGCCATAACACGGCGACAGAGCTGGTCAGCCTTGTGGTACTGTTTGATATTACATACTGTTTGGATGTTACGTTCATGATGTTTTTTTGTAAGAAATAGGCCCCTGCCACAAATGTTGGAAGCAGGCAATCAACCCCAAATTGGAATCGCATGTTGAGGGCCTCTATATAGAGTACACCTCCAAATTCACTTTCAATTCTGCCCATAGGAGGTGTCACAAATGTGACAAATTGCTCCATATGTATAAATGCCATTTCCCCTCGCAGCTTCCTTGGGACCTGATGGCTGCAAACTATGGCTTCCATAGCCCTCTGGGTAGGCAACCCAGCCTGGCGGACACATGTGCTCTGTGGAGCACCCCTTTCTAGTGTCTTGTCCTTTAGAAGGCTTACGATCTATGCCATTTTCTCAGAGAATTAGTTTAGTAAAGTAAGGGATTCTAATTGGTGTGTTCATTTGTCACTCTACCTTTTGGACAGGTTTTTTCTTGAATCCTCCAAGTATGGTGAAAGTGGTCTGGGTGGGGGCCGTCTCTGTGCCTTGTTCTAATTGGTCAACCTGCATCTCCTTCTTCTCCTCTTTTTTTTCTTCTTCTCCTTCCTCTTCATCCTCCTCCTCCTCTTCTTCTTCTTCCTCGTCCTCTTCTTCTTCATCCTCCCTTTCATCCTCCTCTTCTTCTTCTGCGACTTTTACCTGTTCATCTTGTCCAGTTACAGGAATATCTGTTTTTTCTAAAACAGCTATAACAACAAAAACAAGCACAGACAATCAAAGACAATTCAAATATCTGCCCACAAAAAGTCCGGAAACTTAACTTCGGTTGATTATTTCACCTCTATAATAATACCAATTGGTATTGTGTCTAACGAGGTACAGCTTGTAAGGATGGAGGATGATATTATTAAAGGAGAGAAATAATCGACCGAAGTTTCCAACCTTTTTGTGGGCAGTTGTTTAAAAAAAAACACATATATAATATACGTTTGTCTTTCGTACCTTTCTCCTCCTCGACGGTCTTTTCGTGGTCAGAAGCACTCAAAGGCACGATTACCGTTTCTTCTCCCTTTGATTTCTTTGAATGCTTAGACTCTTGCTTATGGTCCTTTTCAACTTTTCTTTTCTTTTTGACATCCTGGGTATGTGTCTGAGCTTTAGACTTATGTTCTTTGTGATCTGTCGGGATTTCAAGGTGATGTTCTTTGTTATCCGTTTGGAATTTAGGCGGCCGTTGTTTCTCTTTGTGATCTGTCTGGACTTCAGGCTGTTGTTCTTTGTGGCTTGTCGACATCCGTTTCTCCTTCTCTTTTGCCTTCTGTTGTAGCTTAGCCAACAAAGCCTTGGACCGAGACTCTTTATTTGAACCGCCCCCATCATCTTCATCCCCAAGGTATCTATAAATGACATGAAGTAAAAGTAAAAGTCCGGAATTCAAAATTGACTTGAGTAAAAGTACAAAAGTATTGGTATCAAAATGTATTTAAAGTACTCATTGTGCAGAATGTGCCATTTCACAACTTTTCAAATGTATAAAAATCCTTTGAGAATAGCAGATCTACAAGCTCACAATACGTCTTATGGCGACACATTGTGAGCTTGTAGATCGGCTATTTTCAAATGGCCAAAATGTATACAGGTGGGCAATGTATGTTTTGTAATAATAATCAAAATCTAGTAGTTAGTAGTAACTACTAACTTAAGTTTTCAAATAATTGTAGTGGGGTAAAAGTACAATATTTGCCTCTGAGATGTAGTGGAGTAGAAGTAAAAGTACTGAAAATTGGAAATACTCCAGTAAAGTAAAACTTGTACTCAAGTACAGTACTTGAGTAAATGTACTTAAGTTACTTTCCACCACTGACTGTATTTGACTTATCATCCAAATGAGACAGATGCATCGTTTTACAACGATCACAGTTATAGCGAATAATCTGACAGGCATGCTGTGGTGTGGTATATTAATAATAATAATAATCTGAGAGGCATGATGTGACGTGATATATTAATAATAATAATAATAATAATAATATGACAGGCATGTTGTTTTGTGGTATATTAATAATAATAATAATCTGAGAGGCATGATGTGACGTGATATATTAATAATAATAATAATAATAATAATAATAATAATATGACAGACATGTCGTTTTGTGGTATATTAATAATAATAATAATCTGAGAGGCATGATGTGACGTGATATATTAATAATAATAATAATCTGACAGGCATGCTATGACGTGATATATTAATAATAATAATAATAATAATCTGAGAGGCATGCTGTGTGGTATGGTATATTAGCAGCAGTCATGGAGATGAAAATGAGAAGCAAAACAAACCTACCTGTTTATAACAAACAGAGACATTTCAGTAAGTAATCCCAGAATAATTGTATTCTGTTCAAGTGTGTTATATGAAGAAATCAATATGTATTAATATTATCATCAATGTAACATAATCGGGGTGTGTGGTATAATACGACAAAGGCCCGAAACTAAACTTTGTGGATTAAAGCAACAGCCAAACAGAAACACTACTTTATCATGTGGATAAAAAGATCACATGGGGCGCGCACATACGACGTCACACAGCAGCGTTGCCATGTTTTGTGAGATAGATAAGAAACCAGGTCTATAAAAACAAGCCCGAAAGAAGCAACCTAGGCCACATGACATGAGCACTTTAAATGCATCGGCTATTTTAAAATAGCCATTTGATTTTAGCCGATCTACAAGCTCACAACGCGTCGCGATGCGACTTGTTGTGTAGATCGGCTATTTTCAAAAACTCTTGAAAAAAGTGGAATATTTGGATATATATTTTTAACATTTAAACAACACAAATGCTCCCTGGCACCAAACAGTTATGACAATATTTAATAGACCCCTTAACAGACGACGTCATACTGGCTGCGTGCAGCCAGTATGCGCGCAACGAAACCCATTATATCAGGTCTCGTTAGGACGCGTCTCACTAGCCAACACACACAAGAGGGGGTTGGGGTGTGCTGAAACCAGTGCACCCCGAAACAGGTTGGGAATTGATTGCGTGAAACAATCACCTGTGCGTCCAGGCTCAATGTTAGTAAACAAATAATTGGTCTATAATGTAAAATATCAAGCCAAACAATAAGCAAGCCCAAAAAATCGCAACTACCAATATTTTTCAAGCAACTACACAGAAAAACAAGCCCAAAGTTGCGTATAATAAGCGGACATGGCAACACTAATGACGTCAGACAGACGCAGTTTTCTGACGCATCCTAATGATTCCCTGCCTCTTCGTTTTCATTGGCTTACGCTGGTGGGTGTTGATTAGCCCGCGAAGCCGTAGGTGTGGCTAGAGTAGACTGTCAAAAGCCATGGAAAAAAAGCTTTTTTCCACTTAAAGTGCTACTTTGAGTGGTGGTAAAATAACTCAAATGTTTTACTTACGTAAAAGTATCAATACTGCAATTTAGAAGGTACCCACACCTGAATTAAAAATGTACTTGAGTAAAAGTACAAAAGTACTGGTATCAAAATGTACATTAAAAACCAAAAGTAGAAAGTACTCATTATGCAGAATGTCCCATTTCACATGTTTTCAAATGTATAAATATTTTTTTTTTAAATATATTTAACAAGCTCGTGAGCTTGTTAAATATATTTTCGAATGGCCGAAATGTATATAGGGCTGAAGAGGTTAATGTAATGTTTTGTAATAATCAAAATCTACAAAACTGAAGTTTTCAAGTAATAGTGGAGTAAAAGTATAATATTTGCCTCTGAGATGTAGAGCAGAAGTAAAAGTACAGATAATTGTAAATACTCCAGTAAAGTAAAAAAAACTTAAGTACATTGTTTGAATAAATGTACATAGTTACACCACTGCTTATGCCACTTGCAAACTCTGAGTCCTGACAGAAAGTGCACTTCATTAAAGGACGACTTCACTGGTAGACGGGACTCTGAACTGTCCACAGCCCTCCTCTGAGACACAGACCGAGTAGAAAAGAAATTGTACCATTTTATCACGAGTATTAGTGAGGACCAATTATATGAAGATTGAAGCATTCTATGACTTTAATTCTGAACCCTTTTTTGCAAGGATCACGGCATATTATAATTATCACAGTTGTAATACATTATAATCTTATACCATAATACATTATAATCTTATACCAATTATAATGAACTAGTCCAGGAGTCTTCAACCTTTTCAGGCCAAGGACCCCCTAGTGAGACAGATGAAGCAGGGACCCCCTCTATATTGTATAAAAGTGTTTCAGAATTTAACTTTTTGGTTTACTTGGTCTGCTCTTTTTTCCCCTCTACACCTATACCTCTTTGCCAAAAATAGCAGATCTACAAGCTCACAACGCCTCGCGCTGCGAGGCGTTGTGAGCTTGTAGATCTGATCTTGTAGATCTGCTATTTTTGGCTAAAGTGCTCCTCAGAAAAAGGGATGCTAGAGTTCAAGTGGTTAAGGTAAAAAAAAGAAATCATATCACACAAAGATTTGGCGGACCCCCTGTAGCAACTCTGAGGACCCCCTAGGGGTCCCGGACCCCCTGTTGAAGACCCCTGAACTAGTCCATACCCCGTCGACGCATCCGTGGGGGGGTATGCGCACATGGGAGGCAGTTCGTCCCATAGCTGGGCAGACCCGTAACCATGGCGACAGTGTAACGCTAACAGCTGAGATTTAGTGATATCGAAAAACGGGCTTCGCAGTTCCGTTGGCATAGTAATGGTCAATGGCTGTGTGGAAGTTTTGGGCTCACCGCCGACCACAGAGGTTTGTCAAATTATAGGAGGATGTGAAATTGTAATGAAGCATTAGAGTATATTAATGCCACTATAAAAACACATCTTGGCAGCGGTGTGTTAGGGTCAAAGTAAAATCTACTTTATGCATGTGTGTGATCATGAACAATTTCACCAGTGACATGGGAATGGACTACACACGATCAATCAAAGTCTATCCAAGTCAACTTCAATAACGTACACATTTTATTAAATCCAAGTCAACTTCAATAACGGTACAAATTTTATTAAACACAAAGACTGAAATAACTGTAACAAACAAAACCACTTAAAATACAAAATGTGCAATATCTCAGAGGCCCAGCAGACTCAGGCCATTAATGTAGTAGGTTACTGGGTTTTACAGACTTCTGACTGCTTTGGTGACATTGGCCACCATTCCTCAGTCTTCTCGGCACCTGCGAATCAGAAAGACATTTTCAGACAAACAGATAAAGTTATGGATGACATACATTCACTACAGATGAATCCACAGAGCGCTCCTCTGGTGTAATCATAACTGCGGTGTCACAATGCACACCGTAGCAGGAGTCTATCACCGCAGAGCTCTATGGATTAGTCTATCCACCTGTTTCCTAGGCTTTTCACTGTGTTCCACTTCCTGTCTTTTGATCCAATGAAACCGGTCAGATGACTAATGATATCCAATGAAAACCGACAGGAAGTGGACAACACAAGGCCTAGGAAACAGGTGGATACAGACGGATGTATCAGAAAACATGGTGCAAAAAGGGTGCTTTCCTGCAATAATTCTAATTTGCAATTACAATTAAATACCATCTTATATAATATTGTGCACCCTAACAGGACCCAATATATTAACCAAATGAACACGGCGTCCCTATTTTGAGTAAACTTTGCAAAAACAAAAACAGCCCATCTACAAGCAAAAAAAAACCTTGCTTCTTGATTATTCGGTTATCGGTTCCAAATATCAGTTTCAATATAGTTTTGGTTAATTGCCCAGCCCTAGCCAGCATCATCTGAAGTTGAAATCAGTGGGAGAAGGATTGTTAAGAACCAAGTGTTTTCACCCCTGAAGCCACAGTGATGTTACCGACCGCCTCAAAACAGTGCATATGCTCCAGTTAGTGATACCCAAGTGATCATCCCAAACATCAGATTAACATCACATAAATTACCGCAGTCTAGATACTGAGAATCCAGATTTGTAGAATTGGGACCACCTGCCATTGCTAGTTAAAGAAATAAGATCCATTTTAGGACATTAGACCTTTTCATGAGGACATCAGACCTTTTCATGAGGAAATTGAATGACACAACAGGTAAGTAAATGCTGTGCTCACCTGCAGTTGATCCGAGGCTAGAGTTGTCAAAGAACTGGAACTGGTTCTTTGACCTCGGCTCGGACGCCGAGTCCAAGTCAAAGTAGCCCTTGGCGCCGCCAGGTGCAGTGGTCTTCGGAGAGTCCGGGATCTTCCTAGGAGAGCCGAACTTCTTGGGCGAATCCTGTAACCTTTTTTTCGGTGAGTTGAGATGGGAGCTGCCGAAGGTCACAGGAAGCAGCCTCTTGGTAGGAGTGCAGGGTGACGGTGGCTTGTCTGCCCCCGACGCCTTGGTCTTTTCTTTCAGCATCACAGCTCTGCCCTTCCACTTAGCGGTCTCCTTTTGCTGACTTAACACCTGGCTGTTGTGACCAGCAGAGCAGAGATATTTAATTAGAACACCACTTTTTGGTAAAAACTCTTAAAAACACGAATGATTATTATTACATGTGAAATATCAAAGCAATACAGTGACTGTTCAGCCGATATAGCAGATACTGTACCTTTCCAGGTCTGTGATTTTACTCTGAAGCTGTTGGACTTCCTCCTCCAGTTTGTGTTTTTCCAGGAGAGTGCTGCTCTGGACATTAGCCCCCTTTGCCTTACTCAGTTTGTAATGGAGGTCCTTACCCTGTAGGACTGAATATGACACCCCAGTGGGAATTTACAACCACAGAATCAGACGCTGCCTGAATCTAGCTATGATGGGTGAGTTTGTCCACTCTACAAGATACTTTGGCAAATAACCAGGTTGTCATTTGCTGACCTTTACATTTAGCTTTTCAAAGTGAGTTTACTATGAGAGTGAATTTACTATGAGACTGTACAATGAACAGAATAGATGTTTTTCCATGCACAGAAAGGTGTACTTACACGAGCACTCCTCTTCCTGCTGGGCCGTCCTCAGCTTAATTTTCAGCTGCCTCAGCTCAGTTGCCTTCTCGTCAAGGACTTCGTTCAAGCTCTGGATTCTGGAGAAAGAACACAGCTTTAGTACTCTTAACTAAATCTCTATTATGGTCCTGGGGAGCCAAAGTGATACTGGGCAGTGGTGTGGAGTTGAAAATTACTGATGGAATATAAATGGAGGCAAGTTGTTCTAAATCAATATACAAGTAAGGAATTAACCAAAAATGAGCACAGTGCGTGTCCTTACCTTTCTTCATAGGCCGTTGACTGAGAGGTCAAGTCTAACTCCATTTTGACCACTTGAGCCTTCAGCCTTTTCATCTCCATTACCCCAGGTGGTTGAGTAGTCCTCTAAAGAAAAGGAAACAGATTATGGGGGGAAAAAAGCATAGGCTCAGTTTGCATCAAAACAAATTTAATCCATTGTATTTGAAGGCCTTAAAAAAAAAGGCACATGAAACCCTAAACCCGTTTAATGTTATCAGATCTCCAGTTGTTGCTTGTGATGGGAACATTAAGACAATTTCCACAGCTGTGCCCAGCTATAATGTTGTTTTCAGATACCTTTACTTGCTTAGGGAGTTGCCATGTTCAGAACAGCACCCATGCTTTGAAAAGTGTATAACATACCTCCACTGACTGCAGTTTATCCTTTAGGGTTTGGACCTCTGCGTAAGCATCCTGCAACTGGGTCTGGAGTAGCTGAGTGACCTCTTTGTGAGTGGACGTGGCGTTGACCTGTGCCTGCTCCAACTGCTTCATTTGCCCCAGCATAGCCTGCCAACAGGGGATGACAACGTAGTGGTCTCCACTGTTATGGCCTGGCTCTTTGGCCACAACAAATAGCAAAGCGTTTTTATCAACCAATGATTAACCCATTAAGACCAGGAACGCATCAGTCTCATTTTAGATTTCTTTGGCTATTCAAAAATAGCAGATATACAAGCTCATAGCTTGTAGTTAGAGTCGAGCCTGTAGATCTGCCATTTATGAAAAATCGTGAGAATTTGTGCAAATCTTTGAATATGTATGTTTTTAAAGCGAACATTTGTAACTCAAATCGTTGCTTCTGGGGTTCTCTGGAACAAAATGTTTTGAGATTGGGTTCCGCGGCTAAATACATATCATTTTGGGGGTCCTTGACATGAACACTCTTGTGAACCACTGATATAGCAACCAGTGATGAAAAAGTATTAT
The DNA here is from genome assembly GCF_963454915.1 of Gymnoscopelus microlampas. Lineage (NCBI taxonomy): Eukaryota > Metazoa > Chordata > Actinopteri > Myctophiformes > Myctophidae > Gymnoscopelus > Gymnoscopelus microlampas. The sequence continues at coordinate 17,417,559 of NC_139953.1, forward strand.
TTTTTTTTATTTAAGTAAAAGTATCAATACTACAATGTAGAAATACTCTGTTACAAGTAAAAGTCCAGAATTCAGTAGTACAAAAGTATTGTTATCAAAATGTACCTAAAGTACCAAAGTAGAAAGTACTCATTATGCAGAATGTCCCATTTCACGTTTTCAAAAATGTATAACAAAAATCCTTTGAAAATAGCAGCTCTACAAGCGGACGAAATGTATATAGGGAGCCACAGCTAGACCTGTGTAAAAAAAAAAAAATCACACCAAGTAAAAAACAGATTACAAATATTGCCTGCAAACCATTATAGTACTAGTGAAGAAAGATTTACCTCTAATTGTTTCTCAGACTGCTGGAGCTGCAGAATGAGCTGTTGGTTTTCCTGGAGGAGGCCACACTCTGTTTTGATCGGAGCGCTCTCTCGAGTCTGCAGCAGCGTGGCCGTGTTGCTCCTCTCCTGCCGCAGCTGAGCAGCAGCATCTCCCCTGAGGACCTTCACTTCTTCAAACAGTGGGCAGATCTCACCACGAAGAGCCTGCCGTTTGTGCAAAGGAAGACGGTGGCAACATTAAAATGACAAAGTGTGCGTTCCGGATTGAATGGGTTAAAGTGGTTAGTTTTTCCTTTAGCTATCATTTTATACTTCTGGCTATTTAAAAAAAAATGGAGCTATACAAGCTCATAGCACAGCACCGAGTGCCACGCTATGAGCTTGTAAATCTGCTAAAAAATATATATCTTGAAAATGTAATCTTTGAAACAACATTAACTCATATCTTTGCTTCTGGGGGTCCCCAGAAGCAAACATAACAAATCCAAATACATTTGTTTTGGGGGTCCTTGACAAAAAGTTGAGAACCATTGGTCTAGTCCCAATTATTTGAGATTTTTTTGCATAATTATTGGTACCAGTAATTTCTTAGTACAGTATATTAAGTTATTTGCCATATCTGCCCTGGGAAATGTTTGTTTAAAAGCCTAAAAGGCAAACAAGTATTTTTTATGTACATGTTCAATGCCAAAAAACTTTAAATCGCAATTATTTGTATGACAGTTCAAGTAAAATGATGGTGACAGGTTGACAAGCCTACCTCCAACGCCCTTTTCTTGTTGGCCAGCTCGGCAGAACGGCATTGGACGCGACCACTCAGGGTGCTGTCCAGTGAGGTTGAACCCAGATGCTGGTTGCTGCTCAGCGTTCTCAGCTGCTCGTTGAAGAGTTCTGTCTCCCTGAGTTCTTCCGACAGCTCCGTGTCAGTCAGGACTCTCCAGAGATTCAATTTCTCCAAAACTTTGGGCACTTTCTGTATTCCAAAAATGTTTGTTGAGTATGTCACTCATTTAAAAAATAAAAATAAAGAAATTCCCTGGCAAACAGTGCACAGCTTAAAATGCCTACAAATGTAAGTTAGCTAGTTACCGGCCACCATTTTCCAGAGCATCAATTCAGAATTCTAACACTGTCCTAAAAAAAGCCTTTCAAATTCAAGTATATTAAAGGAATTTTACAATCCATAAATGAAATAAACAGTGCCTAAAGTAAAAAATCACCTGGAGGTAGAAGTGCCTCTTATCCAGCAGCTCAGTCAGCCGGTGTTGCCACAGATCCGGGAGGTTCCCATCCGTCACAGAGAACGAGGTGGCCTGGGCCCTACACATCAGAACATCCTGCAGCCGCTTCTCCTCAAACATGTCCAAGTCTATCTGGAACAAGTCCTTAAATACCCGCTTGAAGTCCTGGGCATATGATTTTAGCAGCACCTGACGACCAAAGAGACAAACTATCAGTTACCAAGATACGGTTGAAATGGGTGAAGTGCTTCTTTAGTCAGTTTTTAACACTGTTTTAATGTCAATGAAATTAGTCTCTGCACACAGCCATTTATTTGCTAAGACTTTCTGCTGGGGATGTGTGTTTTGTATATAGATTAAATAAAAAAATATGCTGTATTATCAATTAGTACAACCACATAATAAAAAAATATTTGATGAGCTTTACCCGCTTCTTGTGCATGATAGTAATAACATTCCGAGTTAGAATAGTGGAGGCCTCCTTTGTGGGCTTATGAAGTGATACGCATTTGTTGATCAAGAAAAGCTGCACTTGTTTGGCCTCCTGCAGGGACTGGATAGGGTAACTTGAACAAATGTCCATGAAAACATGGAATTCGTGGAGATCGTTCTGTTAAAAAAAGGTAGAGGATACATGGTCAGTAAAAACTTGTCCACTGTCGACTTGAAACAGTTTACTGCCATAATAGAGGTTGCTAGAAAATGCGTTTTAGCGTGGCTCCACAGGATGAACCAGAGAAGGGCATTCGATTTGTACACATTTTCAAACGTAGGTACAGTTGCAATAGCCACACGACTACACAAACGCCATGTCATTTTTCTTTCAAGACCTACTTATATATTTAATAAAAGTGGTGTGGTCACCTGAAGCTGCTCAACAGAATCTGTGAGTCTTGATGACATCTGTACCGTACTTATGGCTATATTATCTCTCAGGAGAGTGATGATTTCATTTGCTTCGTCAAGTGACTGCGGATCAGAAGGAGGGAAGGCAGTAAGAAAGACTGCACCATATGAAATTAAACAATACCACCACATACAGATATTAATAAACTTACATTAGAAGCCAACATCTTATCGATCTTCACAATGTCCAGCTCCTCGCTCAGCTGCTCAATCTATAAGACAAAACATTTTATGAGTTCAGCTGATTTAACCAAGAGCAAGATCAACAGTAAAACTGCTGAACAAGGTTTAATTTCCTAAATCACCCAATGACATGCAGAACTCAAATGATTTTTTTATCACTTAAAATGTAGGACTAGACAAAAAAATAAAATCACAACAGCGAGGGCATGCATTCAATACTGTGGCCAGGCTGTACAGCCTCTCGTATAATATTTACAAACTAGGATGTGCAGTCGGCACCATGCCAATGCTGTACGTTCGATAAGCAAAGCTTGGTTTCAAACCTGGTTCTGGAGCTCTTCAAGGTGGGAGACGTTCTCTGCGCGACTCTTGTTTTCCTGTTTTTCACTCTGAGCGTTGACAAGGTCGACTTCCCCCTTGAGATGACCGATTGTGTCCCGAGCAGCCTTGAGCTCCTCCTGACTCTCATTTGTCTGAAATGGTTGGCATCAGATAATTAGATCATTTCATTTTGAAGAAGTTTGTACAACTGTATTGAATTTGTTTTTATTCATGTTCTAATTATACAGAGTCCAATAACGGTGTGGCCTCGTTAGCAATCTTAGGCTATCGCTAGTAAGTTACTAAACCCCCTCCCCTTCAATAATACCAATTGGTATTGTATTTTATATAATTTTTATCGTTAATTAGTAACTTTTACAACACTGTATGACTTGTAAGGACTATGCAATTGTGGAATGAGCAACACAACACAACATGTGGGTAGCGCCCCAAGATTCTGTTGGCAATCGCTCTTATTTTGAGAATGCACCACTGCCAGCACACAACTGTTGGCACTTGAGCCTGGGTCCTAAAACTTTGTTCTAGGACAGGTCGCTCAAAACTAGAGCGCTTATTTAAAAAAAAGATAAAAAGATCATCAACATGTCGAGCAAATAATTATACTAGTAATGTTGTGTCAACATGATGTGGCACCCAACAAAACAATTTCAACTGTAAAAAGGGTAGGATAGGAGTACTTATATCAACCACTAGGACATGCATTCGGCACCATGTCAACACTGCCTGTAAAATAAGCTACGCTTGGTTTCGAACCTGGTTCTGGAGTTGTTCATTCTGAGTACGGAGGAGGTTGACTTCCTCCTTGAGAAGCCAGATCTTTTCGTCAGCATTCCTGAGCTCCACCTGATTCTGGATCATCTGCAAAATATTTACCATAAGATAATTAGAAATAGTAACCATAAGATAACTAGACGCGTCGCAATTGGCAATTGCAAAGTGTGGTTGCGCCGACGCGGTCGGGACTCCAGTAATACGCCGGGAGGAATACCGTCGGAGACTGCTCCAATTACATCGTCACGCCACTCCTGAGATCACCTGCGTTTCATTTTGAGAGGATTGATCCCCCAAAAATCATGTTTTTGCATCAAACGGTTACATTTCGAGCATTCGTGGCGGCCCCTATGGATCAAAGTGGAAATGCTTTTGGGGATTGGTTTAGTATACCACCCTCGACATGTGATTGAAATTTGGGATTGACCGGACGTTTCGTTCGTGATTTATGGCATTTTTGGTCAAACGGGCCCCTCCCGCTAACTTTGGAAGCCATTTACGGACGGACGGTACGGACTATCAAAATTCCGCTTGGATAGGTTTATCGCATGGGTCCATAGATCACGTGTACCGATTTGTGTGAGATGTGGAAAAAAATTGAAGGAAAAGGAGCAAAAAGTGTTTTTTGAAGAAAATTGAAAATGGCGGAAAATCTATCCTGACGCAAATGGGCGTGGCCTATATGGGGAGATGCGTAGTGACCCAAGGAATCCAGGTGAAAAGAAATTTTGATTTTCGGACCTACGGTTCAAGAGTTACAGGCCAAAAGGTAAAGTGGGCTGTTATAGCGCCACCATGTGGCCGACTGGTGTGATTATTTTCTTAATAATTTTGCAAAAAACTATTAACCTCCCCTCCAAGTCTTGTAACTGTAGCCCTTACGGTTTCCGAGAAAGAAATACTTGAATGGGAGTTTTTGCAATTCCCATTAAAGTGGATGGGGAAATTTAATGCACTAATAAATCAATATCAAAAAATCTATCCTGACGCAAATGGGCGTGGCCTATATGGGGAGATGCGTAGTGACCCAAGGAATCCAGGTGAAAAGAAATTTTGATTTTAGGACCTACGGTTCAAGAGTTACGGGCCAAAACGTAAAGGGGGCTGTTATAGCGCCACCATGAGGCCGAATGGTGTGATATTTTTTTAAATAATTTCGGACTAAATTATGAACCTTCTCTCCAAATGTGGTAACTCTAGCTCTTATGGTTTCTGAGAAAAAAATACTTGAATTTGAGTTTTTTCACTTTTCCATTAAAGTGGATGGGGAAATTTAATGCACTAATAAATCAATATCAATTAAACTATTTAACCAATCTCTTAGCCCTATACACGCACACGATTCCCGATTTAGACGGTCATTTTGACATATGGCACGACATTGGGGGATAAAAACTGTGGGAGAAATAGCGGTTTGAAATAAAGTTAATCTATAAATAAAGAAAGCTATAGAGTACTATAGTCTGGTTGCCCTGTTGGGCAACCACACTAATTAGATTTCATAATATGAACCATTTCTTAAAAATAAAAATTGGATTGAATTTATCCATATTTATGCATTTGATAGATGTACAGAAGAAATTAAACTGAATATGAATAATGATCTATTCAATACAGAAAACAAGACATTAATTGTTATTTACTTAATTGATGGCTAAATATTGGACAAGGTGGCTACCCCGTTTAATAACGGGGTGGCCTCCTAGTCCAATATTTGTCTGTGTGTTACACCCATAGAATGCACACCAACTCAGGTGACATATTGTATAAATTATTTATGTTGAAATAACAGATAAAGAAATTTGTTAGCTGGTCCTCAGTGTGTTACCGTTAGAGCCATATGAAATCCGTTTTATTTTTTTCCCAATTCCGTTTTATTTTTTCCAAATTCTGTTTTTTCCATTTTAATATTTCTGAATTCTGTATTTAGCTTTTTATGCTCATTTTTACCATAAAAAAAAGTGTCTGGTAAGTGGAAATGAATAAATGTTCAAGATATAACAGTCCATACATGGCCCTTGTTGTGTTATACGCAAAAATGTTCCCAAAATAATTCGGTGACTTCGGTCTGAGCATGCGCAAAATGGCGTCGCACATGTATTATTGTTTCTATCGTCTTTCTAAGACTATTTCTACGTGGATTTTACTGTTTATAAAGTAGGATGTGGCCATGCAAAATGGTGGTGTCCCGTGGATTTGTAAAAATTCGCGGTAAAAAAAAATATTTTACCGCGATTTTTTTTTCCCCCCAAATTCTGCAATATTCCGTGTTTTATTCCAATTCCATTTTTATTGGTCATTTCCGCGATTCCGTCCGCGATTCCGTTAACACGGATTTCATATGGCTCTAGTTACCGTTCAGTATTTTATGCAAGTCCAACTAAAGACAGTTTGCAGTTAAAATCTGATTAAAAATGTTAGTGTTTTACATTGTGACTGGTATTGTGCCATTAGGCTTACATAAACTTTACAGACAAATAAGGCTGCTGTGTACAAAAGCTGGTCTGACTCTGGAGACAAAATTATGAATTCTGATGTGCTTATTCCACACCCCTCTATCTCCCTTCTCCCATATCCTCATGTACACATTATGATGCACAGCAGAGCTCCTGGGTTGCATATCCTAACTTAAGCTCTGGAGCAAGTGTATGTGTGAGAGTGTGCTTTCAAAGAAAGAAAAAGCCCATTTAACCTTATCCACAGTCTCCTGGAGGTCATTCTTCAGCTGGTTCTTCTCCTCTTTAACGCTCTCAAGCTCCTGCTCAAGAACTTGGATCTGTCACAACAGAACATGGAATACAATAATATGAGTCAACAGAAGTTCCCATTTCCCAACCTTATTCATGCCAAGGAACCCCCAACAAACACTGTGCATTAGACCAGATCTATCCAGGACCAATTTAAGCAGTATGACATTAAGTTTGATTTCTTAGTTTCTGCTTGTTGTGATGTTGGTGATGGTTGGTGGTCTAATTAATACTTTTATATAATGCTTGTATTATAGCTAAGACATACTTTCAATGCAATGCTTGTATTATAGCTAAGACATACTTTCAATGCAATATTTATGATGTACAATGTGTCTGCCAATATTTACACTGTATTCCAATAATTATAAACTAGGACATGCCTTCGGCACTACATCCATGCTGTACGATATGCAAAGATGAGTTTCAAACCTTGTTCTGGAGCTCCTCCAGTTGTTTACAATCAATGTTGAGGACATTGATTTCCTGCTTGAGAAGCCCGGTTCTTTCCTGAGCAGAAGTGAGATCCTTCTGGAGTTGGTCTCTCTCGTCAGTCATACAGGTCACTCTGGACATCAGTTTCTCCAACTCCTCTGTAGCGGTATTAGTGTTGGACAGGAGACCGTCTCTCTCCGCTCTCACACTGTCCAGCTCCTCACTCAGCAGCTGAATCTAGGTGGATGACATTTTAAGACTTCAGCTGATGTACTCCAAGAGCAATTTAAACAGTTCAACTGAAGGACGTGCATTCGGCACTACATCCATGCTGTACAATACCCAAAGATTGGTTTCAAACCTTGTTCTGGAGCTCCTCCAGTTGATTACAATCACTGTTGAGGACATCAACTTCCTGCTTGAGAAGCCCGGTTCTTTCCTGAGCAGAAGTGAGATCCTTCTGGAGTTGGTCTCTCTCGTCAGTCAGACAGGTCACTCTAGACATCAGTTTCTCCAACTCCTCTGTAGCGGTATTAGTGTTGGACAGGAGACCGTCTCTCTCCGCTCTCACACTGTCCAGCTCCTCACTCAGCAGCTGAATCTAGGTGGATGACATTTTAATACTTCAGCTGATGTACTCCAAGAGCAATTTAAACAGTTCAACTGAAGGACGTGCATTCTGCACTACATCCATGCTGTACAATACCCAAAGATTGGTTTCAAACCTTGTTCTGGAGCTCCTCCAGTTGTTTACAATCACTGTTGAGGACATCAACTTCCTGCTTGAGAAGCCTGGTTCTTTCCTGAGCAGAAGTGAGCTCCTTCTGGAGTTGGTCTCTCTCCTCAGTTAGACAGGTCTCTCTAGACATAAGTTTCTCCAGCTCCTCTGTAGAGATCTTTGCACTGGGCAGGAGACAGTCTCTCTCGGCTCTCACGCTTTCCAGCTCCTCGCTCAGCTTCTGAATCTACGTGAGATCACATTTTCGGACTTCAGCTGATTTACTCCAAGAGCGATGTCAACAGTATAACTGCTGAACAAGTTTTATTTTCTTAGATGACATGCAGAAGTCAACATCTATTTTTAACTATAAAGAAAAACAGTGTCTATGTAGGACAAGATTACATCACATCAACAGACAGGACATACAATAAATACTGTGTCCAGGCTGTACACCCTAATATTTTCAAACTAGGACATGCATTCAGCACTATGTCCATGCTGTACGATAAGCAAAGCTTGGTTTCAAACCTGGTTCTGGAGCTCTTCCAGATGAGAGACGTCATCTGCACAACTCTTATTCTGAGTTGTGAGGAGATAGACTTCCTCATTGAGACGCCTGATTGTGTCCTGGGAAGCCCTGGCCTCCTCCTGAGTCTCAATGGTCTGAAATGGTTGCAATCAGATAATTAGATATTATAGATTCTTCTTCAAAATAAAATAATGAACAACTAATTCAATACAGCTGTACAGAAAACGTGTGTCCAATAACGGTGTGGCCTCCTTAGCAATCGATAGTAAGTTACCATGTGTGCAGGTTGTGAATGAAAGCTGTGTAAATCATAAGCATTTAAGTGGCATTTAAGCTGCAACATAAGGTGACTGCTTGTGGCCATGTCGACTGGTTTCGTGACGCGTTAAATATATATGAATGTTTGGTCTATAAGTAGGATGATTAAGAAATTCCCTTGTTAAGGTCCAGCCACACTGTCAATGTGAAAATTAGTGAACGTTACCGTCTCCATGTTGGCCTCGAGGTCTGCTTTGAGCTGTTTTTTCTCCTGTCTTAGTCCCTCCAGAATCTCTTTGAGTTGGTCTCTCTCTTCAGTGAGACCAGTCACTGTAGACATTGTACAGCTAGCGCTGGAAAGGAGACCATCTCTCTCCGCGCTCACACCGTCAAGCTCCTCGCTCAGCTGCTGATTCTAAATACATAATCACATTTTAGGACTTCAGCTGATGCACTCCAAGAGCAATTTCAACAGTGCAACTGTAGAACAAGGTTTGATTTCTTGACTACCATCATGACGAGCACTTATTTATAATTAATTTGCACTAATTTCGACATGCAGACCCCAACAAATATGACAGATTTTCAACAGTAACAAAAAAAGTTTAAAAAAGGATTAAACAGCCAGGACATTCTGTACATTCAGTTCCATGTCCAGGCTGTACACCCTTGTGTATAATATTTAAATACCAGGACGTGCAGTCGGCATTATGATCATGCTGTACGACGGTTTCAAACCTGGTTCTGGAGCTCTTCCAGATGGGACACAGTCTCTGGACAGCTCCCGTTTTCCTGTTGTTCGCTCTGAGTACGGAGAAGGTCGACTTCCTCCTTGAGAAGCTTCATCTTTTCATCAGCATCCCTGAGCTCCACTTGATTCTCGATTGTCTGAAATGGTTGCAATAAGAACGATATTCAAAATAAAATAATGAATAAAAACAAACTCAACAGTTGTACAGAAATCAAGACCGAATCTAATAACGGTGTGGCTTCCTTGTAAATATTTAGCAATCGATGGCAAGTCTCTGTGTTGTGCTTTATCGATTACGTGTTGAATAGGAATGTTTGGTCTATAAGTAAAAAAAATTAAGTCTCAGCCGAGGTCAATGAACTTGCGTGAACGTTACCGTCTCCATGTTGGCTTCCAGGTCTGCTCTGAGCTGTTTTTTCTCCTGTCTCAGTCCCTCCAGTATCTCTTTAAGTTGGTCTCGCTCTTCAGTGAGACAAGTCACAGTAGATAGCAGTTTCCCCAACTCCTCTGTAGCACTACCGTTGGAAAGGAGACCATCTCTCTCCGCTCTCACACGGTCAAGCTCATCGCTCAGCTGCTGAGTCTACATGAATTAAAAATCACATTTTTGTACTTCAGCTGATGTACGCCAAGAGCAATTTAAGCAGGGCAATTGTAGAACGAGGTTTGATTTCTTGACTGCCATCATGACGAGCACTTATAATTAAATTGCACTAATGTCGACATGCAGAACCCAACAAATATGAAAGATTTTCAACTGTAAAAAAGTGTCTACGGCATGTAGGACAAGATTACATCAACAAAGGGGGAGTGGATAGCCATTGTACAGAACATATACGAAATGGAGAAACTCACATATTCTGTAAGACTCCGTATGGATACTTTTTGTAAATACTGGTTAAAATGGATATTACATATGAAAATAGTTCTGTGAAAGACCTGTAAAGAAGTGGGTTTTTTTGAATGTATATCTGTATGTATGTACAAGTATGTGAATCTGTACTATGCGTGGGGATACCTTGCTTGATTTAATATCTCTATGTTATATACTTTTTATTTTTGTACACTTTACTGCTTGTTTTTTATTTCTATGTATATCTCTCAACGAAAGGACTGAAGTTACTTCAAATAAGGATCCCTCTCATTTCATCTGGACTGAATAGCCCTTAACATGAGAATGTTAACTTTGCCAGAAATGTACTAATTTAATGTATATGTGATGCCCAACATGACCTAACCTGCTCTAAGAAAAATAAAATAAAAAGAAAGTTTAAAAAAAAAGATTACATCAACAGCCAGGACATTCTGTATATTCAGTACCATGTCCAGGCTGTACACCCTTGCGTATAATATTTAAATACCAGGACGTGCAGTCGGCATTATGAACATGCTGTACGATAAGCAAAGCTTGGTTTCAAACCTGGTTCTGGAGCTCTTCCAGATGGGACACAGTCTCTGGACAGCTCCCGTTTTCCTGTTGTTCGCTCTGAGTACGGAGGAGGTCGACTTCCTCCTTGAGAAGCTGCATCTTCTCATCAGCATCCCTGAGCTCCACCTGATTCTCGATTGTCTGAAATGGTTGCGATAATTAGATCTCATTAAATGAACTTCTTCAAAATAAGATGAATAAAAACTCAACAGTTGTACAGGAAACAAGACAGACTTTCCATTTATTGTTAAATATTGACAAGGAAGCCACACCGTTATTAGATTCTGTGTTGTGCTTTATCGATTATGCGTTGAATAGGAATGTTTGGTCTAAGTATGATGACAGTTTTTAAGTCATTATTAGGTCCAGCCGAGGTGAATGAATGTGAGTGAATGTTACCGTCTCCATGTTGGCCTCCAGGTCTGCTCTGAGCTGGTTTTTCTCCCGTCTCAGTCCCTCCAGTATCTCTTTGAGTTGGTCTCGCTCTTCAGTGAGACAAGTCACAGTAGACAGCAGTTTCTCCACCTCCTCTGTTGCACTAGCGTTGGAAAAGAGACCATCTCTCTCCGCTCTCGCACTGTCAAGCTCCTTGCTCAGCTGCTGATTCTACATAATTAAACAACATTTTAGGACTTCAGTAGATGTACTCCTAGAGCAATTTAAACAGTGCAACTGTAGAACAAGGTTTGAGTTCTTGATCACCAACATGACTAGCACTTAATTATTTATAATTAATTTGCACTAATTTTGACACGCAGAAATGCCAAAAAATGACAGATTTTCAACTGTAAAAAAGTGTCTATGTAGGACAAGATTACATCATCATCATCAGCCAGGACATACTGTACATTCAGTACTGTGTCCAGGCTGTACACTCGCGTATAATCTTTACAAACTAGGACGTGTGTTCGGCGCCATGTCAACGCTGTACATTACAATAAGCAAAGCGTGGTTTCAAACCTGGTTCTGGAGATCTTCCAGATGGGAGACGTTCTCTGCACAGCTCCTCTTTTCTAGTTGCTTGATCTTTTCCTGAGCAGCCCTGAGGTCCTCCTGATTCTCGATCGCCTGCACAATAGTTACCATAAAATCATTAGATTTCATTAGATTAACGTTTTACTATATTAATGCACCATTTCCCAATACAGAAGACTAGACAAATGAATAATGGTGTGGCCTCCTTGTCCAATATTTAGCCATAAATAGTACTGCGGGTGTTACACTCATAGAATGCACTTGACTTATATACATTATTCTGAAATAACAAAAACAACTAAGAAATTAGTCAGCTGGCCCTCTGTTTTTAAAAGTGTTTTATGCATCAGGCTTATAATAAACAAAAAAGAATTAGGCCATTATGTGCAAAAGCTGGTCTGGACACAAAACTGATGAACTCTACAGGGGCATTGAAAGTGCTCCTTCCACACCACTCTACCATCTCCTCTCCAGCACAAACAAACACCCCAGTCTCCTATATCCTCAGCCCACATACATCCACATTATGATCAGTGAAGCTGCCTGTTGTATACCAAACTAAAGCATAAGTGTGTGAGCATTATTAGTGTGCGACTGTCTTCAAAGAAAGAAAAAGCCCTTTTACCATATCCACATTCTCCATAAGGTCATTTTTCAACTCGTTCCTCTCCTCTTTAACACTCTCAAGCTCCTGCTCAAGCACTTGGATCTGTCACAACAGAACATACAATAGTATAAGAGTCAACAGAACACAGGTCCCCAACCTTATTCTTGACTTGACGAGAAGAAAACCAGCGGTAACAAACATACACCCACCCACCGCTTTGAAAATCAAACATGGGACTGCCCTAAAGTATTTGCATTTGGTTCTGTGAAGCTATTGGCAACCAAGAATAACTGAGGCCGTACTTGACTTTGGCGCTCTTCTAGCGTTTCCTCCAGAAGTTTAATGTTCTCTTTCTGCCGACAGTTCTCCTCCAGAGTTGTCCTGATCTCCTGATTCTGGAGTTGTTGTTTTTTTAAAGAAAGCAAAGAATACATTTCATTTCTCTCATATCAACATTATACAGTAGAATGTATCATTCACAGGTGCGCTGCTTGGCTGCACACTGCGTCTCAGTATTGATATTATGTTCAATGTATTTTGTTCGTTTGGCATAACCATTTGCAACAAAAAAGACAACTAATTTCAGAGCAATCTCACAATAGAGAATCATCATGAGGAACTGGTTGCACAGTATTTACATTCAATATTTGTCCATACTAGGTTCATAAATTAATAATACACTAGAAATAAAAAAACAACGAGTAGTTAATAATGCCATTTTGAAAAAAAAAAAAAAACTAGTAGTTAATAATACTATTGTGAAACAAACTCCGCAAAGATTAGCCGAGCTAAATGTGATGGTGCATTTTGACCATTTCCACAGTCTACATACCATGTCCACATTCTCCTGCAGGTCCACTTTGAGTTGGTCCCTCTGCTCTGTGAGAGAGGAGACTTTAGACAGCAGGTTCTCCACTTCCTCTGTAGAGCTCTGAGCGGCAGACACTTTCTCAGACAAGACACCGTCTCTCTCGGCTCTGGCACTCTCAAGCTCCTCAGTTAGCTGGCTTACCTGTTCAAAGACAAAACATTTTAAGTTGCGACATTACGTAAAGGACGCAACATACAGTTCGTAAAACAGATGGCAGGAAAAACTATTTCTGCTATCAGTTTTAACCTTCAGAAGTAGCAATGTGGATAATATATGCAATATACAAATGCCGGGTGATTAATTAGTATAGGTCTCATATTACCCAACCAACGATAGGCATATCAGACAGGCCAATACTGCTGTTTCCTGAGTGTATCACATACAGTACATACCATATAGCCGTATTTATTCAGAGACAAAATAGCATTTGATCAAAACTTATAAATGCATTTTCCTTTCCCCGGCGAATGGAATGCTACACTGTGGGATTCCCTGACAATGTGGCGAGATTGGCTCAGAACACGCAAGGTGTGTTGCTGGCGTGCCTCACCTTTGTCGTTGCGCTGCTAGCGCAGTCATTTTGTGAACCATTGAAAATTGCCGTTTTCAGCTGTGAAATAAACCCTGAATAAACTCCAGTGTCTCCTCAACTGCAAATTTTACTAAACAATCCATAACAACAATGTTTGGCAGCCGAGGTTTGTCCACATACTGCATGACATGCTTACATTCCTCAAACTGTGTGGTTGCTCGCGATAATTTCACTATTAGGCCAATTGGGCATTAGGCCATCTGAATAAAAAACAAAGTGTTTGAATTTGAACCACAGATTAAAATCGTCAAAGATTAGTGTAGAACATTCTCCTGCGAGTACGGAAATAATAAGGTTGCAAGTGCTTAATGGCATAAGTGAAAAAATTTAAACGCATTGTTAGTAGAAGGGGGACTTTTGGATTAAAAAATAATCAGTCACAGGTTAGTATAGTGATTATGTCAAATGTGTGTTTTGCTGGTTTTGTCTTCGCTGTTGCAAATGGTGCTGCGTGATGCAGAACGAATTTCAGAGAAATGTGACAATAAAGAATCATCAGGAACTGGTTGAAGTACCGGTATAATAATTTACATACGTACATTTGTCCATATGTTCATTAGGGCATTCACGAATAGTGATTTTTAGTATTCGAATTATTCGACCTATAAGTATTCGAATATTCGATTAATCGATTTGATTATAAAAAATAAAATAATTAAAAAATAAAAAATAAAAAAAATAAAAAGTTTTTTTTTTTTTTTTTTTTTCAATGACATTGATGACTGGACTCAAGGAATGCGAGTTGACGTCACACCAGAGCTCACAGCTGCATGTCTGCTGCAGAAAAGCCACTAAAAAAAAAAAAAATCTAAAAAAAGAAATAATAATAATCGAATAGTGGTTTGATAGTCGAATATTCGAATATTTGATTATTCTGTTAATGCCCTAATGTTCATTAATAGTACACTAGAAATAACAGGCAATTTGTTAATGTTACTGTGAAACAATCTGTCAGCAAATGTTTATGGATGGAGTGGAGATGATTAGGCATCCTTCCATGACATGGTCAAAAGTGTCAACAAAATGCACCGTCACATTTAGCTCAGCTATTTTTTGGTGAATACATACCATGTCCACATTCTCCTGCAGGTCCACTTTGAGTTGGTCCCTCTGTTCCGTGAGAGAGGAGACTTTAGACAGTAGGTTTTCCATTTCCTCTGTAGAGCTCTGAGCGTCAGACACCTTCTCAGACAAGACAGAGTCTCTCTCGGCTCGGGCACTCTCAAGCTCCTCAGTTAGCTGGCTTACCTGTTCAAAATAATTTAAGTTGCGACATTACATTAAGGATGCAACACACAGTTAGTAAAACTGATGGCGGGAACGGTTTGCAAAACTGAGAATACAAAACGTTGTGAATATTATTAAGTGATGAACTAATTACCAGCCTGCATTTGAATTGGTCTTTTATTATCCAACTAAGCGGATAGGCATATCAGACAGCACAGGCTGATACTGTACTGCCGTGCCTGAGAGCATCCCATACATACAGTATAGCCGTATATATTATTTACAACTACAAGGAGAAAATAGCATTTGATCAGAATAAATTAGACTTTCTCCCTGACAAATGAATGCTACAGGCTGGGATTCCCTGACACTGGTTGGCAGCGTGTTGCTGGTGCACTTCACCTTTGTTGTGTTTCAATGCACGAAACGCATCCAATAATATGGACGATTTTCATGGTTAACAATCTTTATTCTGGCCAAAAAAAACAATACAATGCTGCACTTACAAGCCTATACGGCATTTATTATATATTTAGACTAGAGTCATACTTGTTCTTGAAGTTCTTTGCCGATTTCCTCCTCCATAATTTTGGACTGTTCACTGTCAACAAGCTTCTCTTCCAAGTCTTTAATAAGTTGTTGCATCTCATTCAGCCTTCCACCAAGCGCTGTTCGTTGCTCGTCACTCTCATTAAGCTGAAAAATAACACATTTTTTCAAAGATATCTCAGGGCCCATTTCCCTAAAAACACCATAGCATGTATTTGATAGGCTCGGACTCAAACATCATACCATGCAATGTTATGGGGGGATGCAAAAGCTCTTGTCCGACTTATAATTGGTATAAGTATAAAGCACCCATAATAACTTACTCTGTCACTCGTCTCTTGCACAGTAGCAAGGAGCTGGCTTCGTTCTGCATCTAATCGGGCCAGGTCTGAGCGAACTGTGTCGAGGTCCTCCGTGGTGTCAGCACACCTCTGAGTAAGGTGCGTTTCCTTCTGCTCTGCAGCAGCCAGCTCTGCTTGGAGCTTGACAGTTTCATCCTGGGAGGTCTGCAAAGCATCCCTTAACTGATGAGATTCTTCCTTGCTCTGAGTCTGGCCAGAGAGCAGGCTGTCCCTCTGGGATTCAACAGCGCACAGTGCCTCAGTGAGCTCACACACCTGCGAGAGGGAGGAGGGAAAAGTTTGTTTTATAAGTTGGCGCAGCCCTAATTATAATGTCAGTTCCAAGAACTCCACGCAGTCTATATCCAAAACAATTATAATAATTTCACTGCCATTATGTATGTTTCAAGTAAAGTATTATGGTAAATGCTCATTACAAGTTATTTGAACCCAAAAAGTCATGTTGAACTTGAAATTGATTATAGTAGTACATTTATCCAACAGTCAAAAACATAACATCTTTTAGGCAGCAACAAAGAAAAGCATTCACATTTTTCTTCAAGTTGTAAATGGCACATTAGATTGTTTTAAACAATATTGCACTAAAAGTAGTTTCCAAAATTCGATTAAATGAATTGCTCTACTCCAACCAACAAGTGTTGGCTACTGCAGCGTAACCTCACCTGTTTCAGCAAGCTATCCACTTTGTCTGGAAGATCCTGTAGTGGCGACAACTCCTTCAGCTGAGCATGGAGTTCTCCCTCTTTGTCTTGACACACCGTCAGCTCTTTCTTGAGGTTAGTCACCTCTCTCTCAAGGGTCACGCTGTCGATGAGGTCTGGACAAAATAAAGTAATGGATAATAGTGATGTTTTTCCTCAGATATATACTGCAGTGGTTAAAGGTAGGGTAAGTGATTTGCTTTGGTTAAAATAAGTGTTAAATAGCTCTATATTCTGATAGTACTCATTGCTATAGAGTGTTTGTTCAGTATTAGGAGTCTCCTGGTCTCTCCAGCTCTTTATAAAACAGAAAATGCATTTTCGTTTCAGTTTCATTTCCAATTTTATCCAACCAGGACAGAGAACTCAATCAGGATACAGATTAAACAAGTGAAATTGGAAGTGATGACACTAAGAAATGAGCAGACAAAATTGGAACACTATACAAATTAAGCTTAAAAATTGGTACTTTCTCCTGATTGGCTGAGATTTTGACACCTACCGAAAAATGTATTTTCTGTTTATTAAAGAGCTGGAGAGACAGGGAGACATCTGTTACTGAAAAAAACACTCTATAGCAATGATTACTATCAGAATATAGTATTTTAACCTTTTAACAAAATACTTTTTGTTTTATCCAAAAAATATCACTTACCCTACCTTTAATGTCACATGCAACTTTACTGGACTAGAATGCAGTTCCCACCAGTCTACCGTTTAGTCTTACTGTTATTTTTGTAAAGTAGGCCCTTACCGCAAACTTTAGAAGGCAATCATTATGGAACATGACAAATCTGAATTATGCAAGTTGAATAACGCATGAGTCTAGAGATAAGTGATGTGATTTCTGTAAGTTTTACAAAATCTGTAGTGATTTCTGTAAGTTTTACAAAATCTGTAGTAGCAAACTGTGTTGAAAATTATAAATGTCAGAAGGAGGGATACGGGGCGTATATGGAGAGTCGCATCACGATCCACGAATGGTTGAAGAGTTATAGGCCAAAACGTAAGAGGCCTTGTATAGCTCTATCATGAGGTGAAAAGATACTGTAGTGTCTTCTGTGGCCTACTGGCAGTGTGTACAGAAGGTTTGACGCTGAACAGTAGAGCGGTGTTCTCCTAATATCTCCCAGGTCACAATGCAGTGGTTAAAATCCCATGTAGCCATTTAAAAAGTAAGACACTGATTTACTGCTATACCATTATATTATAATATTATTTTGAAGCTTTCACATGGACACAATCTAAACAGCTTTGCATCAATTTAATGTTTTGGCCCTTACAGGCAAAACATTTTTGAACTGATAATGACATTATTTGGCATTCCATTTGTGGATTTGGCAAGCCATTAAAAAAAGAAAGAAAAAAATAACACTTGCTTTTGGGGACTTTGCCACTCAGCAGTGTCGTGAGTTTAGTGTTCTCGTCGAAGGCGGTGTTCAGTTCTCTCTGGAGGTCCACCTGCATCTTCTTGTAGCGTGATTTCTCAGTCTCCAGATGGTAGCGCAGGCCATTCACCTCAGCCTCCATCTTCTCATAATTGGCAGTTTGTTCCACCTGGAAACAGGTTCCACAGGACATAACACTAGGATGGCATATTTGTGTTCAATTAATCTCACAAGAAGATTCCGAGCTCAATTTTTCTGATGGGTTGCCAGATTGGTGCTCAACAAACAATAAAATTACATCAAAAGAAAAATATGAATGTGCGACTACATATTCCCACACTGATGAATATACAAATATACAATGTCTAATAAAATGACTAGGTGTGTGTAACTCACATCTCTCTCCTTCAGGGTGATATTTTGACTGCGCAGAATGGCCCATTCCTTTTTTGTGTCTAGACCGAGGCCCTCGGCATCATCCAGGGAGCGGCGAAGCTTTGACACCTCCTGCACCAAGTCCTTGTCATGCTGGGGGTATTGGCAAGAGGAGATGGAACTTTGAGGGATGCTAGGGCGCTAGGGTTGCATGATCGTTTACTATCCACAATTAACAATGTTCTAATTCAACCCAAATAATTCTATACAACACTATCAAACTAATCATGTCAACACCCATGTAGCCCATGATTTAATAGTACTCAGTATCAGCATTTACACTAACCAAAATGAAAATGTATTCTGCTTAAGAGCATCACCACTTTTATGGTGTATTTTACAGTTGAGGTCATGTCCATCCATGGATAAACGTACAAAAACAGAACATACCAGACTCTGAAGCTCCTCTACCCAATCACTTTGCTTCTTCAGATCTTCAGACATTGTGCTTAGTCTAGCCTTCAAAAAAAAACAACGAGTAAACATTTAGTTTCCCCATTTCAAATTAGGTCATATTGCCACTAAGAAGAAGACTTCTGAGACTCCTATAGGTGTACAATAGTTTGTGGAATGAGGACTTACCTCAAACTCTTGGCATTTGCACTTGGCAGATTCAAGGGCCTTCTTCAAGGAAGAAATTTCATTTTTCAGCTCTTGCTGTGAGCACATAAGTATAGTGAGCATCACATAACATCATTGTATGGTTTGAACATGGATACAATCAATCATTTTCAAACAAGCGTGATTTGGAGCAAAGAATAGAAAATGGTTGTAAAATGAAGCCAAACTACACAACACAATTAATCAGAAACAACTTTTACAACTAATCAATTGTTTAAAAAAAACTACTGAAATAAAATGACTGTTTTTTTTACTGAAGATAGCAGATTTACAAGTTCACGTCGTATTGCAAGCTTATAGATAGACACCGTTTGACAAAGACTTTTTTTGCATTCATTCATGCATTTTAAGCTTCTCTGTGAAACGTAACCTACAATGCAGGACATTACCTCATGCTCGTCCTTTTCTAGACAATTAAACTCTTCTAGCTCTCTCCTTTCAGCAAGCTCCTGAGAAAGTTCCTCCTTTTCCTGCTCAAGTCTCTCAGCCTGCTCTTTGAGGAATTCCACCTCCTGCTTCATGTGGTCTTTCTCTGCAATGACGGCTTCCTATATAGAAGAAAAATAAAAAACTACAATTCTTGCTAATTTATAAGGCCCTCTGATTACATGCAGATTGCAACCGGATTACCTCACTGATAAATAAATTAGATGTGACTAACTTAAGTCCCATTATGACAGAGGCCTAATAGCTTATTATTCACTCTCAAATTAAAGTTGATTTATGTTGCACTGCAAATGGCTGTGGGGGAATGGCATTTCATATTCGTTAAGAACACAAGGAAATTGACAAAGTGAGGCTGATCATTAACCTGTATGCAATTACTATCAATCATAGAAACCCTGGCCAGGAGGACTTTTTTTGCATGGTTCATTCGACAGTTGAACAATTACTAGAAATGACGGTACATTACCTGGTTAGAAACCAGGCTGTCAAACAACTGCATGGTCTCATCATCACGTTTTTGCATCTGAAAAATCAACTGGGTTACTTTACATATATACAGTACATGTATAAAACATTGGTGAAGCAAAGTGAATGATAAAAAAAAAGACAAAAAAAAAGGGCTGACCTCATCAGCTTTACTGGTTGTTACAGTCCACTCCTCAACCATTCTCTCGAGGTCAGAGACTCTCAACTCCAACATCACGACCTTCTCGACAGACTCCAGCTTCTGCCGAGTCTCCGCTTTCAGCTGGAGGTCCAACTCTACTGCTGTGTTTTCTGCCGCCGCCATCTTCTCCAGGGCACCCTTGGTCAGCAGGGCCTCATTCGCCAGTTGGGCATCCAACTCTTCAACTCTCCCATTTAGAGTTTCAGCCTTTGCCAACGCCTCCTCTTTCTGATCGATCTCCGCCTTCAGCCGATTCTCCAGCTCCGCTTTCAGCTGGAGGTCCAACTCTACAGCTGTGTTTTCTGCTGCCGCCATCTTCTCCACGGCACCCTGGGTCTGCAGAGCCTCATTCGCCAGTTGGGCATTCAATTCTTCAACTCTCCTTTGCAGAGTTTCAGCCTTTGCCAACGCCTCCTCTTTCTGATCGGTCTCTGCCTTCAGCCGATTCTCCAGCTGGGACACTTTGTCAGAGACTTGAGGGCTGGAAAGAAAAAGATGGTTTTAATGGAAGTCTGGTTAGTGGGGAATTCCACCCCTACAGGCACTTAACCCATTCAATCCGGGAACGCATCAGTGTCATTTTAAGATGTCTTTGGCTATTAAAAAATAGCAGATATACAAGCAATTTTCAAAAATGGCAGATCTATAAGCCCATAGCACGGCACAGAGTGTGCCACGCTATGGGCTTATATATCTGCCATTTTTGAAAATGTGTGCAAATCTTTGAATATATATTTTTAAAGCGAACATTTGTTACTCAAATCTTTGCTTCTGGGGGTCCCTGGAACAAAACATTTTGAGATTGGGGTCCGCAGTCAAATGCATATCTAAAAATGTTTTCTTAATCCTAACAGTATGTTGCTATATCAGTGGTGCTCCAACCTTTCCATGTCGAGGACGCCCAAAATTATATGCATTTGGCCACGGACCCCCATCTCAAAATATCTAGTTTCAGGGACCCCCAGAAGCAAAGACTTTCGTTACAAATGTTCGCTAAAAACAACATATTCAAAGATGTGCACAAATGTTCATGTTTTTTTCAAAAATACATCTATAAGCTCATAGCGCGGCACCAAGCGCCACGCTATGAGCTTGTATATCTGCTATTTTCAACTAGCTAAAGTAAGATAATGGTTAAAGTGGTTGCTTTCCCAGTCTTAATGGGTTGAGCAATGTTATTTGTTCTATACACTTGTATGGTAATATTCACCTGTCTCCAAAGCTGGAAAAAGACTCATCAGGACCCTCCCAACGAGACTCAAATTCCTCATCATCTGACAATATTGAAAAAGCTTAAATTAAATAAAGTGCATCACAACGTGCATTTAATGCACATACACAGTCAAGTATTACACCACAAGTTCCTGTCCATTTAGATGAGACTGCTTCATTGTGGAGATTTCGTGCATTCATGCTTACATTCCCCCCGCTCGGACAGAGTAGACATATCAGCCCTCCTTTTCCGCGTGACAGGCTCTGCAAAACTGAGTTCTGATGGGCCGATGTGACCAGCTGACGACTCAGTGAGCCTGATAAGTTTGCCTCCCCATGTAACCCTACGTTTTGGCATCTAGAGAGATGACAAAGTAGAGTGTTAATCCCTGCTTTGAAAGAAGATAAACCAAAATAATTTCCACGAATTACAGATTATAATGCACATTTTGTGAGATGCACCTATAATTATTTCTATGTGCCTGTTGATAAAATGTATTTTATATATGCACGTCCTTTTTTTTAAACTTAAAAATCCAGATTTCTGATCTTGTGCTGCTGTGCCGATACCTTATTACTGGCGACAAAAGATGTGCTGGTGACGAGGAGTCTAGTGAGTTTACTGATCTTGTCGGTCTGTTCTATCTGAAGCTGATCCTTCTCCTGTAGCAGTAGAAACAGACTCTCCTTCTCCGTTGCCGTCGTCTGGGTGACTGACGAAACCTGCCATGGGAGAGGTCAGTTTATTTGCACACAGATAACATAAAAAAGTTGAAACTTGGTTGAGGGGGGAAAAATGGGGTTAAACGGAAAAAACTTGGGGTTAAACGTTTAAAATAGATTTCTTTATAACCTAGGGGTAAGAACCTTGAGCACAGCACCTTCAAGCACCTTAAACGGTCAAACTGTCCTACTTTTATCTTTTTTGTTGTAAAATGTATAGGTTTATCATTACTGATGTTGCTAATGTTACGAGAACAAAACTTTTTTATATAGTTATATATAGTATAGGTCTACATAGACAAACAAGCAAAGATTTAACAATAGAGAACACAATGAATGATATTATCTATTCAAAACAGGAAAAAAAGAACATAGCAAATGCAACCAAAGTTACTTGCCTGCTGAAGCCGTCGCTTTAGGTCAACGATCTCATTACGATACCTCTTCAGCAGAGCCCCATCATCAGAAACTTCTGTGACGTGAGGATCGTTCTTCATGTACTTGGCTGTACTAGCGAACTAGCAAACAAAAAAAAGTACAGGTGAAGTCAAGCTACAAAAGACAAAACATACAAAAACTGTACATAAATACAGTCAGGTACGATGCAATTCCTCATACACAATGAATCACAAATTTGTCTCCAAGCCACTAGTATTGATGATTTATCAAATTACAAGGTAAAGGATTCCACCCAACCTGAAGTGTGCTGAGGGTTTCATCCAGTGTAGCAGGAGTGATAGTGCAAATGATGACAGTTTTGGCGTTCCCACCCAAGGAGTTCTGCAGGATGCGGGTGAGCTTGCTGTCTCTGTAGTTTGTGAAACCACTGTGTGGAAAGAGCGGAATTTGCATGATTTACAAACACCCGTTTCTTTATTTTAATGATAAAACTATCAGTAGGATTGTCATGGAGCCATCCAAGTATCTGAATATATGGACAGGTTTCTAAAGCATATCAAATTGCCAGCAGGGACCAAACTAGAAGATCACGTATAAGGGAACGTTATCGACCCAAACAGACAAAGAAAACAGTGCTTTGCCCCATTAAGCAAGAATAAAAAGTGAGAATCGTTCACTCACCGCTGGTTCTCCTCAGACAGCTTCTTGATCACTTGTCCAAGCGTGAAAAGACTCTTATTGATGTTACACCCCTCCTTGAACCGTGCACCTAAGGAATCAAATGAAGCTTGTTTGACCAGGCTAAATTATAAAACATAATAGAGGTCATAAACTGCATCATATATCCAGCCCATCTCCCATCCCAGATCATTAACATAATAAACTGGATGAGAGTTAGAACTTATCCCCTGCAACAATGGTCATCATTAGTTAATTAGTAAAAAGCTTAACTTTAACTTTACCTTCTGCACCAGTTTGACTTGCCCTTTCTGAACCAGCCAGGTCAACCAAATTCTAGAAGGGGGAATAAAGAAAAGAAAAAACTGTATCTGGGAGCCAAGGATAGTCATCATTAAATAAAGCAAATTAAATGAACAGATATGCTGTTCCAGGCTTGCTTACCAGGTGAGACACGGTAATAGCGCCATCAGCGTTTTCTCCAGATGATGGGTCACTATTTTCTCGGCTCTCCAAAATCTGAGGTAAACAAGACTTTTAACTAAAGCACATTTCTGTTCTGAGTCCATTATGTTTATATTGCATGATGTATATAATTACTACATTATTGTGTACAACAATGTTATGCTTTTGGTAAGATAGTCATGAATTTCACATATTTAAACAATCTAATTTTTCATTCGATATGAATTCTTGCTTTAATGCCCAAGGCACTTGGGCTCTACTTTTTAGCCATTTCTAAAAAACATTTTTAACTGGTTCAAATAGCCGTTCTACAAGCTCACAACGTGTCGATGTAGATCGTCCACTTTCACTTCTAAAATGTTTTTTCGAAATAGTAAAACAAATCCCAAAAAGTTTAGGCATAAGGGGTAAGGCGCAAGATAAGAGCCCTTGGTGTATTATGTTTCTAAGTAATTTTTACACAGTTTGGCTTACCATGCGGAAAATGGTGTGTGATCTACTGCTCCGCTGGTTCATTTTTGTCTTCTCATAATGCCGGTTTTCTGCGGAGAAGATAAAAAAGTTAAATTCTGTTTCAACAGCTGTGCAAAGTATAGTCTTGAATAAAAAAAGACATCTCACTTTCTCCTTTCCTAATCCAGGCCAGAGCTTGAGCAGGGGTTGTCACTAGTTCCTCAGTCAGATCAGCCACATAAACGGTTTTCTGTCAAGACAATGGACTTGTGAATACGGAATTTAACACACCAAGCAAATGCACATCTGTTTGCAAACAAAAAAACGAATCTATCCCACTTACATTGGTGCCCTCACGGACTTCCAACGGCTTCCTCTTCCAGTTATCGACTAGCAAATCAGCTACTGTCTCATTATAGATCTCCATATAAGACACTCTGAGAAGAAACTCCTTCTTAGGATACTACAATGAAAAGAGAAACCATTCATTTTGATTATCAATGAGGTTTGCACCAGTGTGTTCTGATAAAAAGAAAAATACATTAGAACACACCATTTCAAATATATGAAACACTTATCACCTTTTTGATAGTCTGGAAGACATCCTCCATGGCCAGGGGTATCACTCCTGGAGTATCATCACAGCCCATCATGGTGAAAGTCTTGCCTGACGAAGTCTGCCCATATGCAAATATGGTTCCTAGTGATAGTACAGTGCAATATGTAAAGAAAAATGTAAGCGTGATATTACATACATATTATTTTAATGTGGGTTGGGGGTTAAACAGTGTAGGGTTTTATGAGGCAGATCTCAATATGCCCTTTCCAACACATTACCATTGTATCCTTCAACAGCAGATGCAACCAGTGGCTTCGCTATGCCGTTGTAGAGCTGAGCAGTCGTTTCCTTTGAACTAAACACACGGTCTGTAAATATAACGGGAGAAGTTTAGTCAGAATCTTGATAAAGACATAAAAATATGGCCATTCAATTAGCATAAAATTGACATTTGCCCTACAGTGCAGTAAAGTACAAAAATAATAGCTCAGACTTATATAGCAGTTTTCTACAAATGGGTGATCAAATATTATAACCATGCATTCAAGCCAAGCCTACTTGGAATTCCTACCAAAAAGCACAGGCTTTGGGTTCATGAAGTTACAAACTAAGTTGTGGTAGCAGGCAGGGAGGAATGCTGGAAAAGGGCATTTTTAGGTGGAACAAATGCATGTCTTAAAAATCTGGATGGGTTTACATTTTACATTTCAGAAAGCTGACAATGACATTCAAGACCATCTCATCAGACTTAAAAATAATAATAGTTCAATTGCAGGTGAGCATATCCTCTTTTAACTCTGCTTATTTCAACAATGCACGTGTTAATAGATATGGTAAGTTAATTAAAACATACCAAAATTAAAACACTTGGTCGCAGTCCCATCATCAATACATTGCTGAACTGATTTCTCGTCAGTCTTCCAATACAGCACCGGCTTGGCACCATCTTTAGCAGTTTCCTCTTCCCTGATGAAACAAGGATGATATTTCAGAATGTAACATAACACTCTCCAGCTAAATGAGTGAACCAAATGGACCCTAAAGGCCCTAGTACCCTAACCCTAACCCTCTAGATGGGTTGGGGAAAAAAGTGTTCAAATGACTTTAGTAAACGTATCAATACTGCAATGTAGAAACATCTGTTACAAGTAAAAGTCTAGTAATTTGTAGAAGTACAAAGGTATTGGCATCAAACTATAAAGTCCCAAAAGTAAAAGTACTCATTATGCAGAATGTATTTTTCTCAGAGATGTAGTAGAGTAGAAGTAAAAGTATAGAACATTTGAAATACTCCAGTAAAGTAAAAGTACCTCAAAATTGCACTAAAGTACAGTATTTGAGTACATGTACTTAGTTACTTTACGCCACTGATTATTACAGCATCAGAGTTACTTGTGGCTACACCCACCCTTTCTTGGATCAAGAAGGTCTGATAATAATGACAGCCTTGAATCAAGGCTAATGATTATAGCATGCTAGCAGCGACCACTTCAAACCTCATTTCAAACTCTACTATACTTCAAACGTACCTTTCAATGAGTGGACGGACACGGATGCAGACCTTAACGGCTGATTCTTCTGCCATGATCAATCGTCAGTTGTTAGATCTGAATACATAAACGGAGCGGCGGTTTGTTTATTAGAAACATACGGACAAACAACACTCGTCGACAACGCTGCTAACAAACAACAACTAGTAACTACTACAGTACTGCCTGTCGAAGACGACGGTTCCTGTTGCCTGTTTGAAATAGTGCGCTGTGCACTCTGACTGGCTGCTGCCTTAACGAGGTTGCCAGATCTTTTCCGAGAGAAATAAGCAACCGGGTATATGAAAACGAGCCCACAATGAGCACTTTACATCTGCTATTTATTTATTTTTTAAGTGAAAAATATTTTTGACACATATTAACAACACAAGTAAGGCTGGGAACGAGGCTAGAGTCCCTGGTACAAAATACTTTGACATGAAAATGTTTGAGAACCACCATCATGCTTTGTGTGCATGGGGATCTCATCTTAAACAAGCTCAGTGCTTAATGAGTCTCCCAGTTTAGTAGACCTTGTATTGTGATTTTTTTGTACTTCCATGTACTGATGTTCTCATGTCTTACTAAATAAAGTACATCAATCAATCAAACTGATTTAAACAACATTAGGAAACAAGCCCAAATAAACAACTACACTTTAGAAACAAGTGTAAGTTGCTTATTTGGGCTTGTTTCATAATGTTGTTTAAACCAGTTCTCAAACAATTTCAAGGAGGAGACTTAAGGACCCCCAGATTCAGATTGTATCATTTGTCTGCTGCCTGAAATACTTTGTGCCAGGGACGTGTACCAGATTTGTGTTGTAGTTAGAATATTTCACATTTTTCAAATCTTGTCTAAGTTTCTTTTGAAAATGGGTTTGTTTTGAAGTGCTTAGGTGGCCGCATGCAGTTGCTTCTTTTCGGGCTTGTTTTCACAGACATGGTGGTTGCTTATTTCTCTCACAGAATCTGGCAACGCTGAGAAGAAAGTCGACCAACCAAAAAGGCGGACAAGGGGGTTGCGTGTTGCGTCATTACGTACTTGACAAACGAAGACGTCGCAGCCAGGCGGGAGTTTTGTTTTCTCGCACTTTGAAGAAGATAGAAGGAGGTAAATAGTTTTATATAATGTTGATGTCCATTTAAAACATGTTCCGCTGTGTATGTGTCTTGCTTATGTATTGTACCACGTAGTGGTCAGGTTGCTATCGCAACGTCGTTTTTGCACACCGCTTGTTTTTACAGAATGCTAATCACAACATTGATGCTAACTAGTTTTACACAGACGGCAACATCCTCTGTGTTTGTTTACTGCCAGAGTGGACAAAATGGACTCTCTCCGGTCCATTTGGTTCAATTCGTACGATTACAACCCCGTTCACTTAAATATAACTTAAAGGCCAGTCCACACCCATGCAACTAGTCGCAACTCCTTGCAACAAACCCGTTTTAAGGCCAGTCCACATAGGCTTTCTCGGGTTTTAAATCCTCTTTAGCTGACCGTGTATTGAACTGTACTTGGCAAACTGCTAATAAAGTATTAAATCAATCACACCAACGCAACTCCTTGCAACTGCCATTGCGGATAAGGGTTGCAAGTAGTTGCATGTTGCGTGGCTTCACTGGCCTTTAACTTGAGAAGATAAGATGATGCATCTCGACTTGAATTTGTCATGAAACGGTCATTTTCTGCGAAATAATAGGACAACTTCTCAAGTGTGAAGCTTTCAACTTGCATATTTCTCACTTCTCTGTGTTGATGTTATTTATTTTCCTATAGGCGTGTTTTTCATTGTTCTTTAGACAGTTTAACGGTTAAACTGTCTAAAGAACAATGATCTACAAAAAATAAATCACCCCTCACAACACATCGCAATGTGACACATTGTGAGCTTATAGACCTGCCATTTTCGCAGAATGTTGACTCCAGAATATGGATGTTAGGGATTCATGTGGTTAACTTTAACAGAGGATGACATTAATTCTAATGAGCTTGTGTAACCCATCATCTCAATGGCATCCTGATGTGTTTCTTCTCAGACCATGGCTATGAGAAGCGAGGCCAGGGCAGAGGCAGAGGTAGTAGAGGAGGAGGAGAGCTTTGGACCACAGCCTCTGAGCAGACTGGAGGTATTGACATTTCCATAGCCTCCTTTACTATATTGTGGAGGATGAAGCTTCTTGTTGCATACGCCCTACATTTGTGACCAAAATGATGTTTGGCATCCTGGTTACTGTGAGGCCACACAAACAAATGTTTAGATTAGAATAAACATTTCCATGTATTGTAACGCTGTGCTACAGTTTCAAACATGGAATTATTGGTAATCAAGGCAATAGTGCATGGTTATGGTATCTATACTAATAAGCATCATTGGGGCCCCCAGCAAAAGTTGGTGGTTGTGAAAACAGAAGTAGGGCCTATCTATCCACATATCCAAATGTGAGGCTGAAAGCATAACATTAATAATAACCTAGTGTCATCTTAATCTCATGTACGCTGATATTCTTTTTGCACTTTAATGTCTATTATTATGTACAGTACCTGCTGCTATGTTTATGCACCTATATCTAGTCTAACCACATACTATACTGGATGGATATGCTGTGTGTATAATACCGTATTTAATTTAGAAACCTTTTGTTTTACCTTTTCTATTGTTTCCCCTTGCTCCCCCTGTACCCCTTTCTTTCTCCTTCTGGAAATTGGTGTGAATCCAGGGCACATCTTTTATTGTATAGCGTTCAGTCTTTCTCTACACACTTTTATTGTATAGCGTTCAGTCTTCCTCTCCACACTTTTTTAGCACAGTATGTCACTCATTTTAATGTCTTTTCACACAGCAATATGGCATCAGTGCCAGTGACATCAAGAAGCTGGAGGAAGCAGGCTTTCACACCATTGAGGCAGTGGCGTACGCCCCTAAAAAAGAACTGCTCAACATTAAAGGCATCAGCGAGGCCAAAGCTGACAAAATTTTGGTTGGTGTTGATCATCATGAATACTGAATGCTTCTCAGTAAATAGTTGCGTTAGTTTGGATTATACTGACAATAGGTAACCTTTTACTTCTGTACAAGACAACCAACTACGTTATTTATCTCTGGTTGTCAGGTGGTATCAGTAAAATGATTAATGAATGGGAAAATTAGGCTTTTGACTGCTGGGTAAATGATATTTAAAGATGTCTGTTTGGCTTAGATCACTTATACCATCATTTTGTAGTTTTACATAATTTTACCAGCATGGTATGGTCCACATTAGTTGCATACATTTAATTGACAGATTAATCATATGACAATAATCATTGGTTGCCGTCCTACTATTGTATTCACCTGGTTAGACGTGGTGAATACAGGTAACTAGTAGGACAGAAAGTCATCAGTCTCAGTGGTCCCTGTGGAGGGACCAGGATTAAGCAATACAGCTCAATAGACCATGGAGGTCAGATGAACATTATAAGTCACATCTATTTAACTTTTACAGGCTGAGGCTGCTAAACTAGTACCCATGGGTTTTACAACAGCAACAGAGTTCCATCAGAGGAGAGCAGAAATCATCCAGGTCTCTACAGGCTCCAAAGAACTGGACAAGCTACTGCAGGGTCTGTACTTTTCACGTGACTCCCTTTTCCACAGAGAAGCGGGTAGTCTACCTCCTAAAGTATTTCTATGAGGGGGGAAAAAGAAAACTATCTACTTATATTTCATGATTATGCGTTTCCTTTTTCCCTGAATTATTTTTGATCTTTTAACTCAGGGGGCATTGAGACAGGCTCCATCACAGAGATGTTTGGGGAGTTCAGGACGGGGAAAACCCAGCTGTGCCACACCCTCGCCGTCACCTGTCAGGTCAGCTACTTCAACTTCACTTTATTTGTTGCATCACAAGTTTACAGGTGTAAAATCGTGGGTGAAATAAACTAAATATATAGGGATTAGTGGTTAAGAAAATGTCCCGCAGTTTTTTTATCGAACCCTGATTATTAACAGTTGTTGAAAGATAACATTGATTATAATCTGTCTCCTCTCCATAGTTGCCTATTGATCAAGGTGGTGGAGAAGGGAAAGCCATGTACATCGACACAGAAGGGACTTTTAGACCTGAGAGACTTCTGGCTGTGGCAGAGAGGTGAGTCTCCTCTCCCCTCTTCTGCCCCTCAGAAGTCAGGGGATGAAATCATCATGTAACAAATAGCACAAAGGATCGCTAGCACTGTATAATATTAGTTCATATCGGTAGATTCATTTCCTGTTCATCTTCAACAGGTATGGGCTGGTAGGCAGTGACGTTCTGGACAACGTGGCCTATGCCAGAGCGTTCAACACAGACCACCAGACACAGCTGCTGTACCAAGCCTCCGCTATGATGGCTGAATCCAGGTCAGTCTCCCAGCCCGTCCGAGTGGGTAATTTACCATTACCCACCAGGCAAATACTGGTAGAGTTTGACAGGGCGAGATATGTTTATATACTCTACTAGTAGTATGGTAGCTAATCAGCCATCATCCAGAATGTCTCATTGTATTTTATTATAGATTCTATAAACTAGAATGGGACCTGACCTCTATTTGCGAACGCGGAAGGAGGCGGGCGAGCCTCCGCCCAAGTGGAGCTTACTATGAAAGTCTGCTCGGCTTGTGTCTGTCTGTCTGTCTGTGTGCAGTGCACTGCCTGGTTGCGGCTACAGTCAAAACACAAACACACACACACACACACACAAAGTCTGTAAATATACAATATTTTCGAGCTGCGTTCGCGCGTCTTACTTGTATTACTGAATAGCTATTGTATAATATAGAATAATTAGCTGTTGAATTTTACCCACTTACAGTACCTCAGATGTCTTGCTTGAAATATTCATTGAATATAAATTGTATGGTACATAATAGGCTACTGACATCAGCACCTCATGTTTAGTCAGACAGAACAGAATAATGGAATATACACCACTGTACATGATTGTAGGCTCGGCTTTCAAACACAATGTGCTCTCGCTCTGTGGTTTGTCATAGGTATGCTCTGCTGATAGTGGATAGTGCTACAGCGCTATACAGAACAGACTACTCTGGCAGAGGAGAGCTCGCGGCCAGGCAGTGTCATCTGGGTCGCTTCCTACGGATGCTGCTCAGGCTCGCAGACGAGGTAAGTGACTATCTCAACGGTGGGAACATTATTTTAAGAGTGAGTTGTTTTCTATGAGGGGTCTCCTAATACAGTCCTTTCTTCTCTTACCTACAACATGTCAGTTTGGCGTTGCTGTAGTGATCACCAATCAGGTTGTGGCCCAGGTGGATGGGGCGGCCATGTTCTCTGCAGATCCCAAGAAACCGATCGGAGGCAACATTATGGCACACGCCTCAACCACAAGGTGAGTCACATCTGTAGGATTGGTATGTCTAGTTTCTGTTAAGTCTTGATGACTGCATGATTTAATGGAAAATAGGGGCATTGTTTAATTAATGTAAAGAAATCAAGGTTTTATTTGCCCCATTTGATTAATGGGCCGCCAGTTTAACACCCCTGCTCTAAACCTTGTAGTTGTAAATTCCCTCGGGTGGTAAAGGGATGGGGGGGAAGATACTCCATATCGGCCGAACATGAACTCATGAGGACCATACATTTTAGTGACGAGTATTGTTATGTAAAGTGATTTTTTTTTAATCACACACCAGTCTACTAACTTTATTACAAACCACTGTTTACTGAGAGCTTAAAGACTTAAATCATGTTTCAAACTTGACTAATTTCAGACTGTACTTGAGGAAGGGCAGAGGAGAGACGAGAATCTGCAAAATCTACGACTCGCCCTGCCTTCCCGAGTCTGAAGCCATGTTTGCCATCAACGCTGATGGAGTTGGAGATGCCAAGGACTGAGAAGGCGCCATGCTGGGAAGCAAGCAAGCCTGTCGTGCTCGCATTTCCTGTCGCTTGAACTACTGTTATAAGTGTGACATGCTCACTCAAGCAATGCTCCCCTCACATAATGGCCGAGAGACCTGGGAGGATGAAGGCCATGACACTTGAGTTGTATCTGATTTTGTGCTTGCTTGTGGCTGAGTAACACACAGCTAATCCACAAGAAAAGGAGTGAAGATGAAGCCAATGGGACGTTGCAGTTGTGCTCTGTGCTTACACGCGCAGTCGCTCACTAAGTGGTTGAAAGATCATTTGGTTTTGTAAATGTGTAATAACTTTAAAGATTACGTACATTTTCCTTAGTTTTTTCCCTTTGATTTTTTAAAACTCTTTAACCACTTGAACCCTAGCAATCCCTATTCTGGGGGAATAGGGATGCCAGGGGAACAGAAGATCTATAAGCTCACAAACAATGCGTTGAGCTTGTACATCTGTTATTTTCAGCAACCAAGGGTGTAGAAGGGTAAAAAGAGGACCTAGAACAGAGGCGACCCCAGTCAAATTGACTTAGTATAGAGGTTTTCAGTGGTTAATATAAATTTAAAGATTAAATCTATTTTCCTGATATCTTTGTTTTGCTTTTGGGGATGTCGGGCAGTACTGCATACTTTGTAAAATGTTACAAAATGGATGGAAAGAGATGCTCTGCCCCTTCTCCCAGTTTGTTTGTTTTGTGCATATTGGCATGGTATGAGTAGTAATAAATCTGTTTTAGCATTAAGGTAATTCTTTTTTTAATTCAACGTACGACAAAACGATATTCACGTCAGTTTTAAGATTTCACTAAAATGCTCATGAGACTTCAAAATAAGGAATGATTTATTTAAGTAATCAATTTAAGGAGTACATGTTATCTCAAACCTATGAATGCTTCAAAATCAACTGAAAAAAATACAATGTGCCATCTAAATTACCGTGGGTTATAAAGCAATCATATCACATACTGCATATTCACTTAAACTGGATTACAGGATTAATTAGAATGCATGGGAACATGTCATGGTGAAAAGCTGAAAACACTAAAGTAAACATGGAAGATCTTTATATCAATGCAATTACACTGCAGTAGGAGGTTATGAAAGCCAATACCCATGTGAAACACACCCTTTGAAACTTAAAATACTGTGCAAGACTAACAATTATATAATCTTGGCTTGGAATGAACGGCTTGATTAAATGAACACAATCTGACAATTCCACCACAGTGCATCACTACATCTATATCTGTGCAACTAATGCAGTAAAATTATCTGTAATGGCATAAAGTACATGTTTGGTCAAGAGCAAGCATAATGAACTCGACAATTAAAATACAGTATTGGAAAAAGGTGTGCCACCACGATATGGTCATGTTAACAGAAAACAAGTTATGGTCAGCAGCATCCAAACACAATGCAATAAATAAATATAAATATATAACTTCTTCCACAAACTCACTCTTGTCATTTCACAGTGACTGTATGATATTCATTTCCTCTGACCACAGAGGGAGGGGGGGTGATTAGTGCAGGTTTTTAAAAGCGATGCTTTTAAAGCATCACTTTCAAGGGTTAGGGTTACACCGGTAGCCTGGCTAGACTACCAGAGGCATCAGGGATGCACCGCCGCTTACTAGTCTGCTGCTTTGTCAATTAAGGCCCCGAGCTCCACCTCCAACTTAGTAGTGTCGTCATCCTAGGGGAACAAAGATATGGAATCAAACAAGCATGAATACAAATGTATTCCTTTAACTGTCCTGTATTTGGAAAATGTATCCTTTTCATTCATATAATGTTCTGAAGCATTATCCTACATAGTAATATGACAATATTGTGCCACCTTAAATGGGAATAGAATTACAGCCTTACATCGTTAGTGGAATTGGACATCTTCAAAGCCAACATGGTCCAGTTCTTTGCCTCAGAGATATTTCCTAGCTCCAAGTGACACTAAAAGCCAAACAACAGCTCATTGATCATCTGTAACACTTTGATAGAAAGATTGAGGCAACGATTTGACTATTTTCAATCAATCTTTCATTCACCTTAGCAATGAAAAGTCTCACTCTCTTGGAGAAACCTGGGTCAAGTTCCTCTGCCTGAAAATGAAGATGATGTATGATGAAACATAAAGTGAAGAGCAAACACTTGGTAAGAAAAGGTTCTGCCTGCTCAGGTATCACTGAAAGCCCTAAATACTTTGCTGTACAAATTATACACAAGTGGGTGAGCACCTTGAGAAAGTTCTCCAGGGCGTCATGGAGAGTAGAGGAGGGTGGGCTCTCATACAGGGCAGCAGCTGCTTTCTTCTCCAGCCATCCTAGGGTAGCTACCTAGATGCACAGCACACGAGTGGGTCCATGTCTTGAACCAAATTATGTTGCACAAACAGATTAGGTACACTATGTATGACAATAGTAACTTTAGTGAAAGTGGTGAAGGCATGACAATAAGGAGAGATAAGCTTTGCTCCTTGTGGAGCCACATACTGTACATTTACCAAAACACATCTAAACAGCTCAAGGATTAGTTATGTCAGGCAGTTCCTTGGCTCACCTCATAGCACCATCGCCCAAGCAGGAAAAAACACAGTGGATCATCATCTCTAATGGCTATTGCGCGGTCTAAATGCTCCTACAATGACAAGAATACCAGAACATTAAATACAACACACAACTCTTGAGATTTGGCTTTATTATTAAATTATTGCCATTTTATTTAATGAGGTGGTTCCACTGAGATTATATATATATATATATATATATATATATATATATATATATATATATATATATATATATATATATATATATAATCTTGTTTAACAGAGCCCAAGCGGTCTGTTGTCAGTCTCAATAAAGGAACAAAAAAAGAGGGCCTGGCCCACCAAATGCCCTAAATATGTAATCTAATCATATGGTGCCCTCCAGTGATGGGAAATCAAAACCGGTGAGAAGCCCCTGCGCCCCAAACTGCATACTGAAGTCAGGGGTACTGGGTGTAATGAAACCCTATGCTTTCACACTGAACTTAGTCCTGAGCTACCATACACTACCATATTTGAAGTGGGATATTACCGAAATTAGCCCTGGGCGTGCAGGCCCTGCTCTGGAGCGGGATTAACACTGATATTTCAGGGCTATCCCCAGAAAATGGCTAGTGCGATAGGAGGTTGGTACTTAATTGTAGAATTGTCATTGACCACCGTAGCCCAGGGCTTGGGCTCTGGACCAATACAAAATGGCGTGAACATGGGCTAAAGCAGCCCATTATGGTTTTATAAATGTAGCAAAACCACTACGTAGAAATACTTAGAGGTAAAAGTCCTGTATTCCACGTTTTCAAAATGTATCAAAATCTTTTGAAAATTGCCGATCTACAAGCTCACAATGCTATTTTCAAATAGCCAAAGTATAAAATACCTGTAACTAAAGTTTTCAAATAATTTTAGTCTCATGTGTAGTGGAGTAGAATTATAAATAAAGTATTGAAAAATGGACATCTTCGAGTAAAGTAAAAGTGCCTCTAAATTGTACTTAAGCACAGTACTTAAGTAAATGTACTTAGCTACCACTGACCTTGAGTATGTGACTGCTCTTCAGTTTGCCATGCATGCTCTCATACTGGGAGGTGAGACCTGCTAGTACAGCAAACCTGGGCAGAGAATAAATTCACATCAAAACGTTTGTTGAAGACAACACCCACGTTGTTGCATTAACATAGCTAACAATTCAACATTTTACAGGTTCAGAGACTGAAAAGGTTCATTTCAGCGTCTCACCATTTGTGGCATTCAGCGTTCAGCCCATTCTTCTTTAGTGCAATCTCCGCCTCCTCGCGGCCTGTGAGAAGTTAAAGCTTAAGATATGACAGTCGTAAAAAAGGTTGGGATAATATCAAATCATGGAATTTTCTAACAATGCTAATTTCACACAGCTGATGTTTCAACTTGGCACAGCACCTGGAGAAGCACTCTTTGATCATCCAACTATACACAATTGAGATTTCAACTTGCATATGTCCTGTACTTTTCAGGATTCAAATTCAAAAACATCAATCTGCTACTTTTGCGTGACGATGTAGTATGA
This sequence comes from Gymnoscopelus microlampas, assembly GCF_963454915.1. Taxonomy (NCBI): domain Eukaryota; kingdom Metazoa; phylum Chordata; class Actinopteri; order Myctophiformes; family Myctophidae; genus Gymnoscopelus; species Gymnoscopelus microlampas. Next base: position 17,453,647 of record NC_139953.1, read on the forward strand.
TCAAGAAGGGCGTTAATTTACGATAATAAAATAAAAAGTTAAAATATGGAGATAGGAGATTTCTGCCCGACAGCAAGGATATAAACTACCTGTGTGTAAGTACATTACCCTGCTCTGCATAGGATTTCTATATACTGTATAGTATATAAACTACCTGTGTGTAAGTACATTACCCTGCTCTGCATAGGATTTCTATATACTATATAGTATATAAACTACCTGTGTGTAAGTACATTAACCTGCACTGCATAGGATTTCTATATACTGTATAGTATATAAATTAGCTGTGTGTAAGTAAGTACATTACCCTGCTCTGCAAAGGATTTCTTCTCCTGCTTGTCCTCTGTTGAGTCGAACATGTCACTGTATGCCCGTGCCAGTCGCCATAGAAACTCCCGGCTGTCTCCGTACTGTGAATGTGATGTCATGGCAACAGGGAAAAGAACATTTATAGTCTCATCCACAGACAAATGAAGATAAGCAAATATAGAACACCATTTATCCATAGTCATGTAACCATTTATACATCAGTCATTTTCCACATTTGAATATATCCAAGTGGATAATGCATGACCGCCCTGCACTGGAGTCTAATTTTCAACCGATAAAATACGCAAAGCAAATGACAACAGTACAGTGTGGGATGTAGACTCAGAACAGGTAAAATTTGGGGGGCACGGTGGCACAGTCGGTAGTGCTGTCGCCTCACAGCTAGAAGGTCCTGGGTTCGATTCCCGCAGGGGACGCTGTGGGCGCTGAGGGCGTGTTCTCTCCTCCGCGTCATCAGTGCCCATACCCTAGGTGGGGTTGGCGAAAGGGCCTTTCTGTGTGGAGTTTGCATGTTCTCCCCGTGTTCCCTAGGGTAGGTACCCTCACAAAAACATGCAGTAATCCTGGTCACTATACTGCCTCCCCCTGGCCAGCCGGGGCGCCTGATGGAGGGGAAAGGAACTGGTTGGAATAACGTGTTCCTTCCACGCGCTACGTCCAACCAGGGAAACTCTCCCCTGTCAGGTGACAAGAAGGTCAGTTGGCTCTCATGCACTGAAGGAGGCATGAGCTCGGCCCTGGCCTCCCTAGGTTGGCAGAGGGAAGGTAGTGCCCAGGATTACAGCTTAGGCATTGGCACTGGGTGTAAAATATAGGGGTTACAAAATCGTGGGATAAAAATAAAAAAAAAAAAAAAAAGAACAGGTAAAATTTAAGATGCAAGCTTTCCTTTAACCACATGAACCCTAGCGTCCCTATTCTGGGCAAGTCATAATAATAATAATAAGCAAACATTCATCGAAAATAGGTTTGGTGTGTAGAGGGATAAAAGGAGGGGGCCTAGGAGAGACCCCTGGGGGGCACAGCTTAGGATGTTCACACACCTCTACCTCTCACTCACCTGTGCTCTGTTGGCGAGCAGCAGACGGAAGCCCTCCACTTTGAGGGTGGCGTCACCCGTGTGGAGGATGTCACTCTGTGCCAACAGCAGAGCCAGCTCCCCGCTGGGAACTTCAGCCACCATCTCCAGCACTTCCAGCCTTTCCTCTCTTTCCTCTTTCTGTTCCCCTTCTTCTTCCTCCACTTCCTCATCCTGCGAGTCTTCCTGACGCAGGGTGAGAATGGTGGCGCAACTCTTCTCCTCCTCGTCCTCCTCATCCTCCTCCGACTCCTGTTCCGGCTCCCTCCCGCCCCCCTCCTCCCTGTCCGTGTCACGGTCCGTGTAGTCGGATTCAGCATAGGCTGTGGAGTACCTGGGATATTACAAAGGGTATAAACTGTAATGCACATGCTCATCACACCGTTAGTCAAGGACTCAAGGTACACAATGAGTGGATCATGTACAGATTTACTACTTTCTCAAATATATAATTATAATTATTAACTTTCATTTATAATCATTATTATTATTAACTTCCATTTATTCCATGAAGCCTAACAACTTGATGCATTAGAATACAAGCAATTAAGTGTCTTGAGAGCCGTGAGGACCCAAGTTCGAATTTGACTTCCGGTCTCGTCTCCTGTTTCTGTCCTTGTCCTGTCTCTCTACACTCTCCTATCTAATGAAAAAAAAAAAACAACAACAACAACAACAACAACAACAACAATAAAAGCCATAATAATATAGACAGCATCAGCATATTTGAAATTTTGATTGATGTCTGGTTGTGTTGGTGAGACTGAGTGAGATTGCCATTTCCATTTCTCAAAAAGGATATGTTTGTGGATGAAATTCATTACTACTGAGTAATACTGGGAACCAATATTAGCAACACAAGGTGCCATAAAATAACCACTAGGAAAGCTAGGAAATTATCCCTCATAATCTCCAAGCCCTTCTTTGAAGCCTATTAAAAATGAAACAATTCTAAGATTAATTTGAGGATCTTGAGAATGATCAGGGTCTTCTATATTTCCCAAATTCATAGTAAGATTGTATTATGTTATCACACATCCTATTCAGACCTACAGTACTATTGTACTTCTTGGAAGATTCTGTACGTGGTAGTAGTACTGTGGTACTGAATCTAAATCACAGACACATACCCTCCTTCACTGGTCTCCCCTTCATACGTGCTGGCATTGCCCTGGCTGGCAGTGAAGTAAACAGAACTGGAGCTCTGAGAGTCGGCACGGTCCCTGTGGATGTGACGGCGGCGGCGTGCCCGCTGGCTGTCCTCCACACCTTTCCTGAACACAAAAGTGAAGATGCATAATAAAAACCAGATGGTTGACCCCTGAAAAAAACAATTGCCTGTTTAGTCAATCTGCCAATTTATACCCCTTGAACAATGACCTACATTACATGGTCCCGGTCTCTGCTCACCTCCGCTGCTGGCCTGGGGAGGGTTAGATTGACCAGAAGAGTAACACGTGCAACAGTTCACGTTTAACATTGTTTCTTGGTAATGGGAACCTCCCAGGCAGCGATAGGAACTGACCCAGGTGGTCAACCAGACAGCTGTAGCAGTCGCTACTGGTGCAGCAAAAAGGACATAATTGACAATTCTCTGACGGTTTCCCACCCGCAAAAACACAGCCTATTACATTAGTTTAACCAACCGGCCAAGCCAGAGAAGGAATGAAACGCCTTGCATCCTGCAGTGTGTATAGTTTCAATGTAGAGATTATTGATGTTTTGATATTATACTATTTAGACTGATGATAGGTTCTTGGTTTACCTATGATCCTAGATTACTATTTCTATGCATTTTGATGTATTACCTCGTGCTGTCCTTGCTTACTGCAAGTCACTCTGGATTAAGAGCGTCTGCTAAACGCCTAAATTGTAAATTGTTAACTCCAGTCTCTGCCGTGGTTGGTGCATAAAACTCCTCAGCCACTTGGCACTTTGGTGCTGACAAGGTTTTCTACTTTATTACAGGTCCTCCTGGAGTTCCCAGAAGTTCTAGCATAATTCCACCACCAACCAGCCCTGCTTCTCTCACTACATTGTCAAATGCAAAGACAACCTTTTAAATCACCTGCCGTCCTTATTTTGGGCATGTTGTTATAGGTGAAAATTGTCGAAAATGGTCAAAAGTTGTCAAAAGAAATAGCAGATCTACAAGTTCACAATGCATTGACCACCAAGGTGGTTTGGGGTACAACTGACTTGACATCTTGGATGATCTGCGAGGCGATGTCCTGCAGGCCGCCCCTCAGCTCGGCCACCTCGGTGCGCAGTGAGGACACGCAGCTCAGCACCTGGTCCAGCTGGTTCCTCAACTCCAGCTGCTGCTCCGGGGACAGGCCCTGGACCACTGCCTCCACCGCTGCCATCGCCTGCTGCTGGGCCTCCGCCTCTGGAGGACAGAACGGGGTGGGGGAAGGTGGAGTAGGGCGTAGCGGCGGGCGGGTGGGATCAAGCAGAAGTGGTGGTGGTTTTGATGGGTGAGGGGAGAGGGTGGTGGTAGGTAGATGAAACAGATTTAGTCTCCTATTTTACAGTACATTAAGTGGACAATATTTAATTTTCCCACTTCTTTCTACTGTTCACTGTTAAACTTATCTAAGGGATTGGGTAAGCATTTGGTTAACAGGGAAATCCAAGTAATATGTTGACCAATCTTGTTACAAAACATTTGGGACTTGCCAAGTAAAAGGCATAACTCTCAGCTGCTCGAATGAATCCACACTCAGCAGAGTCAGATTGAACAGGGCTATGCATGTGAATAGATAGATATTTAACATTTGATTACTGTACCATATTCATATTGTATAAGATAACAGCAGGTTGAATAAATAGGTGGCAGGCCACTCTCATGATCATCATGATTCATGAGCACTAACAAATCTTCATATTGGCTGACTTAAGACCTTCGATGGCTATCTCACACACACACACACACACACACACACACACACACACACACACACACACACACACACACACACACACACACACACACACACACACACACCTTATAGGATAAAGTTAGAAACTGCCTTGCCAACAAACATGCACCTGCAGCACACAAACCCACCATTGTATCAAGGTCACAATGTCTTCCATTGCAATACTAGTTTATTACCTACCTAGTACCTTTAGGCCTGTCACAATTATTACATAATCGCCTAATTGTCATTATTTGAGATCATTTGTCGCAATTATTTTGTATAATCGTCATAATCGTTTCCATGTTGAAAAATGTTCATACAATTTCAAATATTTTCCAAAAATAGCAGATCAGCTATTTCTGCTATTTTAGAATACAATTATGAAATATGTAATTTATTTGTTTATTTAAAGGACGACTTCACCCATTTTCAACCTATCTTCATATAATTGGTCCTCAATAATCCTCATTATAATATGGTACCATTTTTGTCTACTCTGCGTCTTGAGGAGGGCTGTGGACAGTTCAGAAACCCACCCACCAGTGACATCATCGATGGGAAATCCAAGCTCTTTTTTTTTTCTTTTTTTCTCTTTAAATTTTATCCCACGATTTTGTAACCCCTATTTTTTCACCCAGTGCCAATGCCTAAGCGTGTAATCCTGGGCACTACCTTCCCTCTGCCAACCTAGGGAGGCCAGGGCCGAGCTCATGCCTCCTTCAATGCATGAGAGTCAACTGACCTTCTTATCACCTGACAGGGGAGAGTTTCCCTGGTTGGACATAGCGCGTGGAAGGAACACGTTATTCCAACCAGTTCCCTTCCCCTCCATCAGGGGGGGAATCCAAGCTAATAGAAACTGCAGGCTTTCTATTCCTGGAAAGTTAGCATGCTATAATGGAAGCCAGTGTTCTGGCATTAATAACAATCTAAATTAAAACATTTAAATAGTGTTTGATTAGAAAGCCTAAAGGCCAAACAGAAATTAAGTTTGTATTCATGTTCCAATGCCAAAAACAATTATTTGTGTGACAATTAATCGTCAACTTAAATGTGCAATCGTGACAACCCTACCTTGAGCATCATCCAGTGACTCCTGCAGCAGTGTCATTGGTCCATGATGATCGGCGCTGCTGCTGTCAAACGGTCGAGGAGCCACTGGACTAGTGGCCCCACCACCATGATGACTGGCCCCCAGCAGCAGCGTTCTGTGTGATCTCCTCCTGGTGACTTCTTTGTAGATGATGAATGCTATCAGACCGAGCCCAGCGGTGGCTGACACGGCCAGTCCTATCAACCCACTCCTACCCAACGACGAGTTCATCATCACGCTTCTCTGATCTCTCCACAACAACCACGATACAAACCAGGCGAAAATAATGCAAACTGGCAGGTATTAAAATAATATCTATATACACGTCTTCAAATGGCGTTAACTATTCGTACTTGAGAAGCTTGTCCGACTCATCATGACAGTAACCTAAGGTAATGTGTAATAAATGTCGTTAGGAGACGCTACCCACCGTTATGATCATCATCAACAGTCAACACCAAAGCAGCGAGCTGTCACACACGAACTAACGTGGTCGGATCTATGCTTCACATGTGCTTTTCTTCTTGAGCTCCTTTCTCACCACATTACAAAATTGATTATTTAGGCTACCTACCGCACGCGTCTAAGCATGCAAAACATTATCTAAAGATATATACGAGCTTTGACCTCAAACGCTACAAAACACCACCATGATGATGATGGTAATGCTTTCGTTTTATACGTACGCGTCGCGTCGTCGATTTGTTATTATGCCAATCATAGTTATTATAATATATCTAGAGGGCGGACTGCCCCGCCCCCACCGATTTATTTCAAGGAAAGTTGCGCACAAGCGCATGAAGCAGCCGAAAGTGCCTCTACATCTTGGATTGGCTCCAATAATGGAGCCAATAGAGCAGGCGCACTAGCGTTTCAGATGGAAGAAGCATGCGCAGTAGCGTCCTAAATGCTGAAGTCCTGCAATACCGGATTTGGCCACCAGGCTTCTGACGCTTCAACAATTCTCCCCCATTCTGGGTGCTTGATGCCAATGAAGTGCCAACAGCAACACGACACATCCGGCTTGAAATGCTCTCGGTATTACAACAATAAAAGTTCTCATGACTCAAGTCTATTTCTCATCAACCGAACCATTCTTTATTCAGTCTATGAAGAAAAGTCATCATACGTCATACGTGCAAAAGTGCCTTTTTTAAGAACAAGGCTAGGAGTTATTAACTTATCTTACAAAGTGCCTATCAAACTATTATCTTTATTAATAGACTCTTATTTTAATAATATATAATATATCGGTTGTAGCCTACATGGAGCACCAGGTTTGGCATAAAAATATCTACAGTAGCTATCTAGTCAGTTGTTTCCCATACGGGACAGGGGTTTTATGCTTTACAGTTTTGTCAGTGCACAAAGTTTGTCTGTAATGAAGAGCGTCATCATAGTAATGGGAAACAGTGTCACTGCAGAAACACACCATACTATTGTCAAAAAATACCATTAAACTAAGGTCCACGTCATGAGAGAGTGTACTGTGTTACATTTGTCTGGACACTGACCCTACAGTAATTGAACAACAGAGACTTTGAGGATGTTTAATTACACAACATATGCATTTTATAATATATGGACTTAAAAAAAAGGTGCCTATACTACTCTCCTATGGCAATAGGAAACAAGCCCACATCTCCAAGATGTAGCTTTTGGAGCTCTTGAACCTAGCTCTGGCATGGCAAGTCTCACCCATGTGCAACTAGCATATAAGCCTAGTGGCAGACCAACGTGTTACTCTATCTGGCCTCTGGCCGCACTTGGACCTGGGCCTGGTCCACAGAGCTGTTGCAGGAGTCGGACTGGGGTGCAAACCATAGACTGTACCAAGGACCTGGTGTGTGCCACCCAGGAACTAGGATGTCTGATGTGGGTGGCTTTTCAATCGCTTTACAATGGCTTTTCGGAGCTGTAGGCAGAATGTACGACAAACATAAAATACACAACTTTTTGTAACTTTATAAAACAAATATTTTATTTTAATATAGTTTAGTATGTATCTGTATTTTCTGTATTTTGTATAGTATACTCAACATACCTTTGGATCCATCAGTGTCCCAAACACTAAAACGAAGAAACCCTAAATGAAAAAATAAAGGGAAGTGTTTTATTTCTGACTGTATAGGCCTACAGCAGTATAGTAATTAATGTACAGCATGAATCCATACCCAATAAAAAACAATACCACTTCTATGCCCATATAGGTGGGTAGGAGTAGCGAGGAAGGTCAGTCTCTGGTGGTCGTTCAGAGGCCGACACTCCTCGCTACTCCTTAATTCATTTTGACTTTTATTGATTCATTTTGACTAATGGCACACTTTGGTGAGTTTTTTTTGCAATACCTGTAATGAGTTGAAGAATGCGAAGGCGATATGGATTCCAATATTTGTTGGAGACGTCATAGTTCCCACTCCCAGACCCCAGGTCAATCCAAAGACAAAAGTCAAATTGGCAAAGTTTATTAAGGTCCCGGACAAGACCTTGAAGACCTTCTTAAAGACCGTCTTTGTCTGGGCAAAATCCACACACCTCTCCGAACCCACACGCCTCTCCTCATCATTGTTTTGGGTGCCTGTTTGGTGGGGAGGGTTACAAGTGCAGATACACATCCTGGCCAAGCATCCTGCGATGACCTTCTTTTCCTCTGACTGGGCAGAACCCCCACGCCAATCCTCATCATTGTTTTGGGTGACTGTTTGGTGGGGATGGGTAGATCGGCAGATACCCATCCAATTCACACGCATTTCCTCCATGCATTTATTAAACAAGACCACGATCACAATCACGGCGTTTATCAAAACAATGACCAAGGCAGGAATCACAAACGCAAGGACGGCTTTCGTCTTGTGCCAGTTTAGCCAACAAGTGTTGTATTCTCTGATGTAGCCACTGCTGCCCGCTGTAGAGGCAATGGTGACAACTGCTATAATTAAAGGGCATATGTAGCCCAAACAGCTACCGATGGCGAGCCAGGTCGAACGGACCGGGTTGTCGAGGGGCCTGATGATGGTTGTGTAAAACTGGAGAATGCCATACACAAGTATCCAAAAGAACATGACAAGGTAGAACCAGTGAATAAAAAATGTTGCCGCGGTGCATAGATTGACTGGAACTCTGTAATCTTCCCCTGGATTTTCAAGGGGGTTGTCCGCAATTGCTGATCCAATGATGAAGCAGATGTTTGCACCGAGCAGAAACACAGCAATGTTCACAATACAAACATGAGTTATGTATGGCATGTTTTCATTATTTTGACCATTGCGACTGGTCGCGCCTTCCCAAAATACTCGCTCGACGATGAGACAAATGACCAAGCATCCCATTGATATCCCTACGCCAATGTACGAGATTATGTCCAGTAAAACTTTAATTTCTGGGGGAATGTCAATTGACATAAGAATTGTGAAGGAGGTCAGGTGGGTGCAGTTACAGGTGACGGTATCATTTATGTCTGACACAAAAGTACACCCCTCGTGGTCCCATCCGCCAAAGTTATCAAAAAGTGCGAAGTTCCAGAAGACGCACTGTGGGCTCAATGTCAATGATGTGTTTTGTTTGTCAAAACGTATTATCACATTTTCAACTGTTGTGTTCAGCTTGACCATCAGCACTTTGCCATTGATGGTGTTCTCATAGCTGGTTTCGTTGCTGGTGGTATTGAAGCTGCTGGCGTTGAAGCTGGCATTCCTGGGAGGCAGGATGTTGTTGAGGGCAAAGACAGTGGTGGTAATGAAGAGGTTGGTAGCACTCGTGTTTAGAATGTCGAGGGCGACACTAGAGTTAATGTCTGCCTTGTACGAGTTGTTGAACCTTGTTCTGGTCAGCAGGATGAGGTCGGTTGTTATATTAAACTCGCCCTCCAAGGCGTCGTTGATAGATTCCAGTGACATTAGAAACCTTGAGCTGGCGTTGAGGGTTTCGTTGGTGTTCAGAATGACCCAGGATTCTGTTGCTGCTTCAGCAATGATGACATCAACTGTTTCCAGGATATCCTGCAGACAAAACAGCATTTCTCTGTCAGGGTGTTAAAATGTTTATCTTGCTTCGAGCTACAAAATATTGCTTAATACTTTAAGGAATGTACTAACTGGCATAATAAAGCTCCTTCAGTGGTTCTCAATTTGATGTTTTAGTGATGAACACTTTCCTATTTCATCAGGTCATTCATCTAGTGTTTCATATTTGTATTTAAATGAAAACAAGCAGTGTTCTGGGTCCGCAGTATCAGAGTTAAGAATTATTCACCTACTCCATAATAGAATTCTATATATTTTTTATGAATATCCTTTTTTGAGCTGAAGGCAAGGCTATAAGGGGATTTCTTCCGCCTGCTTACCGTCATGACAGTTTCATTGACATCAACGGCTTTCTCTGCAATGTTGCCCAGGATGCTAATAAGAGCATATATGGTTGCACTCGAACCAGTAATTTCTGTTTGCAGTGCTTGTACCTCCTCAGTTAGATTTGCCACAAAAACTGGAACTGTGTACTTATCCAAATCCTAAAAGAATCAAACATGTTAATTGTATGGTACCAATAATACATCACACTTATATAGCGCTTTTCATAGTACCCAAAGTCGCTTTACAAAACAAATCAAGAACATTCTGTTATACCAGTGGTTCTCAACCTTTTTTAGGTCAAGGACCCCCAAATTAATATGTGATGTCTATTTAGCTGTGGACTGGGCCCCCATCTGGAAATATCTTGTACCAAAGACCCTCATACATGATAAGTGTTGTTAAACTGTTTCGAAAAATATTCCACTTATAAAATAAAATAAAAATCGTTTTTTGGAAAGTAGCTGATCTACACCTCACAACAAGTCACATCATGATGCGTTGTGAGCTTGTAGATCAGCTATTTTCAAATGTATGATGTGTATAGGGTTAAAGTGGTTAAACTGATTTAGCTGGGGACCTCCTGGAACGCCCTCGAGGACGCCTGGGGGTCCTCAGAGCCCACTTTGAGAACCACTGGTGTAAGTGATTCCCCTTCATGTGATGGTATTCCCTTTAAAGATAGAAAATGAATGGGTTCTTCTACCTGGGATATAGTTAGAAGATCTTGAATTTCTTTTACAATACAACTATCCTCCAGAAGTGTCCATTGTCCACTGGCCTTACATTGGAAAACTATTTTTCCCACCTGGCCGCGATCACATGCTCTTTCTGATATGTCTCCTTCTCGTCCACTACCATTCTCCTCATCTTTACACGTAGGACCTTGTGCCAAGTGCATGGAAATAAGTATGCAGTTATTTCCATGCAAAATGAATGACGACTGCAACAATAATACATACCGGCTATAATAATAATAATTCTACCGCGTATAAGTGTAATAATAATAATGATAATAATTCATTTCTATTACAAATTTGTTTTGGCACTTTAGTAGTGGTACAGTGGGAAAGTCCTGGGTTGAATTCCCACCCCAGGCCAACTGCAGACAGTAAATTGTTTTACTTACTCTCACCGAAGATTTTCAGAATTGTTGTCATCTCATAATTGGGTGTAATCACTCTACATCTAAATTGTTTTTCGTCTTCACTAGTTTCTCCGCAGTTTCCCATTATGTAATTGTGGTGGATGCAGTAGTAATCTTGATCCAGTTCCACATCTGTGAACATTTAATCATATTGGTGAATTATAGGCAGCTGTGTGTGTATAGCTTTTATTGTTGTCCCAGAAGTGCACTGTGATGAGTCATTCTTTCTTTAATTTTTTAGCCGCATGCGCTAGCAGTGCGGCTCTATAAACAGCACTAGTCTTAGTCCGACACCCGAGTGAAAAGTGTCGACACCTGAGTGAAAAGTGTCGACACCTAAGTGTCATTGGCTGTCCTGACTGTCCATCACACTTCCCCCCTTTTAAGCCCCCCTTTTAAGCCAATGGGGAGACGGAAATGTAATGGAGACGTTAGTCAACAAATTAGACGAGACGAAAATGTTAGGGCGGGACGAATGGAGAAGAGATCCAATCAGAATTACTCTTTTTGAGGGACTAGTTGGGAAGGGATCCAATCAGAACGATCCTCATTGTTAAGTTAGGTTGAACCACCCGGAAGCAGACCATATTAGGGGCCAGCATGGATGAACACAAATCACAACAAGGCAACGCACGGAGTTACACAGCAGAGAGAGAGAGAAAGGGAGACAGCTTCAGCCAGGAGGGTTAGCCTAAATGCTAGCGTGCTTCATTAGACCTAGTTTGGCTATTCAGTTATTATTTGCCCATGTTCACACTGACTTCAATCTTAGCTATTGTTGGGAAGACCCGTGTGGTGTCACAAAATGTTGCCACCACTTATATAAAAAACATTAGAGCGTTAATTTGCGACGAATGTTGCCAGGTTTGGCGAGAGAAACAAGCAATCCAAAAAACAAGTAATCAGGTCTATGAAAAGATTGGGACCAAAAAAGCCTGCCACATGCGGCTTTATTATGACTTTGGTCATACTTGTTTCTTTTCTAAGACTATTTTTAGGCATTTTATGCTTTATTATATAAGAGAGAGTAGAGACAGGAAGCCGAGGATTGAGAGAGAAAGATGTGCAAAAAATGGTTCTGGCTGGAAGACGCCGATGTGCCCCACCAACCCATTCTTACCTGAAGGTAAGACGGATCCGTCCACATTCTCCCACTGGACTTTATAGAGGCGTTGCACGCAACATTCAAGTTTGATGATTTCTTTATCTTCCTGACAGTGGTGGTTGAGAATGCTATCGGCTCGTATGTTGGGAGCTTGTTTGATGACATCAGTTGACATCTCTCCATTCTTGACGAACCTCACTGCGGTACCTTCCAGGCTGCATTCATAACTCCCTGGGATAAAAGTGAAGCCAGAATTATTTGATGAATCAGTACAATGTGAAATTGTTCTTCTACATGTGAGTTACAATATGGTGGTGATCTAGAATATTGTACAAAGGTCTTGTCTGTATTCAGTCCAAAAAGACACAGCAAAGGCAGGGAGAAAGGGGATCTCTCTCTCTCACACACACACACACACACACACACACACACACACACACACACACACACACACACACACTTATTTGTTAATTAAGTCAGAAATCTGGTCTGAAATCCCCTTCGACCGTGTCATCGGCAGGTCATTTTATGAGCTAGTCACAGACCGCCACTGAGACACAGAGCAAGTAGACAGAAATGGCACAATCCATCAAATTCTTTCGTTTAACAAACTGCACATGTGGTAAGGTAGTCAGAACACAACTAATTTTGTATTACTGAACTTTATGAACTGTGGCTGCGTTGCACTGATATTGAGTTCTGATTGGTCATAAAAGGTCATGGTAGCAATTGGTACTTACCACTATCATCAGCAATAATGTTCTCAATTGTAAGACTGGAGGTCTGGTCACTAAGAGAGACTTTAAACCTTCCAAAGCTTGCAACATTCCTCCGATTGTATTGCCACTGATAACGAGTAACTTTGCCCATGTTCACGTTCTCAGAAGAATCTGGACCACATGTCACCTTCATGGGTTGACCAGTATACGTTCTCGGAAAGGTGATTGGAATTTTACCTTGGGAAGATGTGAACAGGATCAGTTTATCTTTTTTCCATCCGATTACAAATTGATGACATCATTTTTCTGTAGCTTATTTTAGAAACGTACTCTTGTAAGTTGTCAAAACTTGGCCATCAACAGGCAGACCGTCATTTTCCAAGGCAAGTGGGAGTCCAGCATTTGCTTCTTCTATTACCGTTGCTGGTGTTTCGAATGTTGTTTGTAGAACGTAGTTTACAATAGTGCTTCCTTGTCTGTTAGTAAGAACAAACCAGGAGCAAAGTTGAGAACATAAATGTGACACACAGCCCTACATCTAAATGTCTGTATTTGTTACTATAAAATACTGTACCTAAATTCTGTTACTGTAACAGAAATGAACCGGGATTCCGGGAATATACCGGGAATATCCAGGATTCCTTGATATTGTCTTTTCAACTGCAAATGAAATGACACTTTGAAAGACAGGGACATAGCAATATGAAAAACAATTGAATGAAATGGAGATGAGACTGGATTTCATTTAAAAAAACACACACACACACACACACACACACGCACGCACGCACACTTACCACTTTCTCCACCTGTTCTTTAAGATCTTTGTATTCTTGAGTATTTGGATATTTTAACTCCTCTGTGAAAAGCCTTTTAAGCCTAACTGACAAGCTGTGAGATTCTGGGTGAAGATAAAATCAAAGACAGTATACTGTAGTTGCATGGATTGTCTTGTATGCAATTGACCATATCGTCTCTGTCGGGTGGAAACCTCATACTTCCAAAACTATGGAGTTACTAAACTGTTACTTTTCAGGATTCAAATAAAAAAATAGCACGTTTCGAGCTTGTAGTAGATCTGCTCAATTATTTTGTGTGACGCTGTAGTATGATCAAGTACGGCATTAACAAAAAAACACAAAAAGTACAAATATGGAGATAAGAGGTTTCTGCCCCGACAGCAATGATATACATTCCCACGGTGGACAATTTGCTCTTATGTCATACTCAGTATGAATATCATCGCTGTCCATACTTTCATGAAATGTAAAAAAAAGAAGAAGCTGCATTCCAATGGATCCAATGAAGTTATTATTTAGTCAAAAGCTCTTGTTAATACTTTTCATTGTTTCATTATTTATTTATTTTTTCAAAAGTTTCAAAAATTTAAAAAGAATGTCAAAGTACTTCAAATCATTTAGAAAATAGCAAAACAAATAAAAAGAAGATCTACAAGCTCACAATACATCATGATGTGACGCGTTGAGCTTGAAGACACTGTCATACAGCATAAGTGTACAACCTAAGTATAAAAGGGGGGGGGCAATGTTTTTTAAACACTTTAAAAACACTGGTTGTTGTTGTTGTTGTTGCTTCTGTTGTTGCTCTGACTGTGGTACTGCAGTAGTAGTTGGCTCTGTAATTACATTTATTCATAGGCATAGGAACTATTATAAGAGCAGAGTTCCCCACCCCGCAATGTTTTTTAAACACTTACTGGTTGTTGTTGTTGTTGTTGTTGTTGTTAGTGGTGGTGGTTTTGTTGTTGTTGTTGTTGGTGGCGGTGGTGGTTTTGTTGTTGTTGTTGTTGTTGTTGTTGTTGTTGTTGTTGGTGGTGGTGGTGTCGTTGTTGTTGTTGTTGGTGGTGGTTTTGTTGTTGTTGTCGTTGTTGTTGGTTTTGTTGTTGTTGGTGGTTTTGTTGTTGTTATCGTTGTTGTTGTTGTTGGTGGTGGTGGTTTTGTTGTTAGTGGTGGTGTTGTTGTTGTTGTTGGTGGTGGTTTTGTTGTTGTTGTTGTTGGTGGTTTTGTTGTTAGTGGTGGTGTTGTTGTTGTTGTTGGTGGTGTCGTTGTTGTTGGTGGTGGTGGTTTTGTTGTTAGTGGTGGTGTTGTTGTTGTTGTTGTTGGTGGTGGTGTCGTTGTTGTTGGTGGTGGTTTTGTTGTTGTTGGTGGTTTTGTTGTTGTTGTTGGTGGTTTTGTTGCACCAGCAGTAGTTGGACTGGCTGTAGTAGTTGAAGCAGCAGTAGTTGGACCGGCTGTAGTTGGACCGGCTGTAGTTGCAACAGCTGTAGTTGGACCGGCTGTAGTTGCAGCTGCAGTAGTTGGACCGGCTGTAGTTGCAGAAGCAGTAGTTGGACCGGCTGTAGTTGCAGAAGCAGTAGTTGGACCGGCTGTAGTTGCACCAGCCGTAGTTGGACCGGCTGTAGTTGCAGCAGCAGTAGTTGGACCAGCTGTAGTTGGACCGGCTGTAGTTGCACCAGCAGTAGTTGGACCGGCTGTAGTTGAAGCAGCAGTAGTTGGACCGGCTGTAGTTGCACCAGCAGTAGTTGGACCGGCTGTAGTTGAAGCAGCAGTAGTTGGACCGGCTGTTGTTGCACCGGCTGTGGTAGTTGTTAGGCCAGCTTTTGTAGTTGGTGTGGCAGCAGTGGTAATTGGGGCAGCTGTGAAAGTTGTTGCAACAGCTGTGGTAGTTGTTGGGCCCACTGTAGTAGCACCAGCAGTAGTTGGACCGGCTGTAGTTGCACCAGCAGTAGGTGGACCGGCTGTAGTTGCACCTGCAGTAGTTGGACTGGCTGTAGTTGCAGCAGAAGTAGTTGGACCGGCTGTAGTTGCACCAGCAGTAGCTGGACTGGCTGTAGTTGGACCCACGGTAGTTGCAGCAGCGGTAGTTGGACCAGCTGTAGTTGCACCTGCAGTAGTTGGACCGGCTGTAGTTGCAGAAGCTGTAGTTGGACCGGCTGTAGTTGCAGCAACAGTAGTTGGACCTGTTGTAGTTGCACCAGCAGTAGTTGGACCGGCTGTAGTTGCAGAAGCAGTAGTTTCACCGGCTGTAGTTGCAACAGCAATAGTTGGCCCGGCTGTAGTTGCAGAAGCAGTAGTTGGACTGGCTGTAGTTGCACCAGCAGTAGTTGGAACCACTGTAGTTGAAGCAGCAGTAGTTGGACCGGCTGTAGTTGCAGCAGCAGTAGTTGTACCGGCTGTTGTTGCACCAGCTGTGGTAGTTGTTAGGCCTGCTGTTGTAGTTGGTGTGGCAGCGGTGGTAGTTGTTGGGGCAGCTGTGGTAGTTGTTGTACCCACTGTAGTTGCACCAGCAGTAGTTGGACCGGCTGTAGTAGTTGAAGCAGCAGTAGTTGGACCGGCTGTAGTTGGACCGGCTGTAGTTGCAGCAGCAGTAGTTGCACCAGCAGTAGTTGGACCGGCTGTAGTTGCAGAAGCAGTAGTTGGACCGGCTGTAGTTGCACCAGCCGTAGTTGGACCGGCTGTAGTTGCAGCAGCAGAAGTTGGACCAGCTGTAGTTGGACCAGCTGTAGTTGCACCAGCAGTAGTTGGACCGGCTGTAGTTGAAGCAGCAGTAGTTGGACCGGCTGTTGTTGCACCAGCAGTAGTTGGACCGGCTTTAGTTGCACCAGCAGTAGTTGGACCAGCTGTAGTTGGACCAGCTGTAGTTGGACCGGCTGTAGTTGCACCAGCAGTAGTTGGACCGGCTGTAGTTGAAGCAGCAGTAGTTGGACCGGCTGTTGTTGCACCAGCTGTGGTAGTTGTTAGGCCAGCTGTTGTAGTTGGTGTGGCAGCGGTGGTAGTTGGGGCAGCTGTGACAGTTGTTGCAACAGCTGTGGTAGTTGTTGGGCCCACTGTAGTTGCACCAGCAGTAGTTGGACCAGCTGTAGTAGTTGAAGCAGCAGTAGTTGGACCGGCTGTAGTTGGACCGGCTGTAGTTGGACTGGCTGTAGTTGGACCGGCTGTAGTTGGACCGGCTGTAGTTGCAGCAGCAGTAGTTGAACCGGCTGTAGTTGCACCAGCAGTAGTTGGACCGGCTGTAGTTGCAGAAGCAGTAGTTGGACCGGCTGTAGTTGCACCAGCCGTAGTTGGACCGGCTGTAGTTGCAGCGGCAGAAGTTGGACCGGTTGTTGTTGCACCAGTAGTAGTTGGACCGGCTGTAGTTGCACCAGCAGTAGTTGGACCAGCTGTAGTTGGACCGGCTGTAGTTGCACCAGCAGTAGTTGGACCGGCTGTAGTTGAAGCAGCAGTAGTTGGACCGGCTGTTGTTGCACCAGCTGTGGTAGTTGTTAGGCCAGCTGTTGTAGTTGGTGTGGCAGCGGTGGTAGTTGGGGCAGCTGTGACAGTTGTTGCAACAGCTGTGGTAGTTGTTGGGCCCACTGTAGTTGCACCAGCAGTAGTTGGACCGGCTGTAGTTGCACTTGCAGTAGTTGGACTGGCTGTAGTTGCAGCAGAAGTAGTTTTACCGGCTGTAGTTGCACCAGCAGTAGTTGGACTGGCTGTAGTTGCACCAGCAGTAGCTGGACTGGCTGTAGTTGGACCCACGGTAGTTGCAGCAGCGGTAGTTGGACCGGCTGTAGTTGCAGAAGCTGTAGTTGGACCGGCTGTAGTTGCAGCAACAGTAGTTGGACCTGTTGTAGTTGCACCAGCAGTAGTTGGACCGGCTGTAGTTGCAGAAGCTGTAGTTGGACCGGCTGTAGTTGCAGCAACAGTAGTTGGACCTGTTGTAGTTGCACCAGCAGTAGTTGGACCGGCTGTAGTTGCAGAAGCTGTAGTTGGACCGGCTGTAGTTGCAGCAACAGTAGTTGGACCTGTTGTAGTTGCACCAGCAGTAGTTGGACCGGCTGTAGTCGCAGAAGCAGTAGTTTCACCGGCTGTAGTTGCACCAGCAGTAGTTGGCCCGGCTGTAGTTGCAGAAGCAGTAGTTGGACTGGCTGTAGTTGCACCAGCAGTAGTTGGAACCACTGTAGTTGAAGCAGCAGTAGTTCTACCGGCTGTTGTTGCACCAGCTGTGGTAGTTGTTAGGCCAGCTGTTGTAGTTGGTGTGGCAGCGGTGGTAGTTGTTGGGGCAGCTGTGACAGTTGTTGCAACAGCTGTGGTAGTTGTTGTACCCACTGTAGTTGCACCAGCAGTAGTTGGACCGGCTGTAGTAGTTGAAGCAGCAGTAGTTGGACCGGCTGTAATTGGACCAGCTGTAGTTGCAGCAGCAGTAGTTGAACCGGCTGTAGTTGCACCAGCAGTAGTTGGACCGGCTGTAGTTGCAGAAGCAGTAGTTGGACCGGCTGTAGTTGCACCAGCCGTAGTTGGACCGGCTGTAGTTGCAGCAGCAGAAGAAGTTGGACCGGTTGTTGTTGCACCAGCAGTAGTTGGACCGGCTGTAGTTGCACCAGCAGTAGTTGGACCAGCTGTAGTTGGACCGGCTGTAGTTGCACCAGCAGTAGTTGGACCAGCTGTAGTTGGACCGGCTGTAGTTGCACCAGCAGTAGTTGGACCGGCTGTAGTTGAAGCAGCAGTAGTTGGACCGGCTGTTGTTGCACCAGCTGTGGTAGTTGTTAGGCCAGTTGTTAGGCCAGCGGTGGTAGTTGGGGCAGCTGTGACAGTTGTTGCAACAGCTGTGGTAGTTGTTGGGCCCACTGTAGTTGCACCAGCAGTAGTTGGACCGGCTGTAGTTGCACCAGCCGTAGTTGGACCGGCTGTAGTTCTAGCAGCAGTAGTTGGACCAGCTGTAGTTGGACCGGCTGTAGTTGCACCAGCAGTAGTTGGACCGGCTGTAGTTGAAGCAGCAGTAGTTGGACCGGCTGTTGTTGCACCAGCTGTGGTAGTTGTTAGGCCAGCTGTTGTAGTTGGTGTGGCAGCGGTGGTAGTTTGGGCAGCTGTGGTAGTTGTTGGGCCCACTGTAGTTGCACCAGCAGTAGTTGGACCGGCTGTAGTTGCACCAGCAGTAGGTGGACCGGCTGTAGTTGCACCTGCAGTAGTTGGACTGGCTGTAGTTGCAGCAGAAGTAGTTGGACCGGCTGTAGTTGCACCAGCAGTAGCTGGACTGGCTGTAGTTGGACCCACGGTAGTTGCAGCAGCGGTAGTTGGACCGGCTGTAGTTGCACCAGCAGTAGTTGGACCGGCTGTAGTTGCAGAAGCTGTAGTTGGACCGGCTGTAGTTGCAGCAGCAGAAGAAGTTGGACCGGTTGTTGTTGCACCAGCAGTAGTTGGACCGGCTGTAGTTGCACCAGCAGTAGTTGGACCAGCTGTAGTTGGACCGGCTGTAGTTGCACCAGCAGTAGTTGGACCGGCTGTAGTTGAAGCAGCAGTAGTTGGACCGGCTGTTGTTGCACCAGCTGTGGTAGTTGTTAGGCCAGTTGTTAGGCCAGCGGTGGTAGTTGGGGCAGCTGTGACAGTTGTTGCAACAGCTGTTGTAGTTGTTGGGCCCACTGTAGTTGCACCAGCAGTAGTTGGACCGGCTGTAGTTGCACCAGCAGTAGGTGGACCGGCTGTAGTTGCACCTGCAGTAGTTGGACTGGCTGTAGTTGCAGCAGAAGTAGTTTTACCGGCTGTAGTTGCACCAGCAGTAGTTGGACTGGTTGTAGTTGGACCCACGGTAGTTGCAGCAGCGGTAGTTGGACCGGCTGTAGTTGCACCAGCAGTAGTTGGACCGGCTGTAGTTGCAGAAGCTGTAGTTGGACCGGCTGTAGTTGCAGCAGAAGTACTGGGTGGGCAGGGACCTGGAGACATAAGAGGGAAGAATTGGAGAAAAATAAAGTTTATTCTCTTTGACGCTTCGATGAACTGAACACAGAAAAAGTATGTTGAGAATATTTTAATTAGTCTGATAGAATTTGTCTGTAGGAGATTATTCAGATTAGTACATCGTTTTTAGATTTTAAGTCTTGATGCTGCTCTGTACCTGCAATGAACTGATAAGGAAAGCTGGGATTCCCAGCACATGAGCCAGCATATACTTATATAAAAAACATTAAAGCGTTTAGCGACACACACACACACACACACACACACACACACACACACACACACACACACACACACACACACACACACACACACACAGAGCACCTGGTAGAATATAACTTCCAAGTCATTTCTTTCTTGTTTTTTTAATGGTTTCGAAAAATTGGCCTCCTGGTGGCGCTATAACAGTTCAATCCGAAACATTTGGGTAAGAAGTTCGGCGTTGGCATCCAAGGAATGTGTGTGCACAGTTTCTCTGTGACCGGGCCAATAGTGCCGGAGATTAGCTGCTTGCAGACAGACGGACACACGGACGTACACACGGATAAATTCACGTACGGAGTCGGACACACGTACGGACGGTCGGGGTGCAAAACATAGTCTCGGCCATGCCTTTTGGCCTGGTGGAGACAATTAGAAACGTATCTATCCTTAAAATAAGCTTTAATGTTAATTTCCTTTAACTTGTCATGAATTGTAAAGTGTAATACAATATAATATAATTATATTTTTTTACCTGTTATGGTTATATTGACTTCAGTGATGTTTATTGAGTCACTGACTCTTATAGGAAAACTGGTGTTGTTCACAATGTCCTTCAGTTGCTCTAACACTTCAACATCAACAGTCCTGATCTCAACTTCAACAACGTATTCACACAGCTCTGGAGGGTCGGTGGGAAATAGTACAAGATAAAAACATTTTTTTCCTGGTTTAATATGCAATGCCTCATGCAGAATTATTAGGAACACAATGCTTCAGACTGAAATCTAAATCAAGATTAATATGAAACTTAACTATCCTTAAATTAATTGAATTGTACTTTCCTTTAACTGGTCATGAATTGTAAAGTTTAATACAATATTCTTACCTGTTAAGGTTATATTGACTTCTGTGATGTTTATTGAGTCACTGACTCGTATAGGAAGACTAGTGTTGTCCAAGATGTCCTTCAGCTGCTGTAACACTTCAATATCAACAGCACTAATCTCAATTTCAACTATGTATTCATACAGCTGTGGAGGTTCTGTGGGGAAATAGTACAAGATAAAACATTGGATTAGAAATTATTGTCCTCGTTGTAATGCTACAAACAAGAAAGTGTAAACGTTACAGTATTGTATATTAATATTGTTTACTTCAACTATGTATTCATAGATCAGTCATTTGATTACATTATATTCTGACAAATAAAATTTTAAGTCTACCCTCACTATTAAGTTTAACTTATAAATGTTGAACGGTATACAGACCTGGCTTTGGCTGGCAGTACTGTCCATCAGAAGGAATGCCATTGATACATCCACATGTGTCACCAGTGCTATTGTCACAGGCTCCATATGTGATACAGTTGTTGTATGACCAGGCAAACTGCTCCTCACACCTGCACTGGAAACTGGATCTGTTTGGGTAACACACTAATAAAGAAATCACATATCAAAATAATATTATTTAATTGATGTAAAACGTAAGGAGTCTTTGCTTCCAGTCTATTTCGCTATTGTCGCTTTAAGACTGCCATCAGTTCACTTGTGAGAAAACGATGCAACAGGACTCGTTTTTTATATAAATTAAATGGTCAGAATCCACTTTGTTCACATTTGTCTCTGTGCATTTTCCTTTTTTATGAGACGTATTTCACCATACATTACAATGGGAGTGAACAGAATCGCTACTTCTGTTTTCCCAAGTATCAGTTTCAATATTTCTTTAAAAGTTTCCATGGGTATTTAGCTTACAACCTCTCAGAATCTCTTTACTGCCACACGAAACACAGGACAATATAGGACAACATGGTGCAATATAGCTGAGTAAATATCATAACATAGGACACATGAAAGCCCTTCATTCCATAGGTGCATAATTGAGTATTACATTATACACTGTTATTACACTGAATTATGTTGCCCATTAATCAATAGAGCAGGCACTCCATTATTATTATTATTATTATTATTACTATTTTACCTGTGGTTATTTTAATGTCTGAGACATTCACAGCTGGACCAAGAAATAGGGAAGAGTTGGAATTTTCCAGAAGGGTCTTGAGGGTGAACAATGACTCCACAGAAGTCACATTTAATTGTACATCCACCTCATAGTCAGCCAAGTCTAGTAATGCTGGTGCTGGTGGTGGTGGTGTTGTTGTTGGTGGTGTTGTTGTTGTTGTTGGTGTTGTTGGTGGCGGTGTTGTTGTTGTTGGTGTTGTTGGTTGTGGTGGTGTTGTTGTTGTTGTTGGTGTTGTTGGTGGTGGTGTTGTTGGTGGTGTTGTTGTTATTGGTGGTGGTGGTGGTGGTGGTGGTGGTGTTGTTGGTGGTGGTGTTGATGGTCGTGGTGTTGTTGGTGGACCAGCTGTGGTAGTTGTTAGGCCAGCTGTTGTAGTTGGTGTGGCAGTGGTGGTAGTTGTTGGGGCAGCTGTGACAGTTGTTGCAACAGCTGTGGTAGTTGCTGGACCCACTGTACTTGCACCAGCAGTAGTTGGACTGGCTGTAGTAGTTGAAGCAGCAGTAGTTGGACCGGCTGTAGTTGGACCGGCTGTAGTTGGACCGGCTGTAGTTGCAGCAGCAGTAGTTGGACCAGCTGTAGTTGCAGAAGCAGTAGTTGGACCGGCTGTAGTTGCAGAAGCAGTAGTTGGACCGGCTGTAGTTGCACCAGCCGTAGTTGGACCGGCTGTAGTTGCAGCAGCAGTAGTTGGACCAGCTGTAGTTGGACCGGCTGTAGTTGCACCAGCAGTAGTTGGACCGGCTGTAGTTGAAGCAGCAGTAGTTGGACCGGCTGTTGTTGCACCAGCTGTGGTAGTTGTTAGGCCAGCTGTTGTAGTTGGTGTGGCAGCGGTGGTAGTTTGGGCAGCTGTGACAGTTGTTGCAACAGCTGTGGTAGTTGTTGGGCCCACTGTAGTTGCACCAGCAGTAGTTGGACCGGCTGTAGTTGCACCAGCAGTAGGTGGACCGGCTGTAGTTGCACCTGCAGTAGTTGGACTGGCTGTAGTTGCAGCAGAAGTAGTTGGACCGGCTGTAGTTGCACCAGCAGTAGCTGGACTGGCTGTAGTTGGACCCACGGTAGTTGCAGCAGCGGTAGTTGGACCGGCTGTAGTTGCACCAGCAGTAGTTGGACCGGCTGTAGTTGCAGAAGCTGTAGTTGGACCGGCTGTAGTTGCAGCAGCAGAAGAAGTTGGACCGGTTGTTGTTGCACCAGCAGTAGTTGGACCGGCTGTAGTTGCACCAGCAGTAGTTGGACCAGCTGTAGTTGGACCGGCTGTAGTTGCACCAGCAGTAGTTGGACCGGCTGTAGTTGAAGCAGCAGTAGTTGGACCGGCTGTTGTTGCACCAGCTGTGGTAGTTGTTAGGCCAGCGGTGGTAGTTGGGGCAGCTGTGACAGTTGTTGCAACAGCTGTGGTAGTTGTTGGGCCCACTGTAGTTGCACCAGCAGTAGTTGGACCGGCTGTAGTTGCACCAGCAGTAGGTGGACCGGCTGTAGTTGCACCTGCAGTAGTTGGACTGGCTGTAGTTGCAGCAGAAGTAGTTTTACCGGCTGTAGTTGCACCAGCAGTAGTTGGACTGGTTGTAGTTGGACCCACGGTAGTTGCAGCAGCGGTAGTTGGACCGGCTGTAGTTGCACCAGCAGTAGTTGGACCGGCTGTAGTTGCAGAAGCTGTAGTTGGACCGGCTGTAGTTGCAGCAGAAGTACTGGGTGGGCAGGGACCTGGAGACATAAGAGGGAAGAATTGGAGAAAAATAAAGTTTATTCTCTTTGTCGCTTCGATGAACTGAACACAGAAAAAGTATGTTGAGAATATTTTAATTAGTCTGATAGAATTTGTCTGTAGGAGATTATTCAGATTAGTACATCGTTTTTAGATTTTAAGTCTTGATGCTGCTCTGTACCTGCAATGAACTGATAAGGAAAGCTGGGATTCCCAGCACATGAGCCAGCATATACTTATATAAAAAACATTATAGCGTTTAGCGACACACACACACACACACACACACACACACACACACACACACACACACACACACACACACACACAGAGCACCTGGTAGAATATAACTTCCAAGTCATTTCTTTCTTGTTTTTTTAATGGTTTCGAAAAATTGGCCTCCTGGTGGCGCTATAACAGTTCAATCCGAAACATTTGGGTAAGAAGTTCGGCGTTGGCATCCAAGGAATGTGTGTGCACAGTTTCTCTGTGACCGGGCCAATAGTGCCGGAGATTAGCTGCTTGCAGACAGACGGACACACGGACGTACACACGGATAAATTCACGTACGGACACACGTACGGACGGTCGGGGTGCAAAACATAGTCTCGGCCATGCCTTTTGGCCTGGTGGAGACAATTAGAAACGTATCTATCCTTAAAATAAGCTTTAATGTTAATTTCCTTTAACTTGTCATGAATTGTAAAGTGCAATACAATATAATTATATATTTTTTACCTGTTATGGTTATATTGACTTCAGTGATGTTTATTGAGTCACTGACTCTTATAGGAAAACTGGTGTTGTTCACAATGTCCTTCAGTTGCTCTAACACTTCAACATCAACAGTCCTGATCTCAACTTCAACAACGTATTCACACAGCTCTGGAGGGTCGGTGGGAAATAGTACAAGATAAAAACATTTTTTTCCTGGTTTAATATGCAATGCCTCATGCAGAATTATTAGGAACACAATGCTTCAGACTGAAATCTAAATCAAGATTAATATGAAACTTAACTATCCTTAAATTAATTGAATTGTACTTTCCTTTAACTGGTCATGAATTGTAAAGTTTAATACAATATTCTTACCTGTTAAGGTTATATTGACTTCTGTGATGTTTATTGAGTCACTGACTCGTATAGGAAGACTAGTGTTGTCCAAGATGTCCTTCAGCTGCTGTAACACTTCAATATCAACAGCACTAATCTCAATTTCAACTATGTATTCATACAGCTGTGGAGGTTCTGTGGGGAAATAGTACAAGATAAAACATTGGATTAGAAATTATTGTCCTCGTTGTAATGCTACAAACAAGAAAGTGTAAACGTTACAGTATTGTATATTAATATTGTTTACTTCAACTATGTATTCATAGATCAGTCATTTGATTACATTATATTCTGACAAATAAAATTTTAAGTCTACCCTCACTATTAAGTTTAACTTATAAATGTTGAACGGTATACAGACCTGGCTTTGGCTGGCAGTACTGTCCATCAGAAGGAATGCCATTGATACATCCACATGTGTCACCAGTGCTATTGTCACAGGCTCCATATGTGATACAGTTGTTGTATGACCAGGCAAACTGCTCCTCACACCTGCACTGGAAACTGGATCCGTTTGGGTAACACACTAATAAAGAAATCACATATCAAAATAATATTATTTAATTGATGTAAAACGTAAGGAGTCTTTGCTTCCAGTCTATTTCGCTATTGTCGCTTTAAGACTGCCATCAGTTCACTTGTGAGAAAACGATGCAACAGGACTCGTTTTTTATATAAATTAAATGGTCAGAATCCACTTTGTTCACATTTGTCTCTGTGCATTTTCCTTTTTTATGAGACGTATTTCACCATACATTACAATGGGAGTGAACAGAATCGCTACTTCTGTTTTCCCAAGTATCAGTTTCAATATTTCTTTAAAAGTTTCCATGGGTATTCAGCTTACAACCTCTCAGAATCTCTTTACTGCCACACGAAACACAGGACAATATAGGACAACATGGTGCAATATAGCTGAATAAATATCATAACATAGGACACATGAAAGCCCTTCATTCCATAGGTGCATAATTGAGTATTACATTATACACTGTTATTACACTGAATTATGTTGCCCATTAATCAATAGAGCAGGCACTCCATTGTTATTATTATTATTATTATTATTATTATTATTATTACTATTATTACTATTTTACCTGTGGTTATTTTAATGTCTGAGACATTCACAGCTGGACCAAGAAATAGGGAAGAGTTGGAATTTTCCAGAAGGGTCTTGAGGGTGAACAATGACTCCACAGAAGTCACATTTAATTGTACATCCACCTCATAGTCAGCCAAGTCTAGTAATGCTGGTGCTGGTGGTGGTGGTGTTGTTGTTGTTGGTAGTGTTGTTGTTGTTGTTGTTGGTGTTGTTGGTGGCGGTGTTGTTGTTGTTGGTGTTGTTGGTGTTGTTGGTTGTGGTGGTGGTGTTGTTGTTGTTGTTGTTGTTGGTGTTGATGGTGGTGGTGTTGTTGGTGGTGTTGTTGTTATTGGTGGTGGTGGTGGTGTTGTTGGTGGTGGTGTTGATGGTCGTGGTGTTGTTGGTGGACCAGCTGTGGTAGTTGTTAGGCCAGCTGTTGTAGTTGGTGTGGCAGCGGTGGTAGTTGTTGGGGCAGCTGTGACAGTTGTTGCAACAGCTGTGGTAGTTGTTGTACCCACTGTAGTTGCACCAGCAGTAGTTGGACCGGCTGTAGTTGCACCAGCAGTAGGTGGACCGGCTGTAGTTGCACCTGCAGTAGTTGGACTGGCTGTAGTTGCAGCAGAAGTAGTTGGACCGGCTGTAGTTGCACCAGCAGTAGCTGGACTGGCTGTAGTTGGACCCACGGTAGTTGCAGCAGCGGTAGTTGGACCGGCTGTAGTTGCACCAGCAGTAGTTGGACCGGCTGTAGTTGCAGAAGCTGTAGTTGGACCGGCTGTAGTTGCAGCAGCAGAAGAAGTTGGACCGGTTGTTGTTGCACCAGCAGTAGTTGGACCGGCTGTAGTTGCACCAGCAGTAGTTGGACCGGCTGTAGTTGCAGAAGCTGTAGTTGGACCGGCTGTAGTTGCAGCAACAGTAGTTGGACCTGTTGTAGTTGCACCAGCAGTAGTTGGACCGGCTGTAGTCGCAGAAGCAGTAGTTTCACCGGCTGTAGTTGCACCAGCAGTAGTTGGCCCGGCTGTAGTTGCAGAAGCAGTAGTTGGACTGGCTGTAGTTGCACCAGCAGTAGTTGGAACCACTGTAGTTGAAGCAGCAGTAGTTGTACCGGCTGTTGTTGCACCAGCTGTGGTAGTTGTTAGGCCAGCTGTTGTAGTTGGTGTGGCAGCGGTGGTAGTTGTTGGGGCAGCTGTGACAGTTGTTGCAACAGCTGTGGTAGTTGTTGTACCCACTGTAGTTGCACCAGCAGTAGTTGGACCGGCTGTAGTAGTTGAAGCAGCAGTAGTTGGACCGGCTGTAATTGGACCAGCTGTAGTTGCAGCAGCAGTAGTTGAACCGGCTGTAGTTGCACCAGCAGTAGTTGGACCGGCTGTAGTTGCAGAAGCAGTAGTTGGACCGGCTGTAGTTGCACCAGCCGTAGTTGGACCGGCTGTAGTTGCAGCAGCAGAAGAAGTTGGACCGGTTGTTGTTGTTGCACCAGCAGTAGTTGGACCGGCTGTAGTTGCACCAGCAGTAGTTGGACCAGCTGTAGTTGGACCGGCTGTAGTTGCACCAGCAGTAGTTGGACCAGCTGTAGTTGGACCGGCTGTAGTTGCACCAGCAGTAGTTGGACCGGCTGTAGTTGAAGCAGCAGTAGTTGGACCGGCTGTTGTTGCACCAGCTGTGGTAGTTGTTAGGCCAGTTGTTAGGCCAGCGGTGGTAGTTGGGGCAGCTGTGACAGTTGTTGCAACAGCTGTGGTAGTTGTTGGGCCCACTGTAGTTGCACCAGCAGTAGTTGGACCGGCTGTAGTTGCACCAGCCGTAGTTGGACCGGCTGTAGTTGCAGCAGCAGTAGTTGGACCAGCTGTAGTTGGACCGGCTGTAGTTACACCAGCAGTAGTTGGACCGGCTGTAGTTGAAGCAGCAGTAGTTGGACCGGCTGTTGTTGCACCAGCTGTGGTAGTTGTTAGGCCAGCTGTTGTAGTTGGTGTGGCAGCGGTGGTAGTTTGGGCAGCTGTGACAGTTGTTGCAACAGCTGTGGTAGTTGTTGGGCCCACTGTAGTTGCACCAGCAGTAGTTGGACCGGCTGTAGTTGCACCAGCAGTAGGTGGACCGGCTGTAGTTGCAGCAACAGTAGTTGGACCTGTTGTAGTTGCACCAGCAGTAGTTGGACCGGCTGTAGTCGCAGAAGCAGTAGTTTCACCGGCTGTAGTTGCACCAGCAGTAGTTGGCCCGGCTGTAGTTGCAGAAGCAGTAGTTGGACTGGCTGTAGTTGCACCAGCAGTAGTTGGAACCACTGTAGTTGAAGCAGGAGTAGTTGTACCGGCTGTTGTTGCACCAGCTGTGGTAGTTGTTAGGCCAGCTGTTGTAGTTGGTGTGGCAGCGGTGGTAGTTGTTGGGGCAGCTGTGACAGTTGTTGCAACAGCTGTGGTAGTTGTTGTACCCACTGTAGTTGCACCAGCAGTAGTTGGACCGGCTGTAGTAGTTGAAGCAGCAGTAGTTGGACCGGCTGTAATTGGACCAGCTGTAGTTGCAGCAGCAGTAGTTGAACCGGCTGTAGTTGCACCAGCAGTAGTTGGACCGGCTGTAGTTGCAGAAGCAGTAGTTGGACCGGCTGTAGTTGCACCAGCCGTAGTTGGACCGGCTGTAGTTGCAGCAGCAGAAGAAGTTGGACCGGTTGTTGTTGCACCAGCAGTAGTTGGACCGGCTGTAGTTGCACCAGCAGTAGTTGGACCAGCTGTAGTTGGACCGGCTGTAGTTGCACCAGCAGTAGTTGGACCAGCTGTAGTTGGACCGGCTGTAGTTGCACCAGCAGTAGTTGGACCGGCTGTAGTTGAAGCAGCAGTAGTTGGACCGGCTGTTGTTGCACCAGCTGTGGTAGTTGTTAGGCCAGTTGTTAGGCCAGCGGTGGTAGTTGGGGCAGCTGTGACAGTTGTTGCAACAGCTGTGGTAGTTGTTGGGCCCACTGTAGTTGCACCAGCAGTAGTTGGACCGGCTGTAGTTGCACCAGCCGTAGTTGGACCGGCTGTAGTTGCAGCAGCAGTAGTTGGACCAGCTGTAGTTGGACCGGCTGTAGTTGCACCAGCAGTAGTTGGACCGGCTGTAGTTGAAGCAGCAGTAGTTGGACCGGCTGTTGTTGCACCAGCTGTGGTAGTTGTTAGGCCAGCTGTTGTAGTTGGTGTGGCAGCGGTGGTAGTTTGGGCAGCTGTGACAGTTGTTGCAACAGCTGTGGTAGTTGTTGGGCCCACTGTAGTTGCACCAGCAGTAGTTGGACCGGCTGTAGTTGCACCAGCAGTAGGTGGACCGGCTGTAGTTGCACCTGCAGTAGTTGGACTGGCTGTAGTTGCAGCAGAAGTAGTTGGACCGGCTGTAGTTGCACCAGCAGTAGCTGGACTGGCTGTAGTTGGACCCACGGTAGTTGCAGCAGCGGTAGTTGGACCGGCTGTAGTTGCACCAGCAGTAGTTGGACCGGCTGTAGTTGCAGAAGCTGTAGTTGGACCGGCTGTAGTTGCAGCAGCAGAAGAAGTTGGACCGGTTGTTGTTGCACCAGCAGTAGTTGGACCGGCTGTAGTTGCACCAGCAGTAGTTGGACCGGCTGTAGTTGCAGAAGCTGTAGTTGGACCGGCTGTAGTTGCAGCAACAGTAGTTGGACCTGTTGTAGTTGCACCAGCAGTAGTTGGACCGGCTGTAGTCGCAGAAGCAGTAGTTTCACCGGCTGTAGTTGCACCAGCAGTAGTTGGCCCGGCTGTAGTTGCAGAAGCAGTAGTTGGACTGGCTGTAGTTGCACCAGCAGTAGTTGGAACCACTGTAGTTGAAGCAGGAGTAGTTGTACCGGCTGTTGTTGCACCAGCTGTGGTAGTTGTTAGGCCAGCTGTTGTAGTTGGTGTGGCAGCGGTGGTAGTTGTTGGGGCAGCTGTGACAGTTGTTGCAACAGCTGTGGTAGTTGTTGTACCCACTGTAGTTGCACCAGCAGTAGTTGGACCGGCTGTAGTAGTTGAAGCAGCAGTAGTTGGACCGGCTGTAATTGGACCAGCTGTAGTTGCAGCAGCAGTAGTTGAACCGGCTGTAGTTGCACCAGCAGTAGTTGGACCGGCTGTAGTTGCAGAAGCAGTAGTTGGACCGGCTGTAGTTGCACCAGCCGTAGTTGGACCGGCTGTAGTTGCAGCAGCAGAAGAAGTTGGACCGGTTGTTGTTGCACCAGCAGTAGTTGGACCGGCTGTAGTTGCACCAGCAGTAGTTGGACCAGCTGTAGTTGGACCGGCTGTAGTTGCACCAGCAGTAGTTGGACCAGCTGTAGTTGGACCGGCTGTAGTTGCACCAGCAGTAGTTGGACCGGCTGTAGTTGAAGCAGCAGTAGTTGGACCGGCTGTTGTTGCACCAGCTGTGGTAGTTGTTAGGCCAGTTGTTAGGCCAGCGGTGGTAGTTGGGGCAGCTGTGACAGTTGTTGCAACAGCTGTGGTAGTTGTTGGGCCCACTGTAGTTGCACCAGCAGTAGTTGGACCGGCTGTAGTTGCACCAGCCGTAGTTGGACCGGCTGTAGTTGCAGCAGCAGTAGTTGGACCAGCTGTAGTTGGACCGGCTGTAGTTGCACCAGCAGTAGTTGGACCGGCTGTAGTTGAAGCAGCAGTAGTTGGACCGGCTGTTGTTGCACCAGCTGTGGTAGTTGTTAGGCCAGCTGTTGTAGTTGGTGTGGCAGCGGTGGTAGTTTGGGCAGCTGTGACAGTTGTTGCAACAGCTGTGGTAGTTGTTGGGCCCACTGTAGTTGCACCAGCAGTAGTTGGACCGGCTGTAGTTGCACCAGCAGTAGGTGGACCGGCTGTAGTTGCACCTGCAGTAGTTGGACTGGCTGTAGTTGCAGCAGAAGTAGTTGGACCGGCTGTAGTTGCACCAGCAGTAGCTGGACTGGCTGTAGTTGGACCCACGGTAGTTGCAGCAGCGGTAGTTGGACCGGCTGTAGTTGCACCAGCAGTAGTTGGACCGGCTGTAGTTGCAGAAGCTGTAGTTGGACCGGCTGTAGTTGCAGCAGCAGAAGAAGTTGGACCGGTTGTTGTTGCACCAGCAGTAGTTGGACCGGCTGTAGTTGCACCAGCAGTAGTTGGACCGGCTGTAGTTGCAGAAGCTGTAGTTGGACCGGCTGTAGTTGCAGCAACAGTAGTTGGACCTGTTGTAGTTGCACCAGCAGTAGTTGGACCGGCTGTAGTCGCAGAAGCAGTAGTTTCACCGGCTGTAGTTGCACCAGCAGTAGTTGGCCCGGCTGTAGTTGCAGAAGCAGTAGTTGGACTGGCTGTAGTTGCACCAGCAGTAGTTGGAACCACTGTAGTTGAAGCAGCAGTAGTTGTACCGGCTGTTGTTGCACCAGCTGTGGTAGTTGTTAGGCCAGCTGTTGTAGTTGGTGTGGCAGCGGTGGTAGTTGTTGGGGCAGCTGTGACAGTTGTTGCAACAGCTGTGGTAGTTGTTGTACCCACTGTAGTTGCACCAGCAGTAGTTGGACCGGCTGTAGTAGTTGAAGCAGCAGTAGTTGGACCGGCTGTAATTGGACCAGCTGTAGTTGCAGCAGCAGTAGTTGAACCGGCTGTAGTTGCACCAGCAGTAGTTGGACCGGCTGTAGTTGCAGAAGCAGTAGTTGGACCGGCTGTAGTTGCACCAGCAGTAGTTGGACCGGCTGTAGTTGCAGCAGCAGAAGAAGTTGGACCGGTTGTTGTTGCACCAGCAGTAGTTGGACCGGCTGTAGTTGCACCAGCAGTAGTTGGACCAGCTGTAGTTGGACCGGCTGTAGTTGCACCAGCAGTAGTTGGACCAGCTGTAGTTGGACCGGCTGTAGTTGCACCAGCAGTAGTTGGACCGGCTGTAGTTGAAGCAGCAGTAGTTGGACCGGCTGTTGTTGCACCAGCTGTGGTAGTTGTTAGGCCAGTTGTTAGGCCAGCGGTGGTAGTTGGGGCAGCTGTGACAGTTGTTGCAACAGCTGTGGTAGTTGTTGGGCCCACTGTAGTTGCACCAGCAGTAGTTGGACCGGCTGTAGTTGCACCAGCCGTAGTTGGACCGGCTGTAGTTGAAGCAGCAGTAGTTGGACCGGCTGTTGTTGCACCAGCTGTGGTAGTTGTTAGGCCAGCTGTTGTAGTTGGTGTGGCAGCGGTGGTAGTTGTTGGGCCCACTGTAGTTGCACCAGCAGTAGTTGGACCGGCTGTAGTTGCACCAGCAGTAGGTGGACCGGCTGTAGTTGCACCTGCAGTAGTTGGACTGGCTGTAGTTGCAGCAAAAGTAGTTGGACCGGCTGTAGTTGCACCAGCAGTAGCTGGACTGGCTGTAGTTGGACCCACGGTAGTTGCAGCAGCGGTAGTTGGACCGGCTGTAGTTGCACCAGCAGTAGTTGGACCGGCTGTAGTTGCAGAAGCTGTAGTTGGACCGGCTGTAGTTGCAGCAGCAGAAGAAGTTGGACCGGTTGTTGTTGCACCAGCAGTAGTTGGACCGGCTGTAGTTGCACCAGCAGTAGTTGGACCGGCTGTAGTTGCAGAAGCTGTAGTTGGACCGGCTGTAGTTGCAGCAACAGTAGTTGGACCTGTTGTAGTTGCACCAGCAGTAGTTGGACCGGCTGTAGTCGCAGAAGCAGTAGTTTCACCGGCTGTAGTTGCACCAGCAGTAGTTGGCCCGGCTGTAGTTGCAGAAGCAGTAGTTGGACTGGCTGTAGTTGCACCAGCAGTAGTTGGAACCACTGTAGTTGAAGCAGCAGTAGTTGTACCGGCTGTTGTTGCACCAGCTGTGGTAGTTGTTAGGCCAGCTGTTGTAGTTGGTGTGGCAGCGGTGGTAGTTGTTGGGGCAGCTGTGACAGTTGTTGCAACAGCTGTGGTAGTTGTTGTACCCACTGTAGTTGCACCAGCAGTAGTTGGACCGGCTGTAGTAGTTGAAGCAGCAGTAGTTGGACCGGCTGTAATTGGACCAGCTGTAGTTGCAGCAGCAGCAGTAGTTGAACCGGCTGTAGTTGCACCAGCAGTAGTTGGACCGGCTGTAGTTGCAGAAGCAGTAGTTGGACCGGCTGTAGTTGCACCAGCCGTAGTTGGACCGGCTGTAGTTGCAGCAGCAGAAGAAGTTGGACCGGTTGTTGTTGCACCAGCAGTAGTTGGACCGGCTGTAGTTGCACCAGCAGTAGTTGGACCAGCTGTAGTTGGACCGGCTGTAGTTGCACCAGCAGTAGTTGGACCAGCTGTAGTTGGACCGGCTGTAGTTGCACCAGCAGTAGTTGGACCGGCTGTAGTTGAAGCAGCAGTAGTTGGACCGGCTGTTGTTGCACCAGCTGTGGTAGTTGTTAGGCCAGTTGTTAGGCCAGCGGTGGTAGTTGGGGCAGCTGTGACAGTTGTTGCAACAGCTGTGGTAGTTGTTGGGCCCACTGTAGTTGCACCAGCAGTAGTTGGACCGGCTGTAGTTGCACCAGCCGTAGTTGGACCGGCTGTAGTTGCAGCAGCAGTAGTTGGACCAGCTGTAGTTGGACCGGCTGTAGTTGCACCAGCAGTAGTTGGACCGGCTGTAGTTGAAGCAGCAGTAGTTGGACCGGCTGTTGTTGCACCAGCTGTGGTAGTTGTTAGGCCAGCTGTTGTAGTTGGTGTGGCAGCGGTGGTAGTTTGGGCAGCTGTGACAGTTGTTGCAACAGCTGTGGTAGTTGTTGGGCCCACTGTAGTTGCACCAGCAGTAGTTGGACCGGCTGTAGTTGCACCAGCAGTAGGTGGACCGGCTGTAGTTGCACCTGCAGTAGTTGGACTGGCTGTAGTTGCAGCAGAAGTAGTTGGACCGGCTGTAGTTGCACCAGCAGTAGCTGGACTGGCTGTAGTTGGACCCACGGTAGTTGCAGCAGCGGTAGTTGGACCGGCTGTAGTTGAAGCAGCAGTAGTTGGACCGGCTGTTGTTGACCCAGCTGTGGTAGTTGTTAGGCCAGCTGTTGTAGTTGGTGTGGCAGCGGTGGTAGTTGGGGCAGCTGTGACAGTTGTTGCAACAGCTGTGGTAGTTGTTGGGCCCACTGTAGTTGCACCAGCAGTAGTTGGACCGGCTGTAGTTGCACTTGCAGTAGTTGGACTGGCTGTAGTTGCAGCAGAAGTAGTTTTACCGGCTGTAGTTGCACCAGCAGTAGTTGGACTGGCTGTAGTTGCACCAGCAGTAGCTGGACTGGCTGTAGTTGGACCCACGGTAGTTGCAGCAGCGGTAGTTGGACCGGCTGTAGTTGCAGAAGCTGTAGTTGGACCGGCTGTAGTTGCAGCAACAGTAGTTGGACCTGTTGTAGTTGCACCAGCAGTAGTTGGACCGGCTGTAGTTGCAGAAGCTGTAGTTGGACCGGCTGTAGTTGCAGCAACAGTAGTTGGACCTGTTGTAGTTGCACCAGCAGTAGTTGGACCGGCTGTAGTTGCAGAAGCTGTAGTTGGACCGGCTGTAGTTGCAGCAACAGTAGTTGGACCTGTTGTAGTTGCACCAGCAGTAGTTGGACCGGCTGTAGTCGCAGAAGCAGTAGTTTCACCGGCTGTAGTTGCACCAGCAGTAGTTGGCCCGGCTGTAGTTGCAGAAGCAGTAGTTGGACTGGCTGTAGTTGCACCAGCAGTAGTTGGAACCACTGTAGTTGAAGCAGCAGTAGTTGTACCGGCTGTTGTTGCACCAGCTGTGGTAGTTGTTAGGCCAGCTGTTGTAGTTGGTGTGGCAGCGGTGGTAGTTGTTGGGGCAGCTGTGACAGTTGTTGCAACAGCTGTGGTAGTTGTTGTACCCACTGTAGTTGCACCAGCAGTAGTTGGACCGGCTGTAGTAGTTGAAGCAGCAGTAGTTGGACCGGCTGTAATTGGACCAGCTGTAGTTGCAGCAGCAGTAGTTGAACCGGCTGTAGTTGCACCAGCAGTAGTTGGACCGGCTGTAGTTGCAGAAGCAGTAGTTGGACCGGCTGTAGTTGCACCAGCCGTAGTTGGACCGGCTGTAGTTGCAGCAGCAGAAGAAGTTGGACCGGTTGTTGTTGCACCAGCAGTAGTTGGACCGGCTGTAGTTGCACCAGCAGTAGTTGGACCAGCTGTAGTTGGACCGGCTGTAGTTGCACCAGCAGTAGTTGGACCAGCTGTAGTTGGACCGGCTGTAGTTGCACCAGCAGTAGTTGGACCGGCTGTAGTTGAAGCAGCAGTAGTTGGACCGGCTGTTGTTGCACCAGCTGTGGTAGTTGTTAGGCCAGTTGTTAGGCCAGCGGTGGTAGTTGGGGCAGCTGTGACAGTTGTTGCAACAGCTGTGGTAGTTGTTGGGCCCACTGTAGTTGCACCAGCAGTAGTTGGACCGGCTGTAGTTGCACCAGCCGTAGTTGGACCGGCTGTAGTTGCAGCAGCAGTAGTTGGACCAGCTGTAGTTGGACCGGCTGTAGTTGCACCAGCAGTAGGTGGACCGGCTGTAGTTGCACCTGCAGTAGTTGGACTGGCTGTAGTTGCAGCAGAAGTAGTTGGACCGGCTGTAGTTGCACCAGCAGTAGCTGGACTGGCTGTAGTTGGACCCACGGTAGTTGCAGCAGCGGTAGTTGGACCGGCTGTAGTTGCACCAGCAGTAGTTGGACCGGCTGTAGTTGCAGAAGCTGTAGTTGGACCGGCTGTAGTTGCAGCAGCAGAAGAAGTTGGACCGGTTGTTGTTGCACCAGCAGTAGTTGGACCGGCTGTAGTTGCACCAGCAGTAGTTGGACCGGCTGTAGTTGCAGAAGCTGTAGTTGGACCGGCTGTAGTTGCAGCAACAGTAGTTGGACCTGTTGTAGTTGCACCAGCAGTAGTTGGACCGGCTGTAGTCGCAGAAGCAGTAGTTTCACCGGCTGTAGTTGCACCAGCAGTAGTTGGCCCGGCTGTAGTTGCAGAAGCAGTAGTTGGACTGGCTGTAGTTGCACCAGCAGTAGTTGGAACCACTGTAGTTGAAGCAGCAGTAGTTGTACCGGCTGTTGTTGCACCAGCTGTGGTAGTTGTTAGGCCAGCTGTTGTAGTTGGTGTGGCAGCGGTGGTAGTTGTTGGGGCAGCTGTGACAGTTGTTGCAACAGCTGTGGTAGTTGTTGTACCCACTGTAGTTGCACCAGCAGTAGTTGGACCGGCTGTAGTAGTTGAAGCAGCAGTAGTTGGACCGGCTGTAATTGGACCAGCTGTAGTTGCAGCAGCAGCAGTAGTTGAACCGGCTGTAGTTGCACCAGCAGTAGTTGGACCGGCTGTAGTTGCAGAAGCAGTAGTTGGACCGGCTGTAGTTGCACCAGCCGTAGTTGGACCGGCTGTAGTTGCACCAGCAGTAGTTGGACCGGCTGTAGTTGAAGCAGCAGTAGTTGGACCGGCTGTTGTTGCACCAGCTGTGGTAGTTGTTAGGCCAGTTGTTAGGCCAGCGGTGGTAGTTGGGGCAGCTGTGACAGTTGTTGCAACAGCTGTGGTAGTTGTTGGGCCCACTGTAGTTGCACCAGCAGTAGTTGGACCGGCTGTAGTTGCACCAGCCGTAGTTGGACCGGCTGTAGTTGCAGCAGCAGTAGTTGGACCAGCTGTAGTTGGACCGGCTGTAGTTGCACCAGCAGTAGTTGGACCGGCTGTAGTTGAAGCAGCAGTAGTTGGACCGGCTGTTGTTGCACCAGCTGTGGTAGTTGTTAGGCCAGCTGTTGTAGTTGGTGTGGCAGCGGTGGTAGTTTGGGCAGCTGTGACAGTTGTTGCAACAGCTGTGGTAGTTGTTGGGCCCACTGTAGTTGCACCAGCAGTAGTTGGACCGGCTGTAGTTGCACCAGCAGTAGGTGGACCGGCTGTAGTTGCACCTGCAGTAGTTGGACTGGCTGTAGTTGCAGCAAAAGTAGTTGGACCGGCTGTAGTTGCACCAGCAGTAGCTGGACTGGCTGTAGTTGGACCCACGGTAGTTGCAGCAGCGGTAGTTGGACCGGCTGTAGTTGCACCAGCAGTAGTTGGACCGGCTGTAGTTGCAGAAGCTGTAGTTGGACCGGCTGTAGTTGCAGCAGCAGAAGAAGTTGGACCGGTTGTTGTTGCACCAGCAGTAGTTGGACCGGCTGTAGTTGCACCAGCAGTAGTTGGACCGGCTGTAGTTGCAGAAGCTGTAGTTGGACCGGCTGTAGTTGCAGCAACAGTAGTTGGACCTGTTGTAGTTGCACCAGCAGTAGTTGGACCGGCTGTAGTCGCAGAAGCAGTAGTTTCACCGGCTGTAGTTGCACCAGCAGTAGTTGGCCCGGCTGTAGTTGCAGAAGCAGTAGTTGGACTGGCTGTAGTTGCACCAGCAGTAGTTGGAACCACTGTAGTTGAAGCAGCAGTAGTTGTACCGGCTGTTGTTGCACCAGCTGTGGTAGTTGTTAGGCCAGCTGTTGTAGTTGGTGTGGCAGCGGTGGTAGTTGTTGGGGCAGCTGTGACAGTTGTTGCAACAGCTGTGGTAGTTGTTGTACCCACTGTAGTTGCACCAGCAGTAGTTGGACCGGCTGTAGTAGTTGAAGCAGCAGTAGTTGGACCGGCTGTAATTGGACCAGCTGTAGTTGCAGCAGCAGCAGTAGTTGAACCGGCTGTAGTTGCACCAGCAGTAGTTGGACCGGCTGTAGTTGCAGAAGCAGTAGTTGGACCGGCTGTAGTTGCACCAGCCGTAGTTGGACCGGCTGTAGTTGCAGCAGCAGAAGAAGTTGGACCGGTTGTTGTTGCACCAGCAGTAGTTGGACCGGCTGTAGTTGCACCAGCAGTAGTTGGACCAGCTGTAGTTGGACCGGCTGTAGTTGCACCAGCAGTAGTTGGACCAGCTGTAGTTGGACCGGCTGTAGTTGCACCAGCAGTAGTTGGACCGGCTGTAGTTGAAGCAGCAGTAGTTGGACCGGCTGTTGTTGCACCAGCTGTGGTAGTTGTTAGGCCAGTTGTTAGGCCAGCGGTGGTAGTTGGGGCAGCTGTGACAGTTGTTGCAACAGCTGTGGTAGTTGTTGGGCCCACTGTAGTTGCACCAGCAGTAGTTGGACCGGCTGTAGTTGCACCAGCCGTAGTTGGACCGGCTGTAGTTGCAGCAGCAGTAGTTGGACCAGCTGTAGTTGGACCGGCTGTAGTTGCACCAGCAGTAGTTGGACCGGCTGTAGTTGAAGCAGCAGTAGTTGGACCGGCTGTTGTTGCACCAGCTGTGGTAGTTGTTAGGCCAGCTGTTGTAGTTGGTGTGGCAGCAGTGGTAGTTTGGGCAGCTGTGACAGTTGTTGCAACAGCTGTGGTAGTTGTTGGGCCCACTGTAGTTGCACCAGCAGTAGTTGGACCGGCTGTAGTTGCACCAGCAGTAGGTGGACCGGCTGTAGTTGCACCTGCAGTAGTTGGACTGGCTGTAGTTGCAGCAGAAGTAGTTGGACCGGCTGTAGTTGCACCAGCAGTAGCTGGACTGGCTGTAGTTGGACCCACGGTAGTTGCAGCAGCGGTAGTTGGACCGGCTGTAGTTGAAGCAGCAGTAGTTGGACCGGCTGTTGTTGACCCAGCTGTGGTAGTTGTTAGGCCAGCTGTTGTAGTTGGTGTGGCAGCGGTGGTAGTTGGGGCAGCTGTGACAGTTGTTGCAACAGCTGTGGTAGTTGTTGGGCCCACTGTAGTTGCACCAGCAGTAGTTGGACCGGCTGTAGTTGCACTTGCAGTAGTTGGACTGGCTGTAGTTGCAGCAGAAGTAGTTTTACCGGCTGTAGTTGCACCAGCAGTAGTTGGACTGGCTGTAGTTGCACCAGCAGTAGCTGGACTGGCTGTAGTTGGACCCACGGTAGTTGCAGCAGCGGTAGTTGGACCGGCTGTAGTTGCAGAAGCTGTAGTTGGACCGGCTGTAGTTGCAGCAACAGTAGTTGGACCTGTTGTAGTTGCACCAGCAGTAGTTGGACCGGCTGTAGTTGCAGAAGCTGTAGTTGGACCGGCTGTAGTTGCAGCAACAGTAGTTGGACCTGTTGTAGTTGCAGCAGCAGTAGTTGGACCGGCTGTAGTTGCAGAAGCTGTAGTTGGACCGGCTGTAGTTGCAGCAACAGTAGTTGGACCTGTTGTAGTTGCACCAGCAGTAGTTGGACCGGCTGTAGTCGCAGAAGCAGTAGTTTCACCGGCTGTAGTTGCACCAGCAGTAGTTGGCCCGGCTGTAGTTGCAGAAGCAGTAGTTGGACTGGCTGTAGTTGCACCAGCAGTAGTTGGAACCACTGTAGTTGAAGCAGCAGTAGTTGTACCGGCTGTTGTTGCACCAGCTGTGGTAGTTGTTAGGCCAGCTGTTGTAGTTGGTGTGGCAGCGGTGGTAGTTGTTGGGGCAGCTGTGACAGTTGTTGCAACAGCTGTGGTAGTTGTTGTACCCACTGTAGTTGCACCAGCAGTAGTTGGACCGGCTGTAGTAGTTGAAGCAGCAGTAGTTGGACCGGCTGTAATTGGACCAGCTGTAGTTGCAGCAGCAGTAGTTGAACCGGCTGTAGTTGCACCAGCAGTAGTTGGACCGGCTGTAGTTGCAGAAGCAGTAGTTGGACCGGCTGTAGTTGCACCAGCCATAGTTGGACCGGCTGTAGTTGCAGCAGCAGAAGAAGTTGGACCGGTTGTTGTTGCACCAGCAGTAGTTGGACCGGCTGTAGTTGCACCAGCAGTAGTTGGACCAGCTGTAGTTGGACCGGCTGTAGTTGCACCAGCAGTAGTTGGACCAGCTGTAGTTGGACCGGCTGTAGTTGCACCAGCAGTAGTTGGACCGGCTGTAGTTGAAGCAGCAGTAGTTGGACCGGCTGTTGTTGCACCAGCTGTGGTAGTTGTTAGGCCAGTTGTTAGGCCAGCGGTGGTAGTTGGGGCAGCTGTGACAGTTGTTGCAACAGCTGTGGTAGTTGTTGGGCCCACTGTAGTTGCACCAGCAGTAGTTGGACCGGCTGTAGTTGCACCAGCCGTAGTTGGACCGGCTGTAGTTGCAGCAGCAGTAGTTGGACCAGCTGTAGTTGGACCGGCTGTAGTTGCACCAGCAGTAGTTGGACCGGCTGTAGTTGAAGCAGCAGTAGTTGGACCGGCTGTTGTTGCACCAGCTGTGGTAGTTGTTAGGCCAGCTGTTGTAGTTGGTGTGGCAGCGGTGGTAGTTTGGGCAGCTGTGACAGTTGTTGCAACAGCTGTGGTAGTTGTTGGGCCCACTGTAGTTGCACCAGCAGTAGTTGGACCGGCTGTAGTTGCACCAGCAGTAGGTGGACCGGCTGTAGTTGCACCTGCAGTAGTTGGACTGGCTGTAGTTGCAGCAGAAGTAGTTGGACCGGCTGTAGTTGCACCAGCAGTAGCTGGACTGGCTGTAGTTGGACCCACGGTAGTTGCAGCAGCGGTAGTTGGACCGGCTGTAGTTGCACCAGCAGTAGTTGGACCGGCTGTAGTTGCAGAAGCTGTAGTTGGACCGGCTGTAGTTGCAGCAGCAGAAGAAGTTGGACCGGTTGTTGTTGCACCAGCAGTAGTTGGACCGGCTGTAGTTGCACCAGCAGTAGTTGGACCGGCTGTAGTTGCAGAAGCTGTAGTTGGACCGGCTGTAGTTGCAGCAACAGTAGTTGGACCTGTTGTAGTTGCACCAGCAGTAGTTGGACCGGCTGTAGTCGCAGAAGCAGTAGTTTCACCGGCTGTAGTTGCACCAGCAGTAGTTGGCCCGGCTGTAGTTGCAGAAGCAGTAGTTGGACTGGCTGTAGTTGCACCAGCAGTAGTTGGAACCACTGTAGTTGAAGCAGCAGTAGTTGTACCGGCTGTTGTTGCACCAGCTGTGGTAGTTGTTAGGCCAGCTGTTGTAGTTGGTGTGGCAGCGGTGGTAGTTGTTGGGGCAGCTGTGACAGTTGTTGCAACAGCTGTGGTAGTTGTTGTACCCACTGTAGTTGCACCAGCAGTAGTTGGACCGGCTGTAGTAGTTGAAGCAGCAGTAGTTGGACCGGCTGTAATTGGACCAGCTGTAGTTGCAGCAGCAGTAGTTGAACCGGCTGTAGTTGCACCAGCAGTAGTTGGACCGGCTGTAGTTGCAGAAGCAGCAGTTGGACCGGCTGTAGTTGCACCAGCCGTAGTTGGACCGGCTGTAGTTGCAGCAGCAGAAGAAGTTGGACCGGTTGTTGTTGCACCAGCAGTAGTTGGACCGGCTGTAGTTGCACCAGCAGTAGTTGGACCAGCTGTAGTTGGACCGGCTGTAGTTGCACCAGCAGTAGTTGGACCAGCTGTAGTTGGACCGGCTGTAGTTGCACCAGCAGTAGTTGGACCGGCTGTAGTTGAAGCAGCAGTAGTTGGACCGGCTGTTGTTGCACCAGCTGTGGTAGTTGTTAGGCCAGTTGTTAGGCCAGCGGTGGTAGTTGGGGCAGCTGTGACAGTTGTTGCAACAGCTGTGGTAGTTGTTGGGCCCACTGTAGTTGCACCAGCAGTAGTTGGACCGGCTGTAGTTGCACCAGCCGTAGTTGGACCGGCTGTAGTTGCAGCAGCAGTAGTTGGACCAGCTGTAGTTGGACCGGCTGTAGTTGCACCAGCAGTAGTTGGACCGGCTGTAGTTGAAGCAGCAGTAGTTGGACCGGCTGTTGTTGCACCAGCTGTGGTAGTTGTTAGGCCAGCTGTTGTAGTTGGTGTGGCAGCGGTGGTAGTTGTTGGGGCAGCTGTGACAGTTGTTGCAACAGCTGTGGTAGTTGTTGTACCCACTGTAGTTGCACCAGCAGTAGTTGGACCGGCTGTAGTAGTTGAAGCAGCAGTAGTTGGACCGGCTGTAATTGGACCAGCTGTAGTTGCAGCAGCAGTAGTTGAACCGGCTGTAGTTGCACCAGCAGTAGTTGGACCGGCTGTAGTTGCAGAAGCAGTAGTTGGACCGGCTGTAGTTGCACCAGCCGTAGTTGGACCGGCTGTAGTTGCAGCAGCAGAAGAAGTTGGACCGGTTGTTGTTGCACCAGCAGTAGTTGGACCGGCTGTAGTTGCACCAGCAGTAGTTGGACCAGCTGTAGTTGGACCGGCTGTAGTTGCACCAGCAGTAGTTGGACCAGCTGTAGTTGGACCGGCTGTAGTTGCACCAGCAGTAGTTGGACCGGCTGTAGTTGAAGCAGCAGTAGTTGGACCGGCTGTTGTTGCACCAGCTGTGGTAGTTGTTAGGCCAGTTGTTAGGCCAGCGGTGGTAGTTGGGGCAGCTGTGACAGTTGTTGCAACAGCTGTGGTAGTTGTTGGGCCCACTGTAGTTGCACCAGCAGTAGTTGGACCGGCTGTAGTTGCACCAGCCGTAGTTGGACCGGCTGTAGTTGCAGCAGCAGTAGTTGGACCAGCTGTAGTTGGACCGGCTGTAGTTGCACCAGCAGTAGTTGGACCGGCTGTAGTTGAAGCAGCAGTAGTTGGACCGGCTGTTGTTGCACCAGCTGTGGTAGTTGTTAGGCCAGCTGTTGTAGTTGGTGTGGCAGCGGTGGTAGTTTGGGCAGCTGTGACAGTTGTTGCAACAGCTGTGGTAGTTGTTGGGCCCACTGTAGTTGCACCAGCAGTAGTTGGACCGGCTGTAGTTGCACCAGCAGTAGGTGGACCGGCTGTAGTTGCACCTGCAGTAGTTGGACTGGCTGTAGTTGCAGCAGAAGTAGTTGGACCGGCTGTAGTTGCACCAGCAGTAGCTGGACTGGCTGTAGTTGGACCCACGGTAGTTGCAGCAGCGGTAGTTGGACCGGCTGTAGTTGAAGCAGCAGTAGTTGGACCGGCTGTTGTTGACCCAGCTGTGGTAGTTGTTAGGCCAGCTGTTGTAGTTGGTGTGGCAGCGGTGGTAGTTGGGGCAGCTGTGACAGTTGTTGCAACAGCTGTGGTAGTTGTTGGGCCCACTGTAGTTGCACCAGCAGTAGTTGGACCGGCTGTAGTTGCACTTGCAGTAGTTGGACTGGCTGTAGTTGCAGCAGAAGTAGTTTTACCGGCTGTAGTTGCACCAGCAGTAGTTGGACTGGCTGTAGTTGCACCAGCAGTAGCTGGACTGGCTGTAGTTGGACCCACGGTAGTTGCAGCAGCGGTAGTTGGACCGGCTGTAGTTGCAGAAGCTGTAG
This sequence comes from Gymnoscopelus microlampas, assembly GCF_963454915.1. Taxonomy (NCBI): domain Eukaryota; kingdom Metazoa; phylum Chordata; class Actinopteri; order Myctophiformes; family Myctophidae; genus Gymnoscopelus; species Gymnoscopelus microlampas. Next base: position 17,496,169 of record NC_139953.1, read on the forward strand.
TTGGACCGGCTGTAGTTGCAGCAACAGTAGTTGGACCTGTTGTAGTTGCACCAGCAGTAGTTGGACCGGCTGTAGTTGCAGAAGCTGTAGTTGGACCGGCTGTAGTTGCAGCAACAGTAGTTGGACCTGTTGTAGTTGCACCAGCAGTAGTTGGACCGGCTGTAGTTGCAGAAGCTGTAGTTGGACCGGCTGTAGTTGCAGCAACAGTAGTTGGACCTGTTGTAGTTGCACCAGCAGTAGTTGGACCGGCTGTAGTCGCAGAAGCAGTAGTTTCACCGGCTGTAGTTGCACCAGCAGTAGTTGGCCCGGCTGTAGTTGCAGAAGCAGTAGTTGGACTGGCTGTAGTTGCACCAGCAGTAGTTGGAACCACTGTAGTTGAAGCAGCAGTAGTTGTACCGGCTGTTGTTGCACCAGCTGTGGTAGTTGTTAGGCCAGCTGTTGTAGTTGGTGTGGCAGCGGTGGTAGTTGTTGGGGCAGCTGTGACAGTTGTTGCAACAGCTGTGGTAGTTGTTGTACCCACTGTAGTTGCACCAGCAGTAGTTGGACCGGCTGTAGTAGTTGAAGCAGCAGTAGTTGGACCGGCTGTAATTGGACCAGCTGTAGTTGCAGCAGCAGTAGTTGAACCGGCTGTAGTTGCACCAGCAGTAGTTGGACCGGCTGTAGTTGCAGAAGCAGTAGTTGGACCGGCTGTAGTTGCACCAGCCGTAGTTGGACCGGCTGTAGTTGCAGCAGCAGAAGAAGTTGGACCGGTTGTTGTTGCACCAGCAGTAGTTGGACCGGCTGTAGTTGCACCAGCAGTAGTTGGACCAGCTGTAGTTGGACCGGCTGTAGTTGCACCAGCAGTAGTTGGACCAGCTGTAGTTGGACCGGCTGTAGTTGCACCAGCAGTAGTTGGACCGGCTGTAGTTGAAGCAGCAGTAGTTGGACCGGCTGTTGTTGCACCAGCTGTGGTAGTTGTTAGGCCAGTTGTTAGGCCAGCGGTGGTAGTTGGGGCAGCTGTGACAGTTGTTGCAACAGCTGTGGTAGTTGTTGGGCCCACTGTAGTTGCACCAGCAGTAGTTGGACCTGCTGTAGTTGCACCAGCCGTAGTTGGACCGGCTGTAGTTGCAGCAGCAGTAGTTGGACCAGCTGTAGTTGGACCGGCTGTAGTTGCACCAGCAGTAGTTGGACCGGCTGTAGTTGAAGCAGCAGTAGTTGGACCGGCTGTTGTTGCACCAGCTGTGGTAGTTGTTAGGCCAGCTGTTGTAGTTGGTGTGGCAGCGGTGGTAGTTTGGGCAGCTGTGACAGTTGTTGCAACAGCTGTGGTAGTTGTTGGGCCCACTGTAGTTGCACCAGCAGTAGTTGGACCGGCTGTAGTTGCACCAGCAGTAGGTGGACCGGCTGTAGTTGCACCTGCAGTAGTTGGACTGGCTGTAGTTGCAGCAGAAGTAGTTGGACCGGCTGTAGTTGCACCAGCAGTAGCTGGACTGGCTGTAGTTGGACCCACGGTAGTTGCAGCAGCGGTAGTTGGACCGGCTGTAGTTGCACCAGCAGTAGTTGGACCGGCTGTAGTTGCAGAAGCTGTAGTTGGACCGGCTGTAGTTGCAGCAGCAGAAGAAGTTGGACCGGTTGTTGTTGCACCAGCAGTAGTTGGACCGGCTGTAGTTGCACCAGCAGTAGTTGGACCGGCTGTAGTTGCAGAAGCTGTAGTTGGACCGGCTGTAGTTGCAGCAACAGTAGTTGGACCTGTTGTAGTTGCACCAGCAGTAGTTGGACCGGCTGTAGTCGCAGAAGCAGTAGTTTCACCGGCTGTAGTTGCACCAGCAGTAGTTGGCCCGGCTGTAGTTGCACCAGCAGTAGTTGGAACCACTGTAGTTGAAGCAGCAGTAGTTGTACCGGCTGTTGTTGCACCAGCTGTGGTAGTTGTTAGGCCAGCTGTTGTAGTTGGTGTGGCAGCGGTGGTAGTTGTTGGGGCAGCTGTGACAGTTGTTGCAACAGCTGTGGTAGTTGTTGTACCCACTGTAGTTGCACCAGCAGTAGTTGGACCGGCTGTAGTAGTTGAAGCAGCAGTAGTTGGACCGGCTGTAATTGGACCAGCTGTAGTTGCAGCAGCAGTAGTTGAACCGGCTGTAGTTGCACCAGCAGTAGTTGGACCGGCTGTAGTTGCAGAAGCAGCAGTTGGACCGGCTGTAGTTGCACCAGCCGTAGTTGGACCGGCTGTAGTTGCAGCAGCAGAAGAAGTTGGACCGGTTGTTGTTGCACCAGCAGTAGTTGGACCGGCTGTAGTTGCACCAGCAGTAGTTGGACCAGCTGTAGTTGGACCGGCTGTAGTTGCACCAGCAGTAGTTGGACCAGCTGTAGTTGGACCGGCTGTAGTTGCACCAGCAGTAGTTGGACCGGCTGTAGTTGAAGCAGCAGTAGTTGGACCGGCTGTTGTTGCACCAGCTGTGGTAGTTGTTAGGCCAGTTGTTAGGCCAGCGGTGGTAGTTGGGGCAGCTGTGACAGTTGTTGCAACAGCTGTGGTAGTTGTTGGGCCCACTGTAGTTGCACCAGCAGTAGTTGGACCGGCTGTAGTTAAACCAGCCGTAGTTGGACCGGCTGTAGTTGCAGCAGCAGTAGTTGGACCAGCTGTAGTTGGACCGGCTGTAGTTGCACCAGCAGTAGTTGGACCGGCTGTAGTTGAAGCAGCAGTAGTTGGACCGGCTGTTGTTGCACCAGCTGTGGTAGTTGTTAGGCCAGCTGTTGTAGTTGGTGTGGCAGCGGTGGTAGTTGTTGGGGCAGCTGTGACAGTTGTTGCAACAGTTGTGGTAGTTGTTGTACCCACTGTAGTTGCACCAGCAGTAGTTGGACCGGCTGTAGTAGTTGAAGCAGCAGTAGTTGGACCGGCTGTAATTGGACCAGCTGTAGTTGCAGCAGCAGTAGTTGAACCGGCTGTAGTTGCACCAGCAGTAGTTGGACCGGCTGTAGTTGCAGAAGCAGTAGTTGGACCGGCTGTAGTTGCACCAGCCGTAGTTGGACCGGCTGTAGTTGCAGCAGCAGAAGAAGTTGGACCGGTTGTTGTTGCACCAGCAGTAGTTGGACCGGCTGTAGTTGCACCAGCAGTAGTTGGACCAGCTGTAGTTGGACCGGCTGTAGTTGCACCAGCAGTAGTTGGACCAGCTGTAGTTGGACCGGCTGTAGTTGCACCAGCAGTAGTTGGACCGGCTGTAGTTGAAGCAGCAGTAGTTGGACCGGCTGTTGTTGCACCAGCTGTGGTAGTTGTTAGGCCAGTTGTTAGGCCAGCGGTGGTAGTTGGGGCAGCTGTGACAGTTGTTGCAACAGCTGTGGTAGTTGTTGGGCCCACTGTAGTTGCACCAGCAGTAGTTGGACCGGCTGTAGTTGCACCAGCCGTAGTTGGACCGGCTGTAGTTGCAGCAGCAGTAGTTGGACCAGCTGTAGTTGGACCGGCTGTAGTTGCACCAGCAGTAGTTGGACCGGCTGTAGTTGAAGCAGCAGTAGTTGGACCGGCTGTTGTTGCACCAGCTGTGGTAGTTGTTAGGCCAGCTGTTGTAGTTGGTGTGGCAGCGGTGGTAGTTTGGGCAGCTGTGACAGTTGTTGCAACAGCTGTGGTAGTTGTTGGGCCCACTGTAGTTGCACCAGCAGTAGTTGGACCGGCTGTAGTTGCACCAGCAGTAGGTGGACCGGCTGTAGTTGCACCTGCAGTAGTTGGACTGGCTGTAGTTGCAGCAGAAGTAGTTGGACCGGCTGTAGTTGCACCAGCAGTAGCTGGACTGGCTGTAGTTGGACCCACGGTAGTTGCAGCAGCGGTAGTTGGACCGGCTGTAGTTGCACCAGCAGTAGTTGGACCGGCTGTAGTTGCAGAAGCTGTAGTTGGACCGGCTGTAGTTGCAGCAGCAGAAGAAGTTGGACCGGTTGTTGTTGCACCAGCAGTAGTTGGACCGGCTGTAGTTGCACCAGCAGTAGTTGGACCAGCTGTAGTTGGACCGGCTGTAGTTGCACCAGCAGTAGTTGGACCGGCTGTAGTTGAAGCAGCAGTAGTTGGACCGGCTGTTGTTGCACCAGCTGTGGTAGTTGTTAGGCCAGTTGTTAGGCCAGCGGTGGTAGTTGGGGCAGCTGTGACAGTTGTTGCAATAGCTGTTGTAGTTGTTGGGCCCACTGTAGTTGCACCAGCAGTAGTTGGACCGGCTGTAGTTGCACCAGCAGTAGGTGGACCGGCTGTAGTTGCACCTGCAGTAGTTGGACTGGCTGTAGTTGCAGCAGAAGTAGTTTTACCGGCTGTAGTTGCACCAGCAGTAGTTGGACTGGTTGTAGTTGGACCCACGGTAGTTGCAGCAGCGGTAGTTGGACCGGCTGTAGTTGCACCAGCAGTAGTTGGACCGGCTGTAGTTGCACAAGCTGTAGTTGGACCGGCTGTAGTTGCAGCAGAAGTACTGGGTGGGCAGGGACCTGGAGACATAAGAGGGAAGAATTGGAGAAAAATAAAGTTTATTCTCTTTGACGCTTCGATGAACTGAACACAGAAAAAGTATGTTGAGAATATTTTAATTAGTCTGATAGAATTTGTCTGTAGGAGATTATTCAGATTAGTACATCGTTTTTAGATTTTAAGTCTTGATGCTGCTCTGTACCTGCAATGAACTGATAAGGAAAGCTGGGATTCCCAGCACATGAGCCAGCATATACTTATATAAAAAACATTATAGCGTTTAGCGACACACACACACACACACACACACACACACACACACACACACACACACACACACACACACACACACACACACACACACACACACACACACACACACACACACACACACACACACACTTAATATAAGATCAGGTGTTTCAGATTAGACAGTACTTAAAATAAAGCTAGAGATAAACGTTTGCTGCCTACTTCTTGTGGGATGAGTAATATCTGCAGTTGTTCTCCTATTTTGTTACAAACACAGACTCCAGAGATAGATATACCAGAATTGATGTAATTCAGATAAGGACAAAGAAAAAATAAGATCAGGCCTTTCATATCAGTACTTAAAATAAAAATAGAGATAACATTTTGCTGCCGTACTTCTTGTGGGATGAGTAATATCTGCGGTTGTAGAATATGAATCTGGAACTGGTGTGGTTGAATGAATGTCTTCTCTTTCTGTTCTGATTGCAATACCTGGGCACACAGGTAGGAAAATTCAATTAGTATTCTACTTAAACAATTTTTGATCTCCTATTTTGTTACAAACAGACTCCACAGATAGATATACCAGAATTTATGTAATTCAGATAAGGACTTAAAATAAGATCTGGCCTTTCAGATCAGTACTTAAAATAAAGCTAGAGATAAACTTTTGCTGCCGTACTTCTTGTGGGACGGGTAATATCTGCGGTTGTCTCTGGAGCCTCCTGCAGAGCCACAGTGTTAAAACACATAATATAGCTAATAGCTATATTGCAGGTTTTCACACACAGAAATAGAAAGATCAAGTTGAAAAAGGGTGGTGTCGTCCTTTAAGAACGATTTCATTCAAATTTCAATTCATTTCAATCAAAGTGGAAATGATTTTGGGGATTTGTTGAGTAAACCACCCTTGACATGTGATTCAAATTTGGGATTGACTGGACGTTTCGTTCGTGATTTGTGGCCTTTTTTGTAAAACGGGCCCCTTCCGCTAACTTTGGAAGCCATTTACGGATGAAAATTCAAAATGGCGGAAAATCTATCCTGACGCAAATGGGCGTGGCCATATGGAGAGATTCGTCATGGACCAAGAAGTCTAGGGAGAAAAGGATTTTTATTGTACAACCTACGGTTCAAGAGTTATAGGCCAAAACGTAAAGTGGGCTGTTATAGCGCCACCATGAGGCCGACTGATGTAATTTTTTTTTTTTTTATAATTTCGCACTATATTATAAACCTTCCCTCCCAGTCTTGTAACTTTAGCCCTTACGGTTTCTGAGAAAAGAATACTTGAATGGGAGTTTTTTCATTTTCCCATTAAAGTGCATGGGGAAATTTAATGCACTAATAAATCAATATCAATTAAACTATGTAACCAATCTCTTACAAGTACAAGCGCACGATTCCCGGTGAGGCTGGTCATTTTGACATATGCCACTAAATTGGGAAAAATAAAATGTGGGAGGAGATCCGGTTTGAAATAAACTGTTAGGGCCTCGGAGGATAACAATAGTCTGGTTGCCCTGTTAGGGCAACCACACTAATTATTATATTGTGCATCCACTCTAATTGTTGCTTCTCAAAATGTCTCCTTTAAAAAATATACAGTACATTGTACTAACCATTCCTTCTCTCTCTGATGTGAGGTAGCGAGTCTTCAACATAGTGCACCTGAGATTAGAATAAAGACTTGATTAACTTGAGCAAATCTAAATGATCCATTAATTGTATGACTGGTTCTGGGTTTAGCTTTGTTTTGAAAACAGTTTTGTTTTAAGTGCAAACAAGGATGTAATATGATCAAATTAACATCCAATAGGCTACACAGTAAAATCCCCTGCGTTAATTTATCCAAATGGACCCATTTGATTACATTTATACACTCTGTGCTGCCCCTGGCTTCAGATTTGTTTGATATCTGTGTTATTTGCATACATTTAATGTATCCTGTATTATGTTTTCTATTTACTTACAATAAGTCTGTAAGGATAACTCCCTCTTGTGGCTGTTTTTGGTCATTTGGTTTAAATTTGTAACCCAGTCCAATGCTTCGGATCATCCTTGAAGTAGTAACAGGTGTGACAGTGCAATCACAGCAGTAAGTAGCAGGTGTAATACTTTCCACAGCCACAACTGAGTCTCACTGCTTCAGCCACACAGTTTTGTTTTCTCCTGCCTACACACTGTTTTTCTGTTCTACTAAGAGCCTTGGAAAATATTGTCACACACTCTCAGAGCTACAATGATTTGGTAACATTTGTACAGTCTCAGAGTTTAAAATGGTAAGTAACCCTGAGGATATGTGTGTTCAGATGATTGAACGTATCCTGTGTAGGGGCACAATAATGAACAAAAATAATGGATCTTGTCCCTCCCACATTTGCTGTTGTACATCCCTGTGTACCATAAACACAACAGGCCTACCTGTGGAACCGGGCTTGAAATCTCAAGAACTTCCTGTGTTTCCAAAATATAGTACGTCACCAGAAGGCCAATGACAGTGCAGATATTCGTTGATATTGCCATTCCTGTCAAGAAGATCCTGAGAGAAAGAAACAAGGGGAAAGTCAAACATACACAACTAGAATTGTGTATGTTTGAACGGTAAGGACTATCAAAATGCCGTTGGATATGTTTATCGCATGGGCCCAGAGATCATGTGTACCGGTTTTTGTGAAATTTGGATAAAATATATGGGAGGAGGAGCTAAAAGTGTGTTTTGAAGAAAATGCAAAATGGCGGAAAATCTGTCCTGACGCAAATGCGTCATGACCCAAGGAATCTAGGAACCTACGGTTCAAGAGTTATAGGCCAAAGCGTAAAGTGGGCTGTTATAGTGTCACCATGAGGCCGACTGGTGTAATTATTTTTTAAATAATTTTGGACTAAATCATGAACCACCCCTCCAAGTCTTGAATCCCTTAAGGTTTCTGAGAAAAAAATACTTGAATGGGAGTTTTTTCATTTTCCCATTAAAGTGGATGGGGAAATTTAATGCACTAATAAATCAACATCAATTAAACTATGTAACCAATCTCTTAGCAAAGTAAAAGCAGTCTATTCCCGGTGAAGCCGGTCATTTTGAGATATGGCACGAAATTGGGAAAAATAAACTGTGGGAGAAATAGCGAATAAGAAAAAAGCGGCTTTTTTTTCACTAGAACAATAGTCTGGTTGCCCTGTTAGGGCCCTGTTAGGGCAACCACACTAATTAAAGGGATATTTCACATTCGAAACAAATTTGTGTCATTTTATCGTCTACTCAGGCTTTTGGCAGCACCCCAGACAGTTTTTACGTTGCTTGATTCAGTATTTAGATATTTGATATTCATTATATCATTTTATCAGACACGCCCCCTTCCTATACAAACCCATTATAACTCCATTTTAACCATGGTAGATTAATCTAAAACACCTGTCCTTGGTTCTGGTCACTGCTATTGTCCTTCTAATACATGAGGAGTACGTGAGGATATATACATATTTATATATTTATATAAAATACTGAATCAAGCAACTTAAAAACTGTCTGAGGGGCTCACAAAAGCCTAAGTAGACGATAAAATGACCCAAAATGTTTTTGAAAGTGAAATAACCCTTTAACCACATAACCCATTCAAACCGGGAAAGCATCTGCGTAATTTTTTATTTTAACCACTTTAACCATTACTTTATAATTTGGCTACTTAAAAATAGCAGATACATGCTCATAGCGCGTGCCTCGTTATGAGCTTATATATCTGCTATTTTTGAAAAATAAAATAGAACCTTATACTTTGTTCCCCCTGGGGTGTTCCCCTCATTTTTTTCCTCTACACACCAAATCTCTTTGCCGAAAATAGACGATCTACAAGCTCACAACGTGCCGCAACCTGACGAGTTGTGAGACTGTATCACTGTATACATCTGTTGCAGAATGTTCAGCTATCTTCACCTAATGCTCACCTATTATGACATGCCCAGAAATAGGGATGCCTACAGGTAGGTTCATGTGGTTAAAGAAAAGAAAAGCGTCCAAAAGGCTGCTTCCCCCCATGAACACTCTGTGGTGATGACTGGCAGGTGTTTTACCTCTAAGCCACCCAAAGCCTATTCACACCTCCGGCTATATCATACATAAACATACACATAGGACCCCAGACTCCTGACCTCAAAACAATGATGTGGAGTACCGTAACTCCCATACCTGTACACCATCACACTTAGTGGCACACCACATGTAAATCCACAGTATTCAGTATTATACAGTACCCACTACGGAGCCATTCATTAAATATATAAAATAAAGAATAAGAATCCGCCAACAACAACTGTGTCATTTTCTAAAGTTATTATCGCAGCACAATCGTCCCTCAGCTATGGGATAAGCGTCCCGCTCAGGGACAGTTTCTATCCCCAGACTCATGACCTCAAAACAATGATGTGGAGTACCAACTAGCTAGATTTTCACTATAATGTCCGTGCCAATTCAACCCAGTCTGAGCTGTCATACTGTAAGTCGGACAGAACAATGGATGTGTATGAAGACAGTAGAGACCATTTCACTACCAACTTGACAATTACAACATTCATTGAAGATGGCGGAGGAAACCTTGCAAGGCACCAACCTGCTCATCTGGAGCAATTAGAGTTCAGCGTCTTGCTCAAGGACACTTCGACAGTAACTCTTCTGGGGGAGCCCAGGATCGAACTGGAAACCTCACAGCTTCCATCCGGCCTCTCTACTCCTGAGCCACTGCCGCCCAGTAGATAACATTGTTGTTAAAACATATGTCAATTTAAGGCATGGTTTCAACTTTCTGTCAAGTTATTACTTCCTCTTACAAAGGACTCAAAAAAGCAAGTGTGAGCCAGCAGAAACTCGACATCTTACATTTTACATCATAACCTTCGAGTATAAATAAATGTTTGTTGTCTCCGCCAGGCCGAAAGGCATGGCGAGAGAGTATGTTTTACCCCCTGTCCGTCCATCCGTCCGTCCGTCCGTCCGTGTATGTGTGTGTGCGTCATTCTATCTGTCTGTGTACAGCTAATCTCCGGCACCGTTGGCTTGCTCGCAGCGAAACTGTGCACACACACCCACTGGATGCCAGAGCAGAATCTCTGCCTCAAATTTTTCACAGGGGCCTGTTATAGCGCCACCAGGAGGCCGATTGGTGCAAAACACGTTTCTTGACAGTACTCCTACAGATTTTGTCCAAACATCACGCAAATCGGTACACAGTATCTCTATAGTCATTAAACGAATTTTTTAGAATTCCATCCTGATTGACTAAAATTGCCTTCCAAAGTTTGCAGTGCTCCGTTTCGAACAAAATGCCTCTAAAAATAAACACAGCATGCAATTTCCGTGAAATTTTGCACGCACATTCCCACTACGCCAAGGAAGAAATGGCACTTGAAAATGTTAAAATCAGCCTCATGGTGGCGCTATAACAGGCTGATTTGTGTTTTTGCCTATAACTGCACCGATCTGTGTAAAACTTTGTATGCCCACTCTCTAGAGGCCAAGGAAAAACCTTTGCCCTGCATTTTTCACATTTGCCTTTTATAGCGCCACCAGGAGTCCGACTTATGTAAAAAAAAAAAATGATTGTAAGCCTTCAGATTTTATCCAAATTTCACGCAAATCGGTACACATGATCTCTATGTGATCAAGACGGATCTGTTAGATTTTTCATATTCCATCCTGATTGGCTAAAATTGACATCTAAAGTTTGCAGGAGTGGCCCGTTTTGAAAAAAATGCCGCAAATCATGAACGCAGCGTCCGATTGCAGTGAAACTTTGCACCCACATTCGCACTACGTTGAGGAACAAATGCCACCCTTTTAACATTGCCCTATTATAGCGCCACCTTGAGGTAAATTTTTGCAACAGTTTTCTTTTTTATATTACTCCTACAAATTGTGTCCAAACATCATGCAAATCGGTACACATTATCTCTATAGTCACGTGATCACGATGGTTCTGTCCAATTTTTTATATTCCATCCTGATTGGCCAATTCCGAACATTGCTGGCCCATAATAACCTACCTGACCTGGCGGAGACCTGTGCTCCGAGGAGCACTTTTTCTAGTTTTTATTTGTATTCAATTTGCACAGATATGGGAATTGCTGTAATTTAAATTCAGGGCCTTATTTTTCTTCCCAATCCACCCCCACAAACATACTGTAATTGACATTGACACTAGGAATTAACAATCAGCATCCTTTATCTTTTTTTTTCTTTTTTTTTTTCTATAATTTTTGTCCCACGATTTTGTAACCCACATTTTTTCACCCAGTGCCAATTGCCTATGTAATCCTGGGCACTACCTACCCTCTGCCAGCCTAGGGAGGGCCCAAGCTGAAGCTCATGTCTCCTTCAATGCATGAGGAGCAAGCAGGCCGCTTCTTATCACCCGACAGGGGGGAGTTTCCCTGGTTGGACATAGCGCGTGGAAGGAACACGTTATTCCAACCAGTTCCCTTCTCCTCCATCAGGCGCCCCGGCTGACCAGGGGGAGGCAGTATAGTGACCAGGATTACTACATGTTTTTGTGAGGGTATTAACTACCCTAGGAGACACGGGGAGAACATGCAAACTCCACACAGAGTAGGCCCTTTCACCAACCCCACCTAGGGTATGGGCGCCGATGACGTGGAGGAGAGAACACGCCCCCAGCGCCCACAGCGTCCCTGGCGGGAATCGAACCCAGGACCTTCTAGCTGTGAGGCGACAGCGCTACCGACTGCGCCACCGTGCCCCCTTTATCCTTTATCATTATATCCTTTCCCCCCATTGCCCTATGCCATTTCATACTCGCACACAACCCCAAAATATTGCTCACATCACATGCCCCAGACAGAGACAAAGATAAAGAGGGGTACACAATGAATGTGTACGACGAAGACAGTGACAACGATGTACAGTACAACTGGTAATCCCATGCCACACAACGTTTGCATGGTTGTAGGTAGAAATGTGACTGCTCTATTGAGAACACTTTTATATATAACCACATAAAATACAGTCTAAATATTATAACTCTGCTGTCGGGCAGAAATCAGCTAACTCCAAAATTATCTTTTTTTCAGGAAATGAAAAAATAAAAATAAAGTGGAGATAAGAACAGCTGAATGGACCTCCAAGCTCACTCCAGATCCAATGGAGTTAGCTGGTTCTGTCAAAAATACTTTTTAATACTTTTCATTGGTTCAATATATTTTTTACCAACACACAGACATAAAGGGTGTTCATTAGCACTGATTTATGGAGAAAAACAAACAAAAGCGTCAAAATGGAGTTAGCTGGTATCTGCCCGACTGCAACAAATATAGTACAGTATGTTATAGACCATACAGGTCTACTACATCTACTTTTTATTTATTTTTATCCACACTGTTGAGTACAGGAATTGAGCTGCCTGAAATTTTAACACAGCTGTAATGTAAGTGCAAACAAAAACATTGAAACCCTAATTTCTTCCATACAGTATATCACTCTTTTTGGCTAGAAGTGTCCTGATTAAATTGTTGCAGTTGATTTGATCCAGAGAGAGTCTTATTGAACATTGACATTTGCAAACCGCTTTAACCACTTTAAACCTGGGGTCCCAATTGCATGTCATTATAGGTTAAAGTAAATGAATACATTGAAAATGTCATTTTCCAATAATCTATTTTTGAAAATAGCCAATATGACACATTGTGAGCTTATAGATAGGCATTTTTCTTTTTGATTAAACTTTTTAAATTACTTTTCAATGTTTGGACAAACACAAACGTACAAGTAGATCGGCTATTTTCAAAATAAGTTAGAAAAGTTTGAGGGTAAGTGGTTAAGTGGAATTCTGAGCACTTTCCTCACAATGTTGATGCTATATGTCAACCTGGTTGACATATATGGTTTGGGTAGTTTCTGAGTGGTTGAGAAACCTGGTAAATATGTAAAGCTAGGAAGCTTAGAAAATGAATGAATGAATAATAGATGAATGATAATTGATTAAATGTAATAATACACAATAAAAATAAAAAGCCCTGTTTTAATGGGCAGCTGTTAAACAATCCTTTCATTTCATTTAATTTCATTGTACTTACCCTTGATGGCTTCTCCTGTTCCTACAGTGTTCACTGTCAGTGGTCAAGTTAAAATGTAGCTGCACTCCATTTAGGCAACCGAAATTTGAAAACAAATACTATAGTGAGGATGTCTAATGAGAAATAAAGGAAAGGGAAATGTGAGAAAAGAGTACATGTGTTTGCTAAGAGAACTAGTTTTTTTAAATCAAAAACATGTAGCCTAAACATGTTACCTAAAGTAAACAACAACAACAACAAAAACACACAAATGCATTACAGTGTCAGTTGGCTGTCCAAAGGTAATTTACTTTAAAGGCAGTGAGGCAATGGATTATTTCACATAACAGAAAAACATGCTATATAAAGTTGAGCGCTAATCAACAATACTGATGAACCAGGTCACCAGTCCTGTTGATGGAAGAACACTGCACCTGTATACAGCACTGTTTCCTCGCATTATCTACGGTGAGATCAAATACCTCAAATCACAGTCCTTAGCCTACTTCCTCATAAATATTGGCTTCTAAAGGTAGTTTGTGGTTAACAGAAGTCACTCACTGTCACTGTGCCTGCATGTTCTACATTAGTGATGATTGTCTCTTCACTTAAATGACACACAAATAGCTTTCTTACCATGGAGGAGTTCGTCCCTCTCCAGCTAATAATCCTCCCCTTGAAATTGACAGAGCTCTATATAGCTTATATAAAACCCTATATTGAGTATAGTCCACGGAGCTACTCACACCGGCAGTCCCACTTGCACTGTGATGTGATGCATGATGCACAGTGAGTTGTGGGAAGAGACAAATACTTAAATACCTAAAATATGGTAAGGTCTACTCACCTGTTAAACACAGGGGTCATCAACATGCCGGCTTGTGATGGACATTTTTTTTGCCACAGACATACAAAATGAGTGGTCAATAATATTACCATAAATACTAATATACTAGTCCAGTAGACATGATGGAAAACACAGGCTGTGTTTTTAAAGACGGAGAGTGGTTAGTCATCATCCCGTTGTACTTTATTTTATTAAAATAGTAAGTAGGAAAGCTGAGAGGGAAGTAGATGGAGCAATTACATTTGTAACCCTGTTTAAAAAATTGCTTTAAAGGTCATCTGTATTATATTGTTGTTATTTCCATGGTCACCTCTGTACCTTTGTTTTGATTGATTGAAATTTTTATTAGGCCAAAGGAATGTAAAACAACACAGTTACATTTATAATACTTTTTGTCTAAAAGGTCCGACCAAAAAAGTCCTTGCGGACTTCCGGTTTCCGTTGGGGTCCTTGGTATTTATTTCATAGACATATATAGTAGCAACCAAACAGTTCAAATATCAACATAAAAATACTGCTATGTACCAAAAAAAGCATGAAAAAATAAAATAATAATATATATATATATATATATATATATATATATATATATATATATATATATATATATATATATACACACACACACACACACACACACACACACACACACACACACACACACACACACACACACACACACACACACACACACACACACACACACACACACACACACACAAAAGAAAAGGGTAAGTGGGTCGTCTGTCTACCGGGAAACTGGTATTACCTCCTCTTTTGGCCTCCAGAAAGATGAGTTTTTAGGGCTGTTTTGAATGAGCCCAGCGAACTGCATTTTTTGAGGGATGGGGTTAAACTATTCACACCTTGGTGGCCTTTCTACTTCACTTCACTTTCTACTTCACTTCCTTCACTTAAAATAGTGATTCACTAATTGCTTTGAACTTTTCAAGAGCAAAACCACTCTTTGGTACCTGGTTTGTCTGGCAGAGTCTTTATAGTGTTGATGTCAAAGGGCATTTGGGAAACCCAGCTCTTATCCTGTCAAAGTCAAAATCAGGTCATTCATTGGCATGCAAGAATTATTTTTTTAATGGTTCTAGGCAGTGCCGTTTCTGGGTGTTTTGGCACCCTACGCCAACGGTTCTCAAAGTGGGGTCTGGGGACCCCAGGGGTCCTTGAGGGGGTTCCAGGGGGTCCCCGCAGCAAAATAGCTTAATAGCATCAAAATGTGTTTAACCACTGTAAACATATTTTATACATCAGCATACAACAATGGACGGCAGACATCTTGTCTTGATGAGAGTGCCTGTTGTGAATATGAACAGTGTGGATAATCCAATATCACGATGATTTAAAGAATAATTTTCTTATTTTAAATGTATTGAAGTAAAAGTGAAAATTGTGATGAGTAGGCTATAAACTCAAGTAAAGTATACTGCTCTACAAAGCCAAAGTGCAGAAACTGTTTTTGTAGGGCAGTATAGAAAGTATTACATCACTGGTATTTCTGCATTAATTAAATCAGTTTCCTACCTATTCTGAAGAAAACCTGGAGACTGGCAAGTCAGCCACTGTAATGGCTCTAGTGTTTTTAGTTTTTTAAATGAAAGATTTGCCACGGACATGGACAAGTCTTGCCACGGACATGTTTGTCTGTGTACGGACACATTGATGACCCCTGGTTAATCAGGTTTAATATTTTTTTAGACAGAGACTAGCGTGTGTGTGTGTGTGTGTGTGTGTGTGTGTGTGTGTGTGTGTGTGTGTGTGTGTGTGTGTGTGTGTGTGTGTGTGTGTGTGTGTGTGTGTGTGTGTGTGTGTGTGTGTGCCATAGACTGCCTGTCCTGTCCTCAGCACTATATAATTCAAGACTGATTTCCATGATCAATGCAATGATGTGGGCCTCATGGCCTACCTGCAGGGCACCATCACCAAGGCCTGCAACAGTATGAACCAGTTCCTCACCCAGAGGCGTATGCTCATTGGGGCCAACGAGGCCATGGCCCGGTCTGTAAAACCCTGCTCCCCAGGGGGGAAAAAAATCGAAAAATCAACATAACATTAGCAGCCCTTTAACCATTTAAGTCGCCTTTGTTTTCAAATGGGGCTCATTTGCATTAGGCCGAATTGTGAATGAGTGGCCATTAGAAAACCAGTTTTGCCGTCAAACCGGTTCTCCGTTGCGCAGAGACGAGCACCTCTCCATTCAGAAATGTAATAGAAGAAGAACCGTCTTCGGTCCGCGAAAAAAATGGGGCAGTGTGTTTTGGGACGAGCGTTCCGTCCCCCCCCGGCCCGGTCAACGTTAGAACCCACCATACGCCAGTGTCCTCACCAAGTTCAACATCCTATATGACAAACATGGCAACAGCCAAAGGATGAGAGGAATAATGCCCTTTTGAGTCACAGAGGGAGTGAGATAGAAGACCAAAAGAGAGGTCAGAAGATTCTTTATTCTTTTAGGTTTTTGTTTTTGTTTTTCTGGCGGGGGGTTATTGACTCAGAAGATCTTGGGACATTAACCAGAATGTAATTGTATCCACTTTTCTTTGTTTTTGTTTCTATGTAACAAATCTGATGATTTAAAACAAGACACGTATAGGCACACACGCACTCACATCACAGAAAGACCCTCTTATTGAGGGTTACCCTCTTTTATAGGCACACCTTAAACATTTTTTTACTGGCCATTCAATAGTGAAAAATATGATTTAAAATGGGTTAATTTAGATTTGTTTATTATCTCCACCAGACCAAAGGCAGTGAAAGTGTCTTGTGCAGCATGTGCACTGACCGACAGCATCATGAACAAGGAATGTCCCAGAAAACCACCGCTGCCCAGTGGTGGAAGACCACAACTTTTGAAGGACACAACCAGAGACAAATAAATGAAGAAATCCCATACAATTTCGAGCCAAGGAATTAATTAAAGTGGTTATTATTAGGATTCAATCACATATTGACTCTATTAGGCTACAGGACAAAAACAGCACAAAAAAAAAGCTTTTACTAAATACTTACTAACTGCATTTTCTTAATCCTTGAAGTGTGTATTTTAAGATTCTGCCATGTACCAGACTGAAATAATGTCCACAGGGTTCATTTTAACCCTATGTTAACACATATCCTACCCAAACCCAAAAAGGGAAACAGCAAATCTTTGGAAGTATACAACATAAAAATGAACACATTTTCCATACAATTTGGACTCAAGGAATTCATTCAAATTGGTATTATATCATTCAAGCATATCTTGACTATAGGGCAAAATTGTAAAAAGACTGAGCCAAGAATGTTCAGATTACATCTTTATTTGTCTTTTTACTAAATCCTTGTGTGCGTCCCTGCATTCCCAGTAGGCTATGAAGGCTTACTCTGTGGGTCCTGGAATCTCCAAGAGAGAACTTTCAACTATCAGGCTCCTTTCCTGTGGAACCATCTTCAAGGTTTGGTCCAGGAGGCAGACACCCTAAGAGCAGGCTAGAACTTTCCTTCCATTTGGGGAACAACAGCACCATCAACATAGTCTCTAATGTTGTCATAGCCAGTGCATGTGCCACGTTTTATTACCTCATTAACACATGACCTGCCTGGTGAAACATGTTCAACTAGAAAAAGTGCTCCTCGGAGCACAAGTCTCCGCCAGGTCAGGTAGATTATTGTGGCCTCCTAGTGGCGCTATAATAGGCCAATGTGAAAAGGGTGCAATTCCTTCTTAGGCCTTGCACAACAATCGGACACTGCATTCATGATGTGAGGTTTGCTAAATTAGACCTGCTGGTGGCGCTATAACAGGCCAATGTGAATTTCACGGAAATCGCACACTGCGTTCATGATTTGAGGAATTTTGTTCAAAAGGGACCTATCCTGCAAACTTTGGAAGCCAATGTTAGCCAAGTAGGATGGAATATGAAATATCGGACACTGTCTTGATCACATGACTATAGAGATACTGTGTACCAATTTGCGTGATTTTTGGACAGAATCTGAAGGAGTAAGCGCAAGAAATGTGTTTTACAAAACTCAGCCTCCTGGTGGCGCTCTAAAAGGCATATATGAAAAATGCAGGGCAAAGGTTTTTCCTTGGCCTCTAGGGAGTGTGCATGCAAAGTTTCACACAGATCGGTGCAGTTATAGCTAAAAACGTGAATCGGCTTGTTATAGCGCCACCAGAGGCTGATGTGAACGTTTTCAAGTGGCATTTCTTCCTGGGCCAAGTGGGAATCTCTGTGGAATATTTCACGGAAATACCATGCTGCGTTCATGATTTGAGGCATTTTGTTCAAAATGAACCAATCCTGCAAACCTTGGAAGCCAATTTTAGCCAGTCATGATGGAATATGGAAAATCTGACAGATCCGTGTTGATCACATGGCTACCGAGATACTGTGTACCGATTCGCGTGTTTTTTTGCATCCAGGGAGTGTGTGCGCAGTTTCACAGCGACCGGGCCAACGATGGCGGAGATTAGCTGGTCACAGACAGAAGGACGGACACACACACGGACGGACGGACGGAGGGTAAAACATACTCTCTCGCCATGCCTTTCGGCCTGGCGGAGACAACAACTCTTATGAATGTGTAGTGTGGTGAAGTAAGTAAGTATGTACATTTTATTTGTATATAACACTTCTTACAAAGAGAACACACAAAGTGCTTTACATACAACAGAAATAAAAACACAGCATGAAACATTCAAATGATTACAAACACACACACACACACACACACACACACACACACACACACACACACACACACACACACACACACACACACACACACACACACACACACACACACATTCCACAAGTGGTCCTTAAAAATGTCCACAGATTCTGCAGCTCTCAAGACCTGTGGAGTGGCATAGCATACATTTTTGTTTTTGACCTTTTTTCGACCCGCGGGGGAACTTCAGTTTTCAGCTGAGTGCTGCCCACAGAGGAGCGTGGAGGGGGGAGCAGTTAGGGGTTAAGTGTCTTGCTCGGGGACATTTTGACACGATTTAAACAAGAATGTATGACATAGATGTCAAGTATAGACTGGCGAAACAGGTCAGTCCCTGTATGTCTGTGGGAGGCGGTTTGTTTTCGAGGTCAGGCATGTTGGATAGGGGATATGTGATGCTTGTGTTTTCTGCCATAGTAGTTGATTGATTTGGCCAGCATTGGTAATGCAAGACATGAGTTACAAGAATATGTAGTTGTTACCTGATTTACAAGAATATGTAGTTGTTAGCTGATAACAAGTTGTTTAGAATTTGTTATTACATTTGTAATGTTTACATTACAATTGATTGGGATTCTGTAATATTTCAGTATTTAATTATTAAGAATTGGTACAGTAAAACATCTTGGTAATAATCACAGATGGACTTGAGGTGGTGTGGTACAAGAATCAATATATCAATCAATAACTCATACTAAATATCAACAACGTTTTAGAAACAGGGACAAACCGTCTTTACAGTTAGACTCTAAATCAGCCTAACTCCACCTACAAAATGCAGCATGCAATTTCAGTGACATTTTGCACGCATATTCCCACTAGGCTGAGGAAGAAATGCCACTCTTTTCACATTGGCCTGTTATACCGCCACCAGCAGGTCTAATTTAGCAATACACATTTTTGGAACAAAATGCCTCAAATCATGAATGAAGTGTCCGATTGTCGTGAACGGTCTAAGAAGAAATGCCACCCTTTTCACATTACATTACAGTCATTTAGCAGACGCTTTTATCCAAAGCGACTTAGTGCATTCAACATAGGTAGGAAACAAAACTACTAATCACCAGAAGTATTAAGTGCATTATCTTCTAAAACAAGCAACTAAGAGTATACATTGGCCTATTATAGCGCCACCAGGAGGCCACAAAATAAGGGCAATGTGCTTATAATTACAGGACATGGCAACACTGAGCATGGCGAGAGCTCTATAACAAAGAAATCTGTCATTTACTCCTAATTGTATTCAAATGTGCTGTATTGGGCCCTAAATGTACTGTAATTGAGGGGGGGGGGGGGTGTTATATGTATTTAGCCTGTCTGTGTGGATTTATTTATTCATTTTTTATTTTTTATGTTGGAACTGAAAAACGGGAGGAATTGTATCGCTTGTGACGTCACGTGCGGGGGCAAATCAGTTTGGCCTGTTTTGAGACCAATTTACATAAACCCCAGATATGCTGTGAAAGCCTGAGTGCTCAAACTGGGGTATTTTTTGGGATAGAAGAGAGGTAGGGGAGACCAAAAACACACAAAAAATAAGGAAATGTTCAAATTCATGGTGTAGACCCTTTAACTATTCGTACTTGGGAAGCTTGTCCGACTCATCATGACAGTAACCTAAGGTGACGTGTAATGTAACATGTAAATGTCGTTAGGAGACGCTACCCACCGTTATGATCATCATCAACACCAAAGCAGCGAGCTGTCACACATGAACTAATGTGGTCGGATCTTGGCATAAAAGATCTACAGTAGTATCTCGTCAGTTTTTCACATTTGATGGGAGAGGGGTTTTATGCTTTACAGTTTTGTCAGTGCACAACGTTTGTCTAGCCTGTAATGAAGAGCATCACCATCTCCACCATAGTAATGGAAAACAGTGTCACTGCAGAAACACACCACTATACAAGGTCCATGTCTTAAAAAATACCTCTTATACTACTGCACGTCATCAGAGAGTGTACTGTGATACATTTGTCTGGACACTGTCCCTACAGTAATTGAACAACAGCGACTTTGATTTGTTTGTTTAATTACACAACATTATATGCATTTTATAATATATAGACTTAAAAAATAGATTATTCATTAAAATAAATACAAATAAAATACAATATTCAGCAAAGTTCACACATTAAAACACAACAACAATATGGTGGCCAAGGGCGCCTACAGTACTCTCCTGGCGTTAGGAAGCAAGCCCACATCGCCAAGATTTTTTTTTTTAGCTCTTGAACCTAGCTCTGACGTGGCAAGTCTCACCCATGTGCAACTAACATATAGTGGCAGACCAATGTGTTACTCTATCGGGCCTCTGGCCGCACTTGGACCTGGGCCTGGTCCACAGAGCTGTTGCAGGACTGGGGTGCAAACCAAGGACCTGGTGTGTGCCACCCAGGAACTTGGTGGGCAACTGCATTGGACCAACAGCAATGCTATGAACAATAATAATCAATGTGGTGAACAATTCATACTGTCACATGTATCATTAAATGCCATACCATTTAACTTCATTCAATACCACTGTTTTAAAGTGCTTTGTTGTTGACCCAGGACCACTGTGCTGCATCCTTGCTCTGGACAGATTCTCAATTAACTTTATCCTTACCCACCACCCACCCCATTGACATATTGACCCACACCCCACAAAGGGGTGAACTGACAGCAAACCTTGTAAATTACAATTGGCAAGTGATATTTCTTTGTTAAAGTAAGTGTTAAATAGCTCTATATCCCTGGATATAGCAATCATTGCTATAGAGTAAAAAGGGGTCTCCCCATCTCTCCATCCAGTGGCGTATTCACTGTAGAAGCAAGGGTGGCGGCCGCCACCCCAAGTGGCGTAATAGTGATATGCAACTGACTTACCCTGCCAAACCCCACCCTGCCGCCCTGCTATTGGCTGAATACAAAAACGAGAAAACAAGGACTCCGCCCCCAAAGGGGACGGTGGGGGCATTTACAGTCTAATCCAGACCAAAACCCTAAAGTTATGTCTGGTCTCGTGGCGTGCCTCACTAGGCGTTGGCCTGCCGACTCAGAGGCTCGAGTTTGAATCTCGCTGGGGGCACTCTTTTTCCGACAACCGCAGGCAACTTTTTTTTGGCTAATAAAGTATAGTTTTGGACCATGACGGAGGCGCGCCGAATCAGCAGACCTTGAGGCTGAGGAAGTCGCGCCCGAGCGCCTCCAGGCGCGAGTGCCCGCGACGACCAGCCGATGGCCGTTCGAGTTATGTACCGATAGGGACAGAATAGTAAATGATGTTGTGGGGACTGCGTTTGCCCCAACTGTCACTCAAAGTGACTACTGGCCAATCACAGCGTGACTTTTCCGGGTCTGGGCGGGTCTTGGCAGAAGTCAGTTGCATATCACTATCACGCCCCCAAGTGCGATCTCGCCTCCCCTAGAAAAACACCGACTAAAAAAAAAAGAGAAAAAAAAAAAAACCCCAACCCAACCCCGACAAAAAAATCCCAACCCCGAAAACGATAGTGGGCAGGCAGCCAATCACCACCGTATCCATTCAGTAGAGCAACCAGTTTTGTAGTGCTGTTCTTTTTTAGTGCTAAGATGCTAATTGCTAATAAACTCTGCCATTAATTGGTACTAATGAATGATTCCGTCGGACCAGAACTGCTTGTGTTTCCGGCTCCTGACACATGGTAGATATCTGGAGAACAAAAAATGGTTTGGTAAAATGGCTCATTCAATCTGTAAATCTGTGTTTTGTTCAAATTTTTCAAGATGTTTTGAAAATAGCAGATGTACAAGTTCACTACGGCGATGCCTTGTGAGCTTGTATATCGGCTATTTTCAAATAGCCAATGTATATAGTGTAGGAGGGTGAAAGTGGTTAAACTGAATGTGATGCTATATAACAAATGTAGCTGGGGACCCCCTGAAACCGCCTCAAGGACCCCTGGAGGTGCTTGAAAACAACAAGTAACAACAGAGTATAAATTGAATATCAAGCTAAATTATTAACCACTTTATCTCTGCCTTCTAAATTTTGGGCATATTATTAAAGACGGGGGAAGATCATTTTCAAAATGAGCAGAACGTCACTAAGTAACTTAGTGACGTGGTTAAGAACACACTCAAGCAGTAGCATGGCGATTCAATATTAAAGATAATTCCATGCCACCACCAAAAATTATGACATTCAGATCAGTACTGATGGTCATGTTGGACAAAACATACATAACCCATGCTGAAAAGGCCAAAAGTATCCTTTACAAAAGAAGCAACCAAAATGTAGGGAGATCCTTTTCCCCCTTTCTCTTAAAGTAGTACACCCCAAAAATTACTTATTTTCTATCAATTACACACCCGCCTTGAATTCATGGAGATTTTTTTGTATAAATTTGTCGCATTCCTGAGCCAATAATTTTATGAGCGTTTTGAGTCCTATTGAGTCTCCTACTGACCGATGTGATGACCCGGTCAGGAATGCGACAAAAACAAAAAATCTCAATGAATTCAAGGCTTTGTGGGTTGTGTAATTGATAGAAAATATATACATTTTTGGGTGTACAACTCCTTTAATATATCCGTTAAATTGTTTAAACACGCTATATATTAAAAATAAGAAAAGAAAACTTGATACTTCAATATTGAGTCTTTCCCATTTGTTTCATCATATTGAATCTGGCATATTGAAACCCTCACAACAGGGGTCAGCACAGATTTAATTTAGATCAGTGAATCTATTAAAGATGATGGAACTTACTTCGCCTTCCACGTATTCTCCTTAAGAAGTTTAATCCAGAGGAAGAAAAACCACCACTTGTACTCTGTATGGAAAACATGGACCAGTAACTAAGGATTATGTTTACAGAATGCAAGCCAAAACATAATTAAAGAGGCACTGTCCATGACAGTTATCAGAGTTATCAGTTATCGACTCCTACTGGTTGTTCTGGGTGCCTGTTTGGTGGGGAGGGTTACTAGTGCAGATACACACCCGAAATTGTCATAGCGACATTAATTTGCATGTCCTTGTGGGACCAGAAGCTTGGCGACCAAATTATAATTTACTCCACCTGGTGTGAGGTGCATGTAGCTTGGCATTTTACTTGTGACAGAAGAAAGCACTGTTCAATGGAGGAGAGTGGGAGACAGTTATACCATCTACTTTCCTCGTAGCTATAACTCTATTTTATGTTTCAATTTATATTCAGATACATTTTTCTAAAAAGGATTATGAGACAAAGCTAAAATGCTTGCTCCATTCCGAGGTCAATACAGTCAAAGAAGTGTTGCTATTGGTCAACAGCGCACATTAGGCCAAATTCACACCAGCAGTGAATGACTAAATTGGGAGAAAATGGGGAAAAACTGCAAAAGAGAACCAAATAGCAAACTGGTTCTAGTGGAACTAACTGTGGTATAAAAACTATTGTTGTGACACTTCAAAAGGGTTTCAAATGCACTTACGCCTGTTTGATTAGAGCCTGGGCCTGTGCTTCCTGCAGGTACCCTTCTTAATAAGGCAGCTCGGATCTGTAGGCAGAATGTTATGAATGTTGTACAAGAAACATAAGATACATCATTTGTTGCAACTTTATAAAACAAAAATATTTTATTTTAATATAGTTTAGTATGTATCGGTATGTTCTGTATTTGATATAGCATACTCAACATACCTTTGAATCCAACAGTGTCCCAAACACTAAAATGAAGAAACCCTAAATGAAAAAATAAAGAGAAGTGTTTTATTTCTGATGGTATACAGCAGTAAAGTAATGTACATCATACATATCCATACCCAATACAAAACAAAATGTTTGTCTGTCACCTTTTTTGCCCAATAATGATTTGGTTAAAAATGTTGCCATAATGCTGATTAGTTATGATGTTATCACTTCGTTCAGTGTATAGCATACAACCCAAGGTTCTATCAAAGTCCAATATCACTTCGAGACCTGGCTTGTTTTTAAACACCATGTGAATTCACTATGGACTGTGTAATATATCATTAGTTAAGTATGTTTTTCCACAGTACTACTTCTATGCCCATAGGTGGGTAGGAGTAACATGGTCAGTCTATGGTGGTCGTTCGGAGACCGACTTTCCTCGCTACTCCTACCCACCTACGGCCACTCATCCTGGGCATAGAAGTGGAACTGTGGAATAACGTCCTTAACTAATGATATATGGTTAAGTTCACCAGTAGTTAATGGCAAGGACCAGAAATTAATGATGAGTTCATGATAAATTCATGAATAATTAATGTATGACTTCATCATTAATTCATCAAGTGTATGAATGTGACCTATTACATACATTTTCCTCGTTTATTGTATTTTTTTGCAATACCTGTAATGAGTTGAAGAATGCGAAGGCAATATGGATTCCAGTATTTGTTGGAGCTGTCATAGTTCCCACTCCCAGACCCCAGGTCAATCCAAAGAAAGGAGTCAAAATGGCCAAGCATCTTGCAATGACCACTACCGCATTCTTTTCCTCTGACTGGGCAGAATCCCCGACACCTCTCCTCAGCATTTTGTACAAGACCACGATAAGAATTAGGAAGTTTATAAAAACAATGGTCAAGGCAGGAATCACAAACGCAAGGAGGGCTTTCGTCTTGTGCCAGTTTAGCCAACAAGCGTTGTATTCTCTGATGTAGCCACTGCTGCCCGCTGTAGAGGCAATGGTGACAACTGCTATAATTAAAGGGCCTCCGTAGCCCACACAGAAACTGATGGCCAGCATGGTTGATTTGGACATGTTGGAGAAGACCATGATGGTTCGGTAAAACAGGAGAAGGCCAGACACAAGCATCCAAAAGAACAAGGCAAGGTAGAAAAAGTGTATGAAAAATGTTGCTGCGGTGCATGGAGCGACTGGAACTCTGTAATCTTGCCCTGGATTTTCAAGGGGGTTGTCCGCAATTGCTGATCCAATGATGAACCAGATGTTTGCAATGAGCAGAGACACAGCAATGTTCACAATACAAACATGACGTATGTATGAGGTGCTGTTTCTGGTCATGGCTTTCCAAACGACTCCCTCAACGATGAGACAAATGACCAAGCATCCCATTGATATCCCTACGCCAATGTACGAGATTATGTCCAGTAAAGCTTTAATTTCTAGGGGAATGTCAATTGACATAAGAATTGTGAAGGAGGTCAGGTGGGTGCAGTTACAGGTGACGGTATCATTTATATCTGACACAAAAGTACACCCCTCGTGGTCCCATCCGCCAAGGTTATCAAAGAGTGCGAAGTTCCAGAAGACGCACTGTGGGCTCAATGTCAATGATGTGTTTTGTTTGTCAAAACGTATTATCACATTTTCAACTGTTGTGTTCAGCTTGACCATCAGCACTTTGCCATTGATGGTGTTCTCATAGCTGGTTTCGTTGCTGGTGGTATTGAAGCTGCTGGCATTGAAGCTGGCATTCCTGGGAGGCAGGATGTTGTTGAGGGCGAAGACAATGGTGGTAATGAAGAGGTTGGTAGCACCGGTGTTTAGAACGTCGAGGGTGACACTAGAGTTAATGTCTGCGTTGTACGAGTAGTTGAATCTTGCTCTGTTCAGCAGGATGAGGTCGGTTGTTATGTTAAACTCCCCCTCCAAGGCGTCGCTGATAGATTCCAGTGAAATTAGAAACTGTGAGCTGGCGTTGAGGGTTTCGTTGGTGTTCAGAATGACCCAGGATTCTGTTGCTGCTTCAGCAATGATGACATCAACTATTTCCAGGATATCCTGCAGACAAAACAGCATTTCTCTGTTAGGGTGTATACATGTTTATCTTGTTTCGAGCTACAAAATATTGCTTAATACTTTAAGCAAAGTACTAACTGGCATAATAAAGCTCCTCCAGTGGTTCACAATTTGGTGTTTTAGTGATGAACACTTCCCTATTTCATCAGGTCATTCATCTAGTGTTTCATATATTCATTAAAATGGAAACAAGCAGTGTTCTGGGTCCGCAGTATCAGAGTTAATAATCATCTTACTCCATCATTTTTATGAATATATTTTTTTGAGCTGAAGGCGAGGCTATATGGGGGTATCTTCCACCCGCTTACCGTCATGACAGGCTTATTGACATCAACAGCTTCCTCTGCAATGTTTCCCAGGATGCTAATAATAGCATATATGGTTGCACTCGAACCAGTAATTTCTGTTTGCAGTGCTTGTACCTCCTCAGTTAGATTTGCCACAAAAACTGGAACTGTCTCCTCATCCAAATCCTAAAAGAATCAAACATTATTTGCATGGTACAAACCAAGAGCATTCTGTTATACCAGTGGTTCTCAAACTTTTTTAGGTCAAGGACCCCAAATTAATATGTAGGCTATTTAGCTCTGGACCGGGCCCCCATCTGGAAATATCTTGTACCAAAGACCCTCATACAAGATAAGTGTTGTTAAACTGTTTTGAAAAATATTCCACATATAAAACAAGTTTTTTGAAAAGTACCTGATCTACAAGCTAACAACAAACAATTTACAATTTACAATTTAGGCAGTAGTAGATCAGCCATTTTCAAATATCCGATGTGTATAGGGGTATATTAACTAATTTCGCTGGGGACCTCCTGGAACACCCTCGAGGACGCCTGGGGGTCCTCAGAGCCCATTTTGAGAACCACTGGTGTAAGTGATTGCCCTTCATGTGAGGGCATTCCCTTTAAAGATTAAAACATTAATGGGTTATTCTACCTGGGATATAGTCAGAAGATCTTGAATTTCTATTACAATACAACTATCCTCCAGAAGTGTCCATTGTCCACTGGCCTCACATCGGGCAACTATTTTTCCCGCCTGGCCGCGACCACATGGTCTTTCTGATATGTCTCCTTCTCGTCCACTAAGGTTCTCCTCATCGTTACACGTAGGACCTTGTGCAAAGTGCAAAGTATGCAGTTATTTCCATGCAAAATGAATGACGACTGCAACAATAATACATACTGCGTATAATTATAATAATAACAATGATAATAATAATAATAATTACATTTCTATTTACCAATTGGGCAACACTTTACTTAAAGGTTGCGTCTATAATGCATTATAATCACATTTATAACGCATTATAATGCACTTATAAGGCATTATAACAAATATAAATGTTTATAATTATGCATAACAACTTAAAACAAGGGTTATGAAGTATTATAACTTATAATAATATAATTTATAAGTGCTGGTCATAATGCATTATACTCAGTGGAACAGCACATTATCACTACCAGGTACCACGTTACTTGAAGGTCTTGTCTATAATGCATTATAATGCATCATAATGCATTACAATGTACTTATAATGCTTCATAACACTCGTTATAAATGTTATAATTATGCATAACAACTTCTAACAAAGACACTTTATAAATAGCTAGGTTAAGGTAGCTATATGCTGTTCCACTGAGCTTGTAATGCATTATGACCAGCACTTGAAATATGTTATAAACGTTGTAATAAGTTGTCATACATAATTATAAACCTTTATAACGAGTGTTGTGTGCCTTATAAGTGCATTACAATGTGTTATAAATGTGATTATAATGCATTATAGACGCGTCCTTTAAGTAAAGTGTTACCTAAAAGGGTTTTGGCACTTTTCCTAGTGGTACAGTGGGAAAGTCCTGGGTTGAATTCCCACCGCAGGCCAACTGCAGACAGGAAATAGTTTTACTTACTCTCACGGAAGATTTTCAGAGTTGTTTTCGTCTCATATATCGTCTCGTTGATCACTCTACATTTAAAGCTTTTTTCGTCTTCACTCGTTCCTCCGCAGTTTCCCATTATGTAATTGTGGTGGACGCAGTAATCTTGATCCAGTTCCACAACTGTGAACATTTAATCATATTGGCGAATTACAGGCAGATGTGTGTATAGCTTTTATTGTTGTCCCAGAAATGCACTGTGATGAGATATTCTTTATTTTTACTTAATTATTTTGTAATACTATTTTCACGCGTTTTATGCTTTATTAGATAAGAGAGAGTAGAGACAGGAAGCCGAGGATAGAGAGAGAGAAAGACGTGCAAATGGTTCCGGCTGGAAGACGCCGATGCACCCCACCAATTCATTCTTACCTGAAGGTAAGACTTCTTCGTTCACATTCCTCCACTGGACTTTATAGTCCAGTTGCACGCAACACTTAAGTTCGAATTTTTGATCTTCCCGACAGGGGATGTTGAGAATGCGTTTGGCTCGTATGATGGGAGCTGGTTTGATGACATCAAGTTTCAAGGTTCCCTTCTGGACGAACCTCATTGCGGGACCTTCCAGGCTGCATTCATAATTCCCTGAGATAAAAATGAAGCCAGAATTATTTGATGAATCAGTACAATGTGAAATAGTACAACTTCTACATGTGAGTTACAGTATAAAGAGGTGATCTACATAGAATATTGTACACAGGTCTCTCTTGTCTATATTCAGTCCAAATTTTAAATGGTAAAAGTGGCACATTTGTAAAATGATTCCAAATCGTTTTTATTATTATTAATGTGGCACCATTTCTGCCTACTCAATCATTTCTGCTTTATTTCTGTTAGTGACAGTGAGACAGACACAGGAAAGGCAGGGAGAAAGGGGCAGGGCCACACACACACACACACACACACACACACACACACACACACACACACACACACACACACACTCCGGTCTGAAATCCCCATCGATCATGTCATTGGCAGGTCATTTTATGAGCTAGCCACAGAACGCCACTGAGACACAGAGCAAGTAGACAGAAATGGCACAATCCATTAAAAAATAACAAACTGTGGTGTGGTGAAGTAGTCAGAACACAACAAATGTAGTATTATTCAACTTTTTGAACTGTAGCTGCATTGTGCTGATATTGAGTTCTGATTGGTCATTAAAAGTCATGGTAGCAATTGGTACTTACCACTATCATGAGCAATAATGTTCTCAATTGTAAGACTGGAGGTCTGGTCACTAAGAGAGACTTTAAACCTTCCAAAGCTTGCAACATTCCTCCCATTGAATTTCCACTGATTACGAGTAACTTTCATGTTCTCAGGAGGAGGCCCACATCTCACCGTTATGTTTTGACCAGTGTACTTTTTTGCCGGAAAGGTGATTGGATTCGGACCTTGAGTAAATGTGAACAGGATCAGTTGATATATTGTTTTCCATCTGATTCCAAATTGATGACATCATTTTTCTGTAGCTTATTTTAGAAACTTACTTGTAACAGTCGGAACGTCTGGGACAACCTCGGCATCCACATCCACGGCATTTGGGACTTGTGTATTTAATCCGGTTATTGCCGTTGAATTAAACTCTGATGTTTGCAGAACGTAGGTTACAATAGTGCTTCCTTGTCTGTTAGTAAGAACAAACAAGGAGCAAAGTTGAGAACAAATGTGTCACACAGTCCTACATCTAAATTGCTGTATTTGTTGCTGTAAAATACTGTACCTAAATCCTGTTACTGAAATAGAAATGAACCCTGACATTCCTTCATAGTGTTTTGTCAACTGCAAATGAAATGATACTTTTAATGACAGGGACATAGCAAAATGAAAAACAATTGAATTAAATGGAGATGAGACTGGATTTCCTTTAAAAGAAAACACACACACACACACACACACACACACACACACACACACACACACACACACACACACACACACACACACACACACACACACACACATACCGTGTTCTCCATCTCTTTTTTAAGGTCTTTGAATTCTGAAGTATTTGGATCTCTTAACTCCTCTGTGAAAGGCCTTTTAAGCCTAACTGACAAGTCCACGTCGAATTCTGAGAGAAGAAAAAAAGACAGTATACTGTAGTTGCATGCGTTGTCTTGTATGCAATTGACCGTATCGTATCTGCCGGGTGGAAATCTCATCATTCCAAAACTAAGGAGTTACTATACTGTTACTTTTCAGGATTAAAAAAAAGCATGTTTCGAGGTTGTAGTAGATCAGCTACGTTGTTATTCTTTAGTGTGGCGCTTTAGTATGATCAAGTACGGCATTAATTTACAAAAAAACAAAAAGTACATACATTTTTTATTAAAATATGGAGATAAGAGGCCCGACAGCAACGATATACATTCCCACGGTGGACAATTTGCTCTTATGTCATACTCAGGAAAGTATGAATATCATCGCTGTCGGGCGGAAACCTTCTATGTTCATTCACTTTGATGAAATGTAAAAAAAGAAGCTGCATTCCAAAGGATCCAATGGAGTTATTATTTAGTCAAAAGCTCTTGTTAATACTTTTCATTGATAATTATTTATAAAAACCCACAGTCAAACTTAACCACTTTCAACATGATGTTCCTATGTTGGTCATGTCATAATAGGCAAAGAGTTTAAAAATAAATAAAGATAATGTCAAAGTACTTCAAATCATTTTGAAAATAGCAAAACGAATACAAAGCAGATCTACAAGCTCACAATACATCATGATGTGACGTGTTGAGCTTGTAGACACTGTCATACAGCATAAGTGTACAACGCAGTGGTGTGTTCTACCGTCAGATGCTGTGTACGGCGTATACCTTGAGATTTTTTTTGGTCGCTACCGTATACCTTCAAAAACTGTTTCATCCATTGAAAACGCGAGAGCGTATACCCACGACCACGCGCATCGTATCGTATACCTTCCGAAAAAAACTAGAACACAACACTGGTACAACGTAAGTATAAATGGGGGGGGGGGGGGGGGGCAATGTGTTTTAAACACTTAATGGTTGTTGTAGTTGGATCTGTAATGACATTTATATAGGCATAGGAACCATTATAACAGGAGGGTTCATGTACCCCACCCCGCAATGTTGTTTAAACACTTACTGGTTGTTGTTGTCTCCGGCTGTGGAACTGTAGTGACCTGTGCAGCAGTAGTTGAATCTGTAATGACATTTATTCATAGGCATAGGAACCATTATAAGAGCAGTTACAAGAGAGAGTTCATGTACCCAACCCCATCTCTTTTTTTTCCTTCATAACACCCCCCCCCCCCCCCACCCCCAACCACATGTGTTCCCATGAATCATTAAATTGTCCGTCTGTCTTTCATTTTCTAGTTAGTTTACTTACAAGACATACAGTATATACAATTAACAAACAGTAGTTGCAATGCCTGCAAGGAAGGAAGTCTGTGGTCTTCCTTTCCTTGATAAAATCGGCCACTAAAAAGCAGGCATAAATTGTTCATCTAAAGCATGAGAATACTTGATACCAGTGACATTCACTCATGAGTGACGTGTGCAAATCATTCAAATCATGGTCGCTCAGCAGTCTGAAGTACATATAGTGGAAGTCCTTTTATTCGCATTACCAAAGACATTTCCGATCACTGTATGTCAAATTTTCTTTAATTGGTTCAATTATTAACAATTTATTATTTATTACGACTGTAACCAAAAGGATCCTTATGGGTTAAAGTTAAATTAACACATTTTACTGTGTATCTATTACCTATTTATTGAAATACAGAATTATCCTTGCATATTACTGGCTGTCTATTCTCACGTAGCCAGACTTTCAGTGATCTGGTGACGTTCTAATTCTGTTTGGGGTAGAGGAGGGTGGTAATAATTCTGAGATTTAAAAAAAACTGGCATAGGGGAAGGCATTCAGTTGGTGTGGTAAAGGCGTACAGTGGTTGTAATCTTTCACCAGTCGTCCATACAATGAATTTAGATGTATCCAGACGAGTGGTAGGCAGAGATAGGCGAAGATATCAATGGTCTGGCCAAGTGAGACTACTGGCTGTCATGCGACCAAAGTAGATGAACCTCTGTAGAAACACGAGGACTGGTATGTAATAAGAATAAGGTCTATCTATGAATATAAAGAAGAGGGCATGACACATACTCAGCTTAATCTGAACGACGAGTGACACATCTAAAAGAGGAGCAGAAAACACACTCATGGCAAAACTTTGGCATAATTTTAACTGTTGAACCTGTGTTCTGGCACTAAAGAAATGAATGTATAATAATACTCACAAAATAATAAGTCCACAAAAGAACAATGATAAATGTGTCTTTTTCTGCTACTTGTTTAGCCAAAAAGTCAGTTCACTCAGGCTAAATCTAGGCAGTAAGTTTTTATGGGGATTCTATCATCTAAAGTTCTCACATACATATTATTCATTTACATCTCCTATTTCGGAACACTCAAATTGTATACACGTGTGTTGTATACAATTTGTTCCAAAGGACACTTGTCACACTTACCGATGGGCTGAATGCGCCGTCCATCGCCTCATGAAACAGTGAGATTACGACATTCAATACAAGTCTATAATAGGTGGATTTTCTTAAAGATATGTAGAGAAACTTGTGTTGATCGGTTTGCTGACAGCTAGTCTTACCTTACCTGAGCCAAAAAGCAGTAGACACACCCAGGATTACTAAAAAACTTTGTTGGTGCCACCATCGTTAGCATATAAAATGCCCCATTCTAAACTGATAAGAGTACTCTGTCTCCGATATATCATACTGTCTCAAGTATAGCCAAACAGAGTTGCAAGCCCCTACATACAGTAGGATATGCATTTACAGTTTGGAAATGTTTCCAATAGCCATCCAATTATTAGCATTTGTAGAGAATAACTAACTATATATGTCTTTTTTTTTTACATACTATATATTATATATTTTTTTCTTTAAAAAATGTTATCCCACGATTTTGTAACCCCATTTTTTACACCCAGTGCCAATTGTCTATATAATCCTGGGCACTACCTTCCCTCTGCCAACCTAGGGAGGCCAGGGCAGAGCGCATGCCTCCTTCAATGCATGAGAGCCAACTGACCTTCTAATCACCTGACAGGGGAGAGTTTCCCTGGTTGGACGTAGCACGTGGAAGGAACACGTCATTCCAACCAGTTCCTTTCCCCTCTATCAGGCGCCCCGGCTGGCCAGGGGGAGGCAGTATAGTGACCAGGATTACTGCATGTTTTTGTGAGGGCACCTACCCTAGGAGACAAGGGGAGAACATGCAAACTCAACACAAAGAGGCCCTTTAGCCAACCCCACCTAGGGTATGGGCACTGAAGACGCGGAGGAGAGAAGTAACCGCCAGTGCCCACAGCGTTCCCTGCGGGAACGAACCCAGGACCTTCTAGCTGTGAGGCGACAGCGCTACCGACTGCGCCACCGTGCCCTCAATAATAATAACTTGTTTCTTATATACAAATATTTGTATCCAGAACTTTATTTTGTAATACTTACCAGTTTTAGGTGTAGTTGTTGTTGGTGGTGGTGTTGTTGCCACCTGTACAATTGTCGTCGGTGTTGTAGTTGATGATGGTGTTGTTATTGATGGTGATGGCAGTGGTGATGTTGTTATTGTTGGTGGTGGTGTTGTCGTCGGTGTTGTTTTTGATGTTGTTCTTCTTGTTGTTGGTGGTGGAAGTGGTGGTGTTGTTGCTGTTGTTATGGTGGTGGTGGTGTTGGCTGTAGTATTTTGTCGTGTTGCAGCAGTAGTTGTTGAGTCTAGAAGGATAGATAATTCTATTATTGTACTGTGAACGTAATGTATAAAAGTGTTTCAAAACATGTTTTTCCCCAAACCTTTATTTGAAAAATATTTGTGTTTCACCTTTATCAGACTTTCTGGTGTTTTTGGAGAATTATTGTGTGTTGTGGCATGAGAGAATTTAAAATTGTGTTTGTTTTCCAAGTAATGAAAAGTAACTGTTCAGTTGATATTAATATTGCACAGTGTATTAGTTATGTATCAGGTGATGATGGCGAGCAAACTGACACTGTGGGAGCCACCCCAAGGGACAACTAGGAGGGGAAGGAGGCGCACAACCTACTACGTAGACACACTGCAGTGTGACAGAGGAGCTAGCAACACTGGAGAGCTCCGGAACCTGATGCTGGAAAGGAGAGAGTGGAGGGCAGCAATCCAGGAGTCCAGAGTTGGTGTCGACTAGTCCGCACTCTCACATGACATTGTAAAGTTTTACTTAGGGAGGGATGGGTCGGCTTTTTAGATCTCATGACCCAGAATTACAGGCAGATTCCAAACTACTCATACTAATCATGAAAAAGTGGTAAGGTTTTAAACCTAAGGTTTAATGTGTCATTTTAACTAATATTATTAGGGGGCCTTGGAGCCAGGTATCGGGGCCCCAGGATTTGTAGCCGCATTCCTGTCTGCAGGTATACCAAATTCCTTGTTAGTTACTTACAGGTTACCGAAGTTGGTGTTGTTATGACTGTAGTGTTCTGTTTTGTTGTTGTTGTTGTTGTTGTTGGTGGTGTTGTCAACTGCGTTGTTTTTGATGGTGGTGTTGTTCTTGTTGTTGGTGGCAGTGGTGGGGTTTTTGCTGTTGTTTTTATGGTGGTGGTGGTGGTGTTGGTTGTAGTATTTTGTTGTGTTGTAGCAGTAGTTGTTGGGTCTAGAAGGATACATATGCTATTATTGTACTGTGAACGAAATTTATTTAGTACTTCAAAACATGTTTTTCCCCAAAACTTTCTTTGAAAAATATTCAGTTGGTGTGCTTCAGTTTTATCAGACTTTTTGGTGTTTTTGGAGAATTATTGTGCTGTTGTGTTGTGGCAGAAGATAATTTAGAATTGTGTTTGTTTTTTCAGAAAAGTAACTGTTCAGTTGATATTAATATTGCACAGTGTATCAGTTATGTATCAGGTGATGATGGCGAGCAAACTGACACTGTGGGAGCCACCCCAAGGGACAATTAGGAGGGGCAGGAGGCGCATTCCTGTCTGCAGGTATACTTGTATCACTAATGAATAATCTATTCTTTGCAAACAACGATATTCTACCTTGTTTTCAGTTTTTTTGCTGTTGTTTTTATTTATTTAACATTATTCCATTGTCATGCTGTTCACAAATGTTTTTGGTATGGTCAAAACATATAATATTCAACCAAATTCCTTGTTAGTTACTTACAGGTTACCGAAGTTGGTGTTGTTATGACTGTAGTGTTCTGTTTTGTAGTTGTTGTTGTTGTTGGTGGTGTTGTCAACAGCGTTGTTTTTGATGGTGGTGTTGTTCTTGTTGTTGTTGGTGGCAGTGGTGGGGTTGTTGCTGTTGTTTTTACGGTGGTGGTGGTGTTGGCTGTAGTATTTTGTCGTGTTGTAGCAGTAGTTGTCGGGTCTAGAAGGATACATACAGTAGTATGCTATTATTGTGCTGTGAAAATAATGTATTTAGTGCTTCAAAACATGTTTTTCCCCAAACCTTTATTTGAAAAATATTCAGTTCGTGTGTTTCAGCTTTATCAGACTTTTTTTTGTTTTTGGAGAATTATTGTGCTGTTGTGTTGTAACAGAAGAGAATTTAGAATTGTGTTTGTTTTCCAAGTAATAAAAAGTAACTGTTCAGTTGATATTAATATTGCACAGTGTATTAGTTATGTATCAGGTTATGATGGCGAGCAAACTGACACTGTGGCAACACTGGAGAGCTCCGGAACCTGATGCTGGAAAGGAGGGAGTGAAGGGCAGCAATCCAGGAGTCCAGAGTTGGTGTCGACTGGTCCGCACTCACACATGACATTTTAAAGTTTTACTTAGGGAGGGATGCGTCGGCTTTTTAGATCTCATAAACCAGAATTACAGGCAGATTACAAACTACTCATACTTAGTCATGAAAAAGTGGTATCAGTGCATCCCTAAGGTTTAATGTGTAATTTTAACTAATATTATTAGGGGGCCTTTGAGTCAGTTATCGGAGGCACAGGATTTGTAGCCGCATTCCTGTCTGCAGGTATACTTGTATCACTAATGAATGTTCTATTATTTTCAAGCAACGATATTCTATCTTGTTTTTATACATATGCTATTATTGTACTGTGAACGTAATGTATTTAGTGCTTCAAAACATGTTTTTCCCCAAACCTTTATTTGAAAAATATTCAGTTGGTGTGTTTCAGCTTTATCAGACTTTTTGGTGTTTTTGCAGAATTATTGTGCTGTTGTGTTGTGGCAGAAGAGAATTTAGAATTGTGTTTGTTTTCCAAGTAATTAAAAGTAGCTGTTCAGTTGATATTAATATTGCACATTGTATTAGTTCTGTATCAGGTGATGATGGCGAGAAAACTGACACTGTGGGAGCCACCCCAAGGCACAGTTAGGAGGGGAAGGAGGCGCACAACCTACTACGTAGACACAGTGCAGTGTGACAGAGGAGCTAGCAACACTGGAGAGCTCCGGAACCTGATGCTGGAAAGGAGGGAGTGGAGGGCAGCAATCCAGGAGTCCAGAGTTGGTGTCGACTAGTCCGCACTCTCACATGACATTGTAAAGTTTTACTTAGGGAGGGATGCGTCGGCTTTTTAGATCTCATAACCCTGAATTACAGGCAGATTCCAAACTACTCATACTTAGTCATGAAAAAGTGGTATCAGTGCATCCCTAAGGTTTAATGTGTCATTTTAACTAATATTATTAGGGGGCCTTCGAGCCAGTTATCGGGGGCACAGGATTTGTAACCACATTCCTGTCTGCAGGTATACTTGTATCACTAATAAATGTTTTATTTTTTTCAAGCAACAATATTCTATCTTGTTTTTTTGTTTTTTTTGCCGTTGTTTTTATTTATTTAACATTATTCCATTGTCATGCTGGTCACAAATGTTGTTGGTATGGTCAAAACATATAATATTCAACAAAATTCCTTGTTATTTACTTACCGGTTACCGAAGTTGGTGCTGTTGTGACTGTAGTGTTCTGTTTTGTTGTTGTTGTTGGTGGTGTTGTCAACGGCGGTGTTTTTGATGGTGGTGTTGTTGGTGGCAGTGGTGGTGGTGTTGTTGTTGTTGTTTTTATGGTGGTGGTGGTGTTGGCTGTAGTATTTTGTCGTGTTGTAGTAGTAGTTGTCGGGTCTAGAAGGATACATATGCTATTATTGCACTGTGAACGTAATGTATTTAGTGCTTCAAAACATGTTTTTCCCATAGGTTTTTCCCCAAACCTTTATTTGAAAAATATTCAGTTAGTGTGTTTCAACTTTATCAGACTTTTTGGTGTTTTTGGAGAATTATTGTGCTGTTGTGTTGTGGCAGAAGAGAATTTAGAATTGTGTTTGTTTTCCAGAAAAGTAACTGTTCAGTTGATATTAATATTGCACAGTGTATTAGTTATGTATCAGGTGATGATGGCGAGCAAACTGACACTGTGGGAGCCACCCCAAGGAACAACTAGGAGGGGAAGGAGGCGCACAACCAACTACATAGACAC
Source organism: Gymnoscopelus microlampas (assembly GCF_963454915.1). NCBI lineage: Eukaryota > Metazoa > Chordata > Actinopteri > Myctophiformes > Myctophidae > Gymnoscopelus > Gymnoscopelus microlampas. Next base: position 17,533,653 of record NC_139953.1, read on the forward strand.
ACTGCAGTGTGACAGAGGAGCTAGCAACACTGGAGAGCTCCAGAACCTGAAGCTGGAAAGGAGGCAGTGGAGGGCAGCAATCCAGGAGTCCAGAGGGGTGCAATACGTTAGTCCGACAGCGCATTCCTCCGACAGCGCAGTGCTCCGACACTAAACAGTAAACCCGAACCAAACCCGCACCCTAACCCTAACCGCACGCGGATGCCACATAGTCGGAGAAACGGTCTGTCGGATTAACGCATGCCTCCCGTCCAGAGTTGGTGTCGACTAGTCCGCACTCTCACATGACATTGTAAAGTTTCATTAGGGAGGGATGCGTCAGCTTTTTAGATCTCATAACCCAGAATTACAGGCAGATTTCAAACTACTCATACTTAGTCATGAAAAAGTGGTATCAGTGCATCCCTAAGGTGTTAATGTGTCATTTTAACTAATATTATTAGGGGGCCTTGGAGCCAGGTATCGGGGGCCCAGGATTTGTAACCGCATTCCTGTCTGCAGGTATACTTGTATCACTAATGAATGTTCTATTCTTTGCAAACAACGATATTCTATCTTGTTTATAGTTTTTTTGCCGTTGTTTTTATTTATTTAACATTATTCCATTGTCATGCTGGTTACGAATGTTTTTGGTATGGTCAAAACATATAATATTCAACCAAATTCCTTGTTATTTACTTACAGGTTACCGAAGTTGGTGTTGTTATGACTGTAGTGTTCTGTTTTGTTGTTGTTGTTGGTGGTGGTGTTGTCAACAGCGTTGTTTTTGATGGTGTTGTTGTTCTTGTTGTTGTCATTGGGGTTGTTGCTGTTGTTTTTATGGTGGTGGTGGTGTTGGATGTAGTATTTTGTTGTGTTGTAGCAGTAGTTGTTGGGTCTAGAAGGATACATATGCTATTATGATACTGTGAACGTAATGTATTTAGTGCTTCAAAACTTTATTTGAAAAATATTCAATTGGTGTGTTTCAACTTTATCAGACTTTTTGTGCTGTTGTGTTGTGGCAGAAGAGAATTTAGAATTGTGTTTGTTTTCCAGAAAAGTAACTGTTCAGTTGATATTAATATTGCACAGTGTCTTAGTTATGTATCAGGTGATGATGGCGAGCAAACTGACACTGTGGGAGCCACCCCAAGGGACAACTAGGAGGGGAGGGAGGGGCACAACCTACTACGTAGAAACACTGCACTGTGACAGAGGAGCTAGCAACACTGGAGAGCTCCGGAACCTGATGCTGGAAAGGAGGGAGTGGAGGGCAGCAATCCAGGAGTCCAGAGTTGGTGTCGACTAATCCGCACTCACACATGACATTGTAAAGTTTTACTTAGGGAGGGATGCGTCAGCTTTTTAGATCTCATAACCCAGAATTACAGGCAGATTCCAAAGTACTCATACTTACTGTAGTCATGAAAAAGTGGTATCAGTGCATCCCTAAGGTTTAATGTGTCATTTTAACTAATATTATTAGGGGGCCTTGGAGCCAGGTATCGGGGGCACAGGATTTGTAGCCGCATTCCTGTCTGCAGGTGTACTTGTATCACTATTGAATGTTCTATTCTTTGCAAACAACGATATTCTATTTGTTTTTTGGCCTTTATTTTTATTTATTTAACATTATTCCATTGTCATGCTGGTTACAAATGATTTTGGTATGGTCAAAACATATGATATTCAACCAAATTCCTTGTTAGTTACTTACAGGTTACCGAAGATGGTGTTGTTATGACTGTAGTGTTTTGTTTTGTTGTTGTTGTTGTTGTTGGTGGTGGTGTCAACAACAGCGTTGTTTTTGATGGTGGTGTTGTTCTTGTTGTTGTTGGTGGCAGTGGTGGTGTTGTTGCTGTTGTTTTTATGGTGGTGGTGGTGTTGGCTGTAGTATTTTGTTGTGTTGTAGCAGTAGTTGTTGGGTCTAGAATGATACATATGCTATTATGGTACTGTGAACATAATGTATTTAGTGCTTCAAAACGTGTTGTTCCCCAAACCTTTATTTGAAAAATATTCAGTTGGTGTGTTTCAACTTTATCAGACTTTTTGATGTTTTTGGAGAATTATTGTGCTGTTGTGTTGTGGCAGAAGAGAATTTAGAATTGTGTTTGTAAAAGTAACTGTTCAGTTGATATTAATATTGCACAGTGTATTAGTTATGTATCAGGTGATGATGGCGAACAAACTGACATTGTGGGAGCCACCCCAAGGGACAACTAGGAGGGGAAGGAGGCGCACTACAGTCCCTACTACGTTAACACACTGCAGTGTGACAGAGGAACTAACAACACTGGAGAGCTCCGGACCCTGATGCTAGAAAGGAGGGAGTGGAGGGCAGCAATCCAGGAGTCCAGAGTTGGTGTCAACTAGTCCGCACTCTCACATGACATTGTAAAGTTTTACTTAGGGAGGGATGCGTCAGCTTTTTAGATCTCATAATCCAATCCAGAATTACGGGCAGATTCCAAAGTACACATACTTGGTCATGAAAAAGTGGTATCAGTGCATCCCTAAGATTTAATGCGTCATTTTAACTAATATTAGGGCTTTGGAGCCAGGTATCGGGGTCCCAGGATTTGTAGCCGCATTCCTGTCTGCAGGTATACTTGTATCACTAATAAATGTTGTATTCGTTTCAAGCAACAATATTCTATCTTGTTTTGAGTTTTTTTTGCTGTTGTTTTTATTTATTTAACATTATTCCATTGTCATGCAGGTCACAAATGTTGTTGGTATGGTCAAAACATATGATATTCAACCAAATTCCTTGTTATTTACTTACCGGTTACCGAAGTTGGTGTTGTTGTGACTGTAGTGTTCTGTTTGGTTGTTGTTGTTGGTGGTGTTGTCAACGGCGTTGTTTTTGATGGTGGTGTTGTTCTTGTTGTTGTTGGTGGCAGTGGTGGTGTTGTTGCTGTTGTTTTTATGGTGGTGGTGGTGGTGTTGGTTGTAGTATTTTGTCTTGTTGTAGCAGTAGTTGTCAGGTCTAGAAGGATACATATGCTATTATTGTACTGTGAAAATAATGTATTTAGTGCTTCAAAACATGTTTTTCCCTAGCCTCGCGTGGCCAGACAATATCACACGACACACTGCGTGGATATTAGTCTGGTCCCTATCAACGATAGATTTTTTTCCAAGGGGTGGTTACAAAAAGATCCAAATAAGGTGATAAGCCCGCCCACATTTGGATACTGGGCCCTGATTGGTCCCTCACGACTTCGGAGGGAGAGAAATGAAATCTCTATTGAGGGGGGCCAGACCTAATCTGCCGAGGGCTAAAGTGCGATGCAATTTTGCAAAGGCAGATTCGTCTGGAACCAGGCTAGTTTTTCCCCAAACCTTTATTTGAAAAATATTCAGTTGGTGTGTTACAGCTTTATCAGACTTTTTGTTGTTTTTGGAGAATTATTGTGCTGTTGTGTTGTGGCAGAAGATAATTTAGAATTGTGTTTGTTTTCCAAGTAATGAAAAGTAACTGTCAGTTGATATTAATATTGCACAGTGTATTAGTTATGTATCAGGTGATGATGGCGAGCAAACTGACACTGTGGGAGCCACCCCAAGAGACAACTAGGAGGGGAAGGAGGGGCACAACCTACTACGTAGACACACTGCACTGTGACGGAGGAGCTAGCAACACTGGAGAGCTCCGGACCCTGATGCTAGAAAGGAGGGAGTGGAGGGCAGCAATCCAGGAGTCCAGAGTTGGTGTCGACTAGTCCGCACTCTCACATGACATTGTAAAGTTTTACTTAGGGAGAGATGCGTCAGCTTTTTAGATCTCATAATCCAATCCAGAATTACGGGCAGATTACAAAGTACTCATACTTGGTCATGAAAAAGTGGTATCAGTGCATCCCTAAGGTTTAATGTGTCATTTTAACTAATACTAGGGCTTTGGTGCCAGGTATCGGGGGCCCAGGATTTGTAGCCGCATTCCTGTCTGCAGGTATACTTGTATCACTAATAAATGTTTTATTCTTTTCAAGCAACGATATTCTATCTTGTTTTTAGTTTTTCTTTGCTGTTGTTTTTATTTATTTAACATTATTCCATTGTCATGCTGGTCACAAATGTTGTTGGTATGGTCAAAACATATAACATTTAACCAAATTACTCGTTATTTACTTACCGGTTACCGAAGTTGGTGTTGTTGTGACTGTAGTGTTCTGTTTGGTTGTTGTTGTTGGTGGTGTTGTCAACGGCATTGTTTTTGATGGTGGTGTTGTTGTTGTTCTTGTTGTTGTTGTTGGTGGCAGTGGTGGTGTTGTTGCTGTTGTTTTTATGGTGGTGGTGGTGGTGGTGGTGTTGGTTGTACTATTTTGTCTTGTTGTAGCAGTAGTTGTCGGGTCTAGAAGGATACATATGCTATTATTGTACTGTGAAAATAATGTATTTAGTGCTTCAAAACATGTTTTTCCCCAAACCTTTATTTGAAAAATATTCAGTTGGTGTGTTTCAGCTTTTTCAGACTTTTTGTTGTTTTTGGAGAATTATTGTGCTGTTGTGTCTTGGCAGAAGAGAATTTAGAATTGTGTTTGTTTTCCAAGTAATGAAAAGTAACTGTTCAGTTGATATTAATATTGCACAGTGTATTAGTTATGTATCAGGTGATGATGGCGAGCAAACTGACACTGTGGGAGCCACCCCAAGGCACAGTTAGGAGGGGAAGGAGGCGCACAACCTACTACGTAGACACACTGCAGTGTGACAGCGGAGCTAGCAACACTGGAGAGCTCCGGAACCTGATGCTGGAAAGGAAGGGGTGGAGGGCAGTAATCCAGGAGTCCAGAGTTGGTGTCGACTAGTCCGCACTCTCACATGACATTGTAAAGTTTTACTTAAGGAGGGATGCGTCGGCTTTTTAGATCTCATAACCCAGAATTACAGGCAGATTCCAAACTACTCATACTTAGTCATGAAAAAGTGGTATCAGTGCATCCATAAAGTTGAATGTGTTATTTTAACTAATATTATTAGGGGGCCTTGGAGCCAGATATCGGGGGCCCAGGATGTGTAGCCGCATTCCTGTCTGCAGGTATACTTGTATCACTAATAAATGTTCTGTTCTTTGCAACAACGATATTCTATCTTGTTTTTAGTTTTTTTGCTGTTGTTTTTATTTATTTAACATTATTCCATTGTCATGCTGGTCAAAAATGTTTTTGGTATGGTCAAAACATATAATATTCAACCAAATTCCTTCTTAGTTACTTACAGGTTACCAAAGTTGGTGTTGTTATGACTGTAGTGTTCTGTTTTGTTGTTGTTGTTGTTGTTGTTGTTGGTGATGCTGTCAAAAGTGTTGTTTTTGATGGTGGTGTTGTTGTTGTTGTTGGTGGCAGTGGTGGGGCTGTTGCTGTTGTTTTTATGGTGGTGGTGGTGTTGGCTGTAGTATTTTGTCGTGTTGTAGCAGTAGTTGTCGGGTCTAGAAGGATACATATGCTATTATTGTACTGTGAACGTAATGTATTTAGTGCTTCAAAACATGTTTTTCCCCAAACCTTTATTTGAAAAATATTCAGTTGGTGTGTTGCAGCTTCAGACTTTTTGGTGTTTTTGCAGAATTATTGTGCTGTTGTGTTGTGGCAGAAGAGAATTTAGAATTGTGTTTGTTTCCCAAGTAATTAAAAGTAGCTGTTCAGTTGATATTAATATTGCATATTGTATTAGTTATGTATCAGGTGATGATGGCGAGCAAACTGACACAGTGGTAGCCACCCCAAGAGACAACTAGAAGGGGAAGGAGGGGCACAACCTACTACGTAGACACACTGCAGTGTGACAGAGGAGCTAGCAACACTGGGTGATGCTGGAAAGGAGGGAGTGGAGGTTAGCAATCCAGGAGTCCAGAGTTGGTGTCGACTAGTCCGCACTCTCACATGACATTGTAAAGTTTTACTTAGGGAGGGATGCGTCAGCTTTTTAGATCTCATAACCCAGAATTACAGGCAGATTCCAAACTACCCATACTTAGTCATGAAAAAGTGGTATCAGTGCATCCCTAGGTTTAATGTGTCATTTTAACTAATATTATTAGGGGGCCTTGGAGCCAGGTATCGGGGGCCCAGGATTTGTAGCCGCATTCCTGTCTGCAGGTATACTTGTATCACTAATGAATGTTCTATTCTCTGCCGTTGTTTTTATGTATTTAACATTATTCCATTGTCATGCTGGTTACAAACGATTTTGCTATGGTCAAAACATATGATATTCAACCAAATTCCTTGTTAGTTACTTACAGGTTACCGAAGTTGGTGTTGTTATGGCTGTAGTGTTCTGTTTTGTTGTTGTTGTTGTTGTTGTTGGTGGTGGTGGTCTTGTCAACAACAGCGTTGTTTTTGATGGTGGTGTTGTTCTTGTTGTTGTTGGTGGCGGTGGTGTTGTTGCTGTTGTTTTTATGGTGGTGGTGGTGTTGGCTGTAGTATTTTGTTGTGTTGTAGCAGTAGTTGTTGGGTCTAGAAGGATACATATGCTATTATGGTACTGTGAACATAATGTTTTTAGTGCTTCAAAACATGTTTATCCCCAAACCTTTATTTGAAAAATATTCAGTTGGTGTGTTTCAACTTTATCAGACTTTTTGGTGTTTTTGGTGAATTATTGTGCTGTTGTGTTGTGGCAGAAGAGAATTTAGAATTGTGTTTGTTTTCCAGAAAAGTAACTGTTCAGTTGATATTAATATTGCACAGTGTATTAGTTATGTATCAGGTGATGATGGCGAGCAAACTGACACTGTGGGAGCCACCCCAAGGGACAACTAGGAGGGGAAGGAGGCGCACTACAGTCCCTACTACGTAGACACACTGCAGTGTGACAGAGGAGCTAGCAACACTGGAGAGCTCCGGACCCTGATGCTGGAAAGGAGGGAGTGGAGGGCAGCAATCCAGGAGTCCAGAGTTGGTGTCGACTAGTCCGCACTCTCACATGACATTGTAAAGTTTTACTTAGGGAGGGATGCGTCAGCTTTTTAGATCTCATAATCCAATCCAGAATTACGGGCAGATTCCAAAGTACTCATACTTGGTCATGAAAAAGTGGTATCAGTGCATCCCTAAGGTTTAATGCGTCATTTTAACTAATATTAAGAATTTGTTTGGAGCCAGGTATCGGGAGCCCAGGATTTGTAGCCGCATTCCTGTCTGCAGGTATACTTGTATCACTAATAAATGTTTTATTTTTTTCAAGCAACGATATTCTATCTTGTTTTTAGTTTTTTTTGCTGTTGTTTTTATTTATTTAACATTATTCCATTGTCATGCTGGTCACAAATGTTGTTGGTATGGTCAAAACATATAATATTCAACCAAATTCCTTGTTATATACTTACCGGTTACCGAAGTTGGTGTTGTTGTGACTGTAGTGTTCTGTTTTGTTGTTGTTGTTGGTGGTGTTGTCAACGGCGTTGTTTTTGATGGTGGTGTTGTTCTTATTGTTGTTGGTGGCAGTGGTGGTGTTGTTGTTGTTGCTGTTTTTATGGTGGTGGTGGTGTTGGCTGTAGTAATTTGTCTTGTTGTAGCAGTAGTTGTCGGGTCTAGAAGGATACATATGCTATTATTGTACTGTGAACGTTATGTATTTAGTGCTTCAAAACATGTTTTCCCCAAACCTTTATTTGAAAAATATTCAGTTGATGTGTTTCAACTTTATCAGACTTTTTGGTGTTTTTGGAGAATTATTGTGCTGTTGTGTTGTAGCAGAAGAGAATTTAGAATTGTGTTTGTTTTCCAGAAAAGTAACTGTTCAGTTGATATTAATATTGCACAGTGTATTAGTTATGTATCAGGTGATGATGGCGAGCAAACTGACACTGTGGGAACCACCCCAAGGGACAACTAGGAGGGGAAGGAGGCGCACAACCTACTACATAGACACACTGCAGTGTGACAGCGGAGCTAGCAACACTGGAGAGCTACGGAACCTGATGCTAGAAAGGAGGGAGTGGAGGGCAGCAATCCAGGAGTCCAGAGTTGGTGTCGACTAGTCCGCACTCTCACATGACATTTTAAAGTTTTACTTAGGGAGGGATGCGTCGGCTTTTTAGATCTCATAACCCAGAATTACAGGCAGATTCCAAACTGCTCATACTTAGGCATGAAAAAGTGGTATCAGTGCATCCCTAAGGTTTAATGTGTCATTTTAACTAATATTATTAGGGGGCCTTGGAGCCAGGTATCGGGGGCCCAGGATTTGTAGCCGCATTCCTGTCTGCAGGTACAGTATACTTGTATCACTAATGAATGTTCTATTCTTTGCAAACAACGATATTCTATCTTGTTTTTAGTTTTTTTGCCGTTGTTTTTATTTATTTAACATTATTCCATTGTCATGCTGGTCACAAATGTTTTTGGTATGGTCAAAACATATAATATTCAACCAAATTCCTTGTTAGTTACTTACAGGTTACCGAAGTTGGTGTTGTTATGGCTGTAGTGTTCTGTTTTGTTGTTGTTGTTGGTGGCGGTGTTGTCAACGGCGTTGTTTTTGATGGTGTTGTTGTTCTTGTTGTTTTTGGTGGCAGTGGTGGTGTTGTTGCTGTTGTTTTTATGGTGGTGGTGGTGTTGGCTGTAGTATTTTGTCGTGTTGTAGCAGTAGTTGTCGGGTCTAGAAGGATACATATGCTATTATTGTGCTGTGAACGTAATGTATTTAGTGCTTCAAAACATGTTTTTCCCCAAACCTTTATTTGAAAAATATTCAGTTAGTGTGTTTCAACTTTATCAGACTTTTTGGTGTTTTTGGAGAATTATTGTGCTGTGTTGTGGCAGAAGAGAATTTAGAATTGTGTTTGTTTTCCAGAAAAGTAGCTGTTCAGTTGATATTAATATTGCACAGTGTATTAGTTATGTATCAGGTGATGATGGCGAGCAAACTGACACAGTGGTAGCCACCCCAAGAGACAACTAGGAGGGGAAGGAGGCGCACTACCTACTACGTAGACACACTGCAGTGTGACAGAGGAGCTAGCAACACTGGAGAGCTCCGGAACCTGATGCTGGAAAGGAGGGAGTGGAGGGCAGCAATCCAGGAGTCCAGAGTTGGTGTCGACTAGTCCGCACTCTCACATGACATTGTAAAGTTTTACTTAGGGAGGGATGCGTCAGCTTTTTAGATCTCATAACCCAGAATTACAGGCAGATTCCAAACTACCCATACTTAGTCATGAAAAAGTGGTATCAGTGCATCCCTAAGGTTTAATGCGTCATTTTAACTAATACTAGAGCTTTGGAGCCAAGTATCGGGGATCCAGGATTTGTAGCTGCATTCCTGTCTGCAGGTATACTTGTATCACTAATGAATGTTCTATTCTTTGCAAACAACGATATTCTATCTTGTTTTTAGTTTTTTTGCTGTTGTTTTTATTTATTTAACATTATTCTATTGTCATGCTGGGTTACAAATGTTGTTGGTATGGTCAAAACATATAATATTCAACCAAATTCCTTGTTATTTACTTACAGGTTACCGAAGTTGGTGTTGTTATGACTGTAGTGTTCTGTTTTGTTGTTGTTGTTGTTGGTGGTGGTGTTGTCAACAGCGTTGTTTTTGATGGTGTTGTTGTTGTTGTCAGTGGTGGGGTTGTTGCTGTTGTTTTTATGGTGGTGGTGGTGGTGTTGGCTGTAGTATTTTGTTGTGTTGTAGCAGTAGTTGTTGGGTCTAGAAGGATACATATGCTATTATTGTACTGTGAACATAATGTATTTAGTGCTTCAAAACATGTTTATCCCCAAACCTTTATTTGAAAAATATTCAGTTGGTGTGTTTCAACTTTATCAGACTTTTTGGTGTTTTTGGTGAATTATTGTGCTGTTGTGTTGTGGCAGAAGAGAATTTAGAATTGTGTTTGTTTTCCAGAAAAGTAACTGTTCAGTTGATATTAATATTGCACAGTGTATTAGTTATGTATCAGGTGATGATGGCGAGCAAACTGACACAGTGGTAGCCACCCCAAGAGACAACTAGGAGGGGAAGGAGGCACACTACCTACTACGTAGACACACTGCAGTGTGACAGAGGAGCTAGCAACACTGGAGAGCTCCGGAACCTGATGCTGGAAAGGAGGGAGTGGAGGGCAGCACTCCACGAGTCCAGAGTTGGTGTCGACTAGTCCGCACTCTCACATGACATTGTAAAGTTTCACTTAGGGAGGGATGCGTCAGCTTTTTAGATCTCATAACCCAGAATTACAGGCAGATTCCAAACTACCCATACTTAGTCATGAAAAAGTGGTATCAGTGCATCCCTAGGTTTAATGTGTCATTTTAACTAATATTATTAGGGGGCCTTGGAGCCAGGTATCGGGGGCCCAGGATTTGTAGTCGCATTCCTGTCTGCAGGTATACTTGTATCACTAATGAATGTTCTATTCTCTGCCGTTGTTTTTATTTATTTAACATTATTCCATTGTCATGCTGGTTACAAATGATTTTGGTATGGTCAAAACATATGATATTCAACCAAATTCCTTGTTAGTTACTTACAGGTTACCGAAGTTGGTGTTGTTATGGCTGTAGTGTTCTGTTTTGTTGTTGTTGTTGTTGTTTGTGGTGGTGTTGTCAACAACAGCGTTGTTTTTGATGGTGGTGTTGTTCTTGTTGTTGTTAGTGGCGGTGGTGTTGTTGCTGTTGTTTTTATGGTGGTGGTGGTGTTGGCTGTAGTATTTTGTTGTGTTGTAGCAGTAGTTGTTGGGTTTAAAAGGATATATAAGCTATTATGGTACTGTGAACATAAGTTATATAGTGCTTGAAAACATGTTTTTCCCCAAACCTTTATTTGAAAAATATTCAGCTGGTGTGTTTCAACTTTATCAGACTTTTTGGTGTTTTTGGTGAATTGTGCTGTTGTGTTGTGGCAGAAGAGAATTTAGAATTGTGTTTGTTTTCCAGAAAAGTAACTGTTCAGTTGATATTAATATTGCACAGTGTATTAGTTATGTATCAGGTGATGCTGGCGAGCAAACTGACACTGTGGGAGCCACCCCAAGGGACAACTAGGAGGGGAAGGAGGCGCACTACAGTCCCTACTACGTAGACACACTGCAGTGTGACGGAGGAGCTAGCAACACTGGAGAGCTCCGGACCCTGATGCTAGAAAGGAGGGAGTGGAGGGCAGCAATCCAGGAGTCCAGAGTTGGTGTCGACTAGTCCGCACTCTCACATGACATTGTAAAGTTTTACTTAGGGAGGGGTGCGTCAGCTTTTTAGATCTCATAATCCAATCCAGAATTACGGGCAGATTCCAAAGTACTCATACTTGGTCATGAAAAAGTGGTATCAGTGCATCCCTAATGCGTCATTTTAACTAATATTAGGGCTTTGGAGCCAGGTATCGGGGGCCCAGGATTTGCAGCCGCATTCCTGTCTGCAGGTATACTTGTATCACTAATAAATGTTCTATTCTTTTCAAGCAACGATATTCTATCTTGTTTTTAGTTTTTTTTGCTGTTGTTTTTATTTATTTAACATTATTCCATTGTCATGCTGGTCACAAATGTTGTTGTTATGGTCAAAACATATAATATTCAACCAAATTCCTTGTTATTTACTTACCGGTTACCGAAGTTGGTGTTGTTGTGACTGTAGTGTTCTGTTTGGTTGTTGTTGTTGTTGTTGGTGGTGTTGTCAACGGCGTTGTTTTTGATGGTGGTGTTGTTCTTATTGTTGTTGGTGGCAGTGGTGGTGTTGTTGCTGTTGTTTTTATGGTGGTGGTGGTGGTGGTGTTGGCTGTAGTATTTTGTCTTGTTGTAGCAGTAGTTGTCGGGTCTAGAAGGATACATATGCTATTATTGTACTGTGAACGTTATGTATTTAGTGCTTCAAAACATGTTTTCCCCAAACCTTTATTTGAAAAATATTCAGTTGATGTGTTTCAACTTTATCAGACTTTTTGGTGTTTTTGGAGAATTATTGTGCTGTTGTGTTGTGGCAGAAGAGAATTTAGAATTGTGTTTGTTTTCCAGAAAAGTAACTGTTCAGTTGATATTAATATTGCACAGTGTATTAGTTATGTATCAGGTGATGATGGCGAGCAAACTGACACTGTGGGAACCACCCCAAGGGACAACTAGGAGGGGAAGGAGGCGCACAACCTACTACGTAGACAAACTGCAGTGTGACAGAGGAGCTAGCAACACTGGAGAGCTCCGGAACCTGATGCTAGAAAGGAGGGAGTGGAGGGCAGCAATCCAGGAGTCCAGAGTTGGTGTCGACTAGTCCACACTCTCACATGACATTGTAAAGTTTTACTTAGGGAGGGATGCGTCTGCTTTTTAGATCTCATAACCCAGAATTACAGGCAGATTCCAAACTACTCATACTTGGTCATGAAAAAGTGGTATTAGTGCATCCCTAAGGTTTCATGCGTCATTTTAACTAATACTAGAGCTTTGGAGCCAAGTATCGGGGATCCAGGATTTGTAGCTGCATTCCTGTCTGCAGGTATACTTGTATCACTAATGAATGTTCTATTCTTTGCAAACAACGATATTCTATCTTGTTTTTAGCTTTTTTGCTGTTGTTTTTATTTATTTAACATTATTCTATTGTCATGCTGGGTTACAAATGTTGTTGGTATGGTCAAAACATATAATATTCAACCAAATTCTGTGTTATTTACTTACAGGTTACCGAAGTTGGTGTTGTTATGACTGTAGTGTTCTGTTTTGTTGTTGTTGTTGTTGTTGGTGGTGGTGTTGTCAACAGCGTTGTTTTTGATGGTGTTGTTGTTGTTGTCAGTGGTGGGGTTGTTGCTGTTGTTTTTATGGTGGTGGTGGTGGTGTTGGCTGTAGTATTTTGTTGTGTTGTAGCAGTAGTTGTTGGGTCTAGAAGGATACATATGCTATTATTGTACTGTGAACATAATGTATTTAGTGCTTCAAAACATGTTTATCCCCAAACCTTTATTTGAAAAATATTCAGTTGGTGTGTTTCAACTTTATCAGACTTTTTGGTGTTTTTGGTGAATTATTGTGCTGTTGTGTTGTGGCAGAAGAGAATTTAGAATTGTGTTTGTTTTCCAGAAAAGTAACTGTTCAGTTGATATTAATATTGCACAGTGTATTAGTTATGTATCAGGTGATGATGGCGAGCAAACTGACACAGTGGTAGCCACCCCAAGAGACAACTAGGAGGGGAAGGAGGCGCACTACCTACTACGTAGACACACTGCAGTGTGACAGAGGAGCTAGCAACACTGGAGAGCTCCGGAACCTGATGCTGGAAAGGAGGGAGTGGAGGGCAGCACTCCACGAGTCCAGAGTTGGTGTCGACTAGTCCGCACTCTCACATGACATTGTAAAGTTTTACTTAGGGAGGGATGCGTCAGCTTTTTAGATCTCATAACCCAGAATTACAGGCAGATTCCAAACTACCCATACTTAGTCATGAAAAAGTGGTATCAGTGCATCCCTAGGTTTAATGTGTCATTTTAACTAATATTATTAGGGGGCCTTGGAGCCAGGTATCGGGGCCCCAGGATTTGTAGTCGCATTCCTGTCTGCAGGTATACTTGTATCACTAATGAATGTTCTATTCTCTGCCGTTGTTTTTATTTATTTAACATTATTCCATTGTCATGCTGGTTACAAATGATTTTGGTATGGTCAAAACATATGATATTCAACCAAATTCCTTGTTAGTTACTTACAGGTTACCGAAGTTGGTGTTGTTATGGCTGTAGTGTTCTGTTTTGTTGTTGTTGTTGTTGTTTGTGGTGGTGTTGTCAACAACAGCGTTGTTTTTGATGGTGGTGTTGTTCTTGTTGTTGTTGGTGGCGGTGGTGTTGTTGCTGTTGTTTTTATGGTGGTGGTGGTGTTGGCTGTAGTATTTTGTTGTGTTGTAGCAGTAGTTGTTGGGTTTAAAAGGATACATAAGCTATTATGGTACTGTGAACATAAGTTATATAGTGCTTGAAAACATGTTTTTCCCCAAACCTTTATTTGAAAAATATTCAGCTGGTGTGTTTCAACTTTATCAGACTTTTTGGTGTTTTTGGTGAATTGTGCTGTTGTGTTGTGGCAGAAGAGAATTTAGAATTGTGTTTGTTTTCCAGAAAAGTAACTGTTCAGTTGATATTAATATTGCACAGTGTATTAGTTATGTATCAGGTGATGCTGGCGAGCAAACTGACACTGTGGGAGCCACCCCAAGGGACAACTAGGAGGGGAAGGAGGCGCACTACAGTCCCTACTACGTAGACACACTGCAGTGTGACGGAGGAGTTAGCAACACTGGAGAGCTCCGGACCCTGATGCTAGAAAGGAGGGAGTGGAGGGCAGCAATCCAGGAGTCCAGAGTTGGTGTCGACTAGTCCGCACTCTCACATGACATTGTAAAGTTTTACTTAGGGAGGGGTGCGTCAGCTTTTTAGATCTCATAATCCAATCCAGAATTACGGGCAGATTCCAAAGTACTCATACTTGGTCATGAAAAAGTGGTATCAGTGCATCCCTAATGCGTCATTTTAACTAATATTAGGGCTTTGGAGACAGGTATCGGGGGCCCAGGATTTGCAGCCGCATTCCTGTCTGCAGGTATACTTGTATCACTAATAAATGTTCTATTCTTTTCAAGCAACGATATTCTATCTTGTTTTTAGTTTTTTTTTGCTGTTGTTTTTATTTATTTAACATTATTCCATTGTCATGCTGGTCACAAATGTTGTTGGTATGGTCAAAACATATAATATTCAACCAAATTCCTTGTTATTTACTTACCGGTTACCGAAGTTGGTGTTGTTGTGACTGTAGTGTTCTGTTTGGTTGTTGTTGTTGTTGTTGGTGGTGTTGTCAACGGCGTTGTTTTTGATGGTGGTGTTGTTCTTATTGTTGTTGGTGGCAGTGGTGGTGTTGTTGCTGTTGTTTTTATGGTGGTGGTGGTGGTGGTGGTGTTGGCTGTAGTATTTTGTCTTGTAGTAGCAGTAGTTGTCGGGTCTAGAAGGATACATATGATATTATTGTACTGTGAACGTTATGTATTTAGTGCTTCAAAACATGTTTTCCCCAAACCTTTATTTGAAAAATATTCAGTTGATGTGTTTCAACTTTATCAGACTTTTTGGTGTTTTTGGAGAATTATTGTGCTGTTGTGTTGTGGCAGAAGAGAATTTAGAATTGTGTTTGTTTTCCAGAAAAGTAACTGTTCAGTTGATATTAATATTGCACAGTGTATTAGTTATGTATCAGGTGATGATGGCGAGCAAACTGACACTGTGGGAACCACCCCAAGGGACAACTAGGAGGGGAAGGAGGCGCACAACCTACTACGTAGACAAACTGCAGTGTGACAGAGGAGCTAGCAACACTGGAGAGCTCCGGAACCTGATGCTAGAAAGGAGGGAGTGGAGGGCAGCAATCCAGGAGTCCAGAGTTGGTGTCGACTAGTCCACACTCTCACATGACATTGTAAAGTTTTACTTAGGGAGGGATGCGTCTGCTTTTTAGATCTCATAACCCAGAATTACAGGCAGATTCCAAACTACTCATACTTGGTCATGAAAAAGTGGTATCAGTGCATCCCTAAGGTTTCATGCGTCATTTTAACTAATACTAGAGCTTTGGAGCCAAGTATCGGGGATCCAGGATTTGTAGCTGCATTCCTGTCTGCAGGTATACTTGTATCACTAATGAATGTTCTATTCTTTGCAAACAACGATATTCTATCTTGTTTTTAGTTTTTTTGCTGTTGTTTTTATTTATTTAACATTATTCTATTGTCATGCTGGGTTACAAATGTTGTTGGTATGGTCAAAACATATAATATTCAACCAAATTCCGTGTTATTTACTTACAGGTTACCGAAGTTGGTGTTGTTATGACTGTAGTGTTCTGTTTTGTTGTTGTTGTTGTTGTTGGTGGTGGTGGTGTTGTCAACAGCGTTGTTTTTGATGGTGTTGTTGTTGTTGTCAGTGGTGGGGTTGTTGCTGTTGTTTTTATGGTGGTGGTGGTGGTGTTGGCTGTAGTATTTTGTTGTGTTGTAGCAGTAGTTGTTGGGTCTAGAAGGATACATATGCTATTATTGTACTGTGAACATAATGTATTTAGTGCTTCAAAACATGTTTATCCCCAAACCTTTATTTGAAAAATATTCAGTTGGTGTGTTTCAACTTTATCAGACTTTTTGGTGTTTTTGGTGAATTATTGTGCTGTTGTGTTGTGGCAGAAGAGAATTTAGAATTGTGTTTGTTTTCCAGAAAAGTAACTGTTCAGTTGATATTAATATTGCACAGTGTATTAGTTATGTATCAGGTGATGATGGCGAGCAAACTGACACAGTGGTAGCCACCCCAAGAGACAACTAGGAGGGGAAGGAGGCGCACTACCTACTACGTAGACACACTGCAGTGTGACAGAGGAGCTAGCAACACTGGAGAGCTCCGGAACCTGATGCTGGAAAGGAGGGAGTGGAGGGCAGCACTCCACGAGTCCAGAGTTGGTGTCGACTAGTCCGCACTCTCACATGACATTGTAAAGTTTTACTTAGGGAGGGATGCGTCAGCTTTTTAGATCTCATAACCCAGAATTACAGGCAGATTCCAAACTACCCATACTTAGTCATGAAAAAGTGGTATCAGTGCATCCCTAGGTTTAATGTGTCATTTTAACTAATATTATTAGGGGGCCTTGGAGCCAGGTATCGGGGCCCCAGGATTTGTAGTCGCATTCCTGTCTGCAGGTATACTTGTATCACTAATGAATGTTCTATTCTCTGCCGTTGTTTTTATTTATTTAACATTATTCCATTGTCATGCTGGTTACAAATGATTTTGGTATGGTCAAAACATATGATATTCAACCAAATTCCTTGTTAGTTACTTACAGGTTACCGAAGTTGGTGTTGTTATGGCTGTAGTGTTCTGTTTTGTTGTTGTTGTTGTTGTTTGTGGTGGTGTTGTCAACAACAGCGTTGTTTTTGATGGTGGTGTTGTTCTTGTTGTTGTTGGTGGCGGTGGTGTTGTTGCTGTTGTTTTTATGGTGGTGGTGGTGTTGGCTGTAGTATTTTGTTGTGTTGTAGCAGTAGTTGTTGGGTTTAAAAGGATACATAAGCTATTATGGTACTGTGAACATACAGTAAGTTATATAGTGCTTGAAAACATGTTTTTCCCCAAACCTTTATTTGAAAAATATTCAGCTGGTGTGTTTCAACTTTATCAGACTTTTTGGTGTTTTTGGTGAATTGTGCTGTTGTGTTGTGGCAGAAGAGAATTTAGAATTGTGTTTGTTTTCCAGAAAAGTAACTGTTCAGTTGATATTAATATTGCACAGTGTATTAGTTATGTATCAGGTGATGCTGGCGAGCAAACTGACACTGTGGGAGCCACCCCAAGGGACAACTAGGAGGGGAAGGAGGCGCACTACAGTCCCTACTACGTAGACACACTGCAGTGTGACGGAGGAGTTAGCAACACTGGAGAGCTCCGGACCCTGATGCTAGAAACGAGGGAGTGGAGGGCAGCAATCCAGGAGTCCAGAGTTGGTGTCGACTAGTCCGCACTCTCACATGACATTGTAAAGTTTTACTTAGGGAGGGGTGCGTCAGCTTTTTAGATCTCATAATCCAATCCAGAATTACGGGCAGATTCCAAAGTACTCATACTTGGTCATGAAAAAGTGGTATCAGTGCATCCCTAATGCGTCATTTTAACTAATATTAGGGCTTTGGAGCCAGGTATCGGGGGCCCAGGATTTGCAGCCGCATTCCTGTCTGCAGGTATACTTGTATCACTAATAAATGTTCTATTCTTTTCAAGCAACGATATTCTATCTTGTTTTTAGTTTTTTTTTGCTGTTGTTTTTATTTATTTAACATTATTCCATTGTCATGCTGGTCACAAATGTTGTTGGTATGGTCAAAACATATAATATTCAACCAAATTCCTTGTTATTTACTTACCGGTTACCGAAGTTGGTGTTGTTGTGACTGTAGTGTTCTGTTTGGTTGTTGTTGTTGTTGGTGGTGTTGTCAACGGCGTTGTTTTTGATGGTGGTGTTGTTCTTATTGTTGTTGGTGGCAGTGGTGGTGTTGTTGCTGTTGTTTTTATGGTGGTGGTGGTGGTGGTGTTGGCTGTAGTATTTTGTCTTGTTGTAGCAGTAGTTGTCGGGTCTAGAAGGATACATATGCTATTATTGTACTGTGAACGTTATGTATTTAGTGCTTCAAAACATGTTTTCCCCAAACCTTTATTTGAAAAATATTCAGTTGATGTGTTTCAACTTTATCAGACTTTTTGGTGTTTTTGGAGAATTATTGTGCTGTTGTGTTGTGGCAGAAGAGAATTTAGAATTGTGTTTGTTTTCCAGAAAAGTAACTGTTCAGTTGATATTAATATTGCACAGTGTATTAGTTATGTATCAGGTGATGATGGCGAGCAAACTGACACTGTGGGAACCACCCCAAGGGACAACTAGGAGGGGAAGGAGGCGCAAAACCTACTACGTAGACAAACTGCAGTGTGACAGAGGAGCTATTAACACTGGAGAGCTCCGGAACCTGATGCTAGAAAGGAGGGAGTGGAGGGCAGCAATCTAGGAGTCCAGAGTTGGTGTCGACTAGTCCACACTCTCACATGACATTGTAAAGTTTTACTTAGGGAGGGATGCGTCTGCTTTTTAGATCTCATAACCCAGAATTACAGGCAGATTCCAAACTACTCATACTTGGTCATGAAAAAGTGGTATCAGTGCATCCCTAAGGTTTCATGCGTCATTTTAACTAATACTAGAGCTTTGGAGCCAAGTATCGGGGATCCAGGATTTGTAGCTGCATTCCTGTCTGCAGGTATACTTGTATCACTAATGAATGTTCTATTCTTTGCAAACAACGATATTCTATCTTGTTTTTAGTTTTTTTGCTGTTGTTTTTATTTATTTAACATTATTCCATTGTCATGCTGGGTTACAAATGTTGTTGGTACTGTATGGTCAAAACATATAATATTCAACCAAATTCCTTGTTATTTACTTACAGGTTACCGAAGTTGGTGTTGTTATGACTGCAGTGTTCTGTTTTGTTGTTGTTGTTGTTGGTGGTGGTGTTGTCAACAGCGTTGTTTTTGATGGTGTTGTTGTTGTTGTCAGTGGTGGGGTTGTTGCTGTTGTTTTTATGGTGGTGGTGGTGGTGTTGGCTGTAGTATTTTGTTGTGTTGTAGCAGTAGTTGTTGGGTCTAGAAGGATACATATGCTATTATTGTACTGTGAACATAATGTATTTAGTGCTTCAAAACATGTTTATCCCCAAACCTTTATTTGAAAAATATTCAGTTGGTGTGTTTCAACTTTATCAGACTTTTTGGTGTTTTTGGTGAATTATTGTGCTGTTGTGTTGTGGCAGAAGAGAATTTAGAATTGTGTTTGTTTTCCAGAAAAGTAACTGTTCAGTTGATATTAATATTGCACAGTGTATTAGTTATGTATCAGGTGATGATGGCGAGCAAACTGACACAGTGGTAGCCACCCCAAGAGACAACTAGGAGGGGAAGGAGGCGCACTACCTACTACGTAGACACACTGCAGTGTGACAGAGGAGCTAGCAACACTGGAGAGCTCCGGAACCTGATGCTGGAAAGGAGGGAGTGGAGGGCAGCACTCCACGAGTCCAGAGTTGGTGTCGACTAGTCCGCACTCTCACATGACATTGTAAAGTTTTACTTAGGGAGGGATGCGTCAGCTTTTTAGATCTCATAACCCAGAATTACAGGCAGATTCCAAACTACCCATACTTAGTCATGAAAAAGTGGTATCAGTGCATCCCTAGGTTTAATGTGTCATTTTAACTAATATTATTAGGGGGCCTTGGAGCCAGGTATCGGGGGCCCAGGATTTGTAGTCGCATTCCTGTCTGCAGGTATACTTGTATCACTAATGAATGTTATATTCTCTGCCGTTGTTTTTATTTATTTAACATTATTCCATTGTCATGCTGGTTACAAATGATTTTGGTATGGTCAAAACATATGATATTCAACCAAATTCCTTGTTAGTTACTTACAGGTTACCGAAGTTGGTGTTGTTATGGCTGTAGTGTTCTGTTTTGTTGTTGTTGTTTGTGGTGGTGTTGTCAACAACAGCGTTGTTTTTGATGGTGGTGTTGTTCTTGTTGTTGTTGGTGGCGGTGGTGTTGCTGTTGTTTTTATCGTGGTGGTGGTGTTGGCTGTAGTATTTTGTTGTGTTGTAGCAGTAGTTGTTGGGTCTAGAAGGATACATAAGCTATTATGGTACTGTGAACATAAGTTATTTAGTGCTTGAAAACATGTTTTTCCCCAAACCTTTATTTGAAAAATATTCAGCTGGTGTGTTTCAACTTTATCAGACTTTTTGGTGTTTTTCGTGAATTATTGTGCTGTTGTGTTGTGGCAGAAGAGAATTTAGAATTGTGTTTGTTTTCCAGAAAAGTAACTGTTCAGTTGATATTAATATTGCACAGTGTATTAGTTATGTATCAGGTGATGCTGGCGAGCAAACTGACACTGTGGGAGCCACCCCAAGGGACAACTAGGAGGGGAAGGAGGCGCACTACAGTCCCTACTAGACACACTGCAGTGTGACAGAGGAGCTAGCAACACTGGAGAGCTCCGGACCCTGATGCTGGAAAGGAGGGAGTGGAGGGCAGCAATCCAGGAGTCCAGAGTTGGTGTCGACTAGTCCGCACTCTCACATGACATTGTAAAGTTTTACTTAGGGAGGGATGCGTCAGCTTTTTAGATCTCATAATCCAATCCAGAATTACGGGCAGATTCCAAAGTACTCATACTTGGTCATGAAAAAGTGGTATCAGTGCATCCCTAAGGTTTAATGCGTCATTTTAACTAATACTAGAGCTTTGGAGCCAGGTATCGGGGGCCCAGGATTTGTAGCCGCATTTCTGTCTGCAGGTATACTTGTATAACTAATAAATGTTCTATTCTTTTCAAGCAACGATATTCTATCTTGTTTTTAGTTTTTTTGCTGTTGTTTTTATTTATTTAACATTATTCCATTGTCATGCTGGTCACAAATGTTGTTGGTATGGTCAAAACATATAATATTCAACCAAATTCCTTGTTATTTACTTACCGGTTACCGAAGTTGGTGTTGTCATGACTGTAGTGTTTTGTTTTGTTGCTGTTGGTGGTGGTGTTGTCAACGGCGTTGGTTTTGATGGTGGTGTTGTTCTTGTTGTTGTTGGTGGCAGTGGTGGTGGTGTTGTTGCTGTTGTTTTTATGGTGGTGGTGGTGGTGTTGGCTGTAGTATTTTGTCTTGTTGTAGCAGTAGTTGTCGGGTCTAGAAGGATACATATGCTATTATTGTACTGTGAACGTAATGTATTTAGTGCTTCAAAACATGTTTTCCCCAAACCTTTATTTGAAAAATATTCAGTTGGTGTGTTTCAACTTCAGACTTTTTGGTGTTTTTGGAGAATTATTGTGCTGTTGTGTTGTGGTAGAAGAGAATTTAGAATTTTGTTTGTTTTCCAGAAAAGTTTAAATATATATACATGGGTTTGACATGATTTTGAAATATTTGCAGGTTGCAATACGTAACTTATATGAACATATATACATGATGACCGAATTGTTTTTGAAGCCACCTCAACATCATATTTGTATTCACAGCTGATCTAAAGTTAGTTATAAAAAAGGTCTATTCACTTCAAGTCTATGATCTGTGGCCGGATAGTATGTCAATTTGACATCTTTGTTTTAATACAATTTGATTCATAATAATCAGCTATAGCTTGCTATTTATGGATTATTTAGCTACCCAGGTTGGACGAGTATTCTGGAACCTTAATAAGCTCACACTGCCATTTTCTGTGAATTGCGGGGGATGTGTACAGTGCAGTGGATCTCAAAGTGGGGACTGGGAACCCCCAGGGGTCCTTGAGGGGCTCCCAGGGGATCTCTAGTGTCTCTCAGCGTGTGAGTGGCACAGCTTCAGTGCGGCAAGACGTGTGGTAAACTATTGAGGGCTGATGGTAGGTGTGGCGCTCCAGCACAGCAATCCATCTCCCAGGGGTCTAACGCATTGTTACAGGGATAGACTACCATGTTCCCGACTGATACTGACAATAAGCCTCTCTGATCTATTTACTTACTTACCAGCCAAATGAGTTAATACCGCATCAAAATCAGTTTAACCATCTAAATCAGATCTCTGCACCGGAAAAATGTCTGCGTACAGAATCCCCGTCCGGAGCATAACACGTAGAGCGATGGACCAAATGGTCCCAGATTTGGGGTGTGAGCTTCAGATGACCTCTAGATAGAAGGGTGCCAAACGGAAATTGGGAAGGGCTTACGGATCCGGAGAATGAAAAAAACATTTCTGATTCCTGAGGTTTGAGGCCGAGGCATCGGTTCTAGGCTTAGACCAAATGGTCCCAAATTTGGTGTGAGCTTCAGATGACCCTTGATGGAACGTGCCAAACAGGATAAAAAAAAACTGGTCTGAGGCGGAGGCATCGGTTTTAGGCTTCTCTGGTAGGTCTATCAGACTCCTTGAGTGATGATAAGCAGGGCTTCGTGAGACGTTTATGCCAGGCTTTGCGTGCCGAGAACAAAAGGGACAAAGGAGGGAAGAGGCTCAATTTAAAGCCGTCCTAGTAACCATAAACAAACCCGATACGCCCATATATAGGCATATATGGAGATCCGGTTGTTTCACGGAAATTGCACGCTGCGTTCATGATTTGAGGCATTTTGTAAAAAAAACTCTCCTGCAAACTTTGGAAGCCAATGTTAGCCAATTAGGATGGAATATGAAATATCGGACACATCTGTCTTGATCACATGACTATAGAGATAGCCTACTGTGTACCGATTTGTGTGATTTTTGGACCCAAAATGTTTTCTAGCAAGAGAATTCCACTGAGTCTGACAATGTTTAAAAATATTTCTGATAATTAATGTACTGTATGTCTTAACTTTTAAAAAATCTTATTAAAAATGCAATCACTCTATCCACTGTAAACAAAACTTAAAGTAATTTGATTCATATAATCAGTAAGATTAGCTAAACAGTTATTGCCTTGCTAAAACATTTCTAAAAAGTTGTATCTACTTGAAAACATTTTTTAGCTTCATGTCTAAACACTTAGTGGTTAATAATGTTGTTGGTGTTGAGATAATTGTTGTTTAGTTGTGTTGTAGCAGGAAATGTTGAATCTAGAAAATGTATTAAGTATTTATTATTAAATCAAACACAACTTCAAGTTATAATGATTAAACATTAATTCAAATATATTACTGGTGGTTACAGCACTTGTTGGAGTTGTTACAATTGTAGTGTTCTGTCCAACAGTTGTTGAATCTGTAATGTCACCGTATGTTATAGACCTTTTCACACATGACAACCTAAACATTCTAAATGGGTCCAAGTTTATTTCCTGTTGCAGTGTTAATGAATATCAGTAGCTGATAGCACATCAATTTGGGGCCAAGCTGTTTTCTAGCAACGCAATACCACTGACACGGAAGGAAGTATATCCTTGTAAATATATCTTATAGACAAGTTATTATTTTTAAATACTTACTTGTTGTGACAGTTGGTGGAGTTGCTACAATTGTAGTGTTATGTCCAATAGTTGTTGAATCTGTAATGTCAGTGTATGTTATACATCTTTTTCCACAAACTTTCTAAATGGGTCCAATTTTATTTACTCTTGCAGTGTTTGTGAATATCAGTAGCTGACAGCACATAAACTTGGACCCAAAATGTATTCTAGCAACGTAATTCCACTGAGTCTGACTAGGTTTAAAAACATTTCTGATAATTAATTTATATATATATATATATATATTTTTTTTATCCCACGATTTTGTAACTCTATTTTTAACACCCAGTGCCAATTGTCTATGTAATCCTGGGCACTACCTTCCCTCTGCCTGCCAACCTAGGGAGGCCAGGGCCGAGCTCATGCCTCCTTCAATGCATGAGAGCCAACTGACCTTCTTGTCACCTGACAGGGGGGAGTTTCCCTGGTTGGACGTAGCATGTGGAAGGAACGCGTTATTCCAACCAGTTCCCTTCCCCTCCATCAGGCGCCCCGGCTGGCCAGGGGGAGGCAATATAGTGACCAGGATTACTGCATGTTTTTGTGAGGGTACCTACCCTAGGAGACACGGGGAGAACATGCAAACTCCACACAGAAAGGCCCTTTCGCCAACCCCACCTAGGGTATGGGCGCTGATGACGCGGAGGAGAGAACACGCCCCCAGCGCCCACAGCGTCCCCTGTGGGAATCGAACCCAGGACCTTCTAGCTGTGAGGTGACAGCGCTACCGACTGCGCCACCGTGCCCCCCAATTCATTTATATCTTAACTTTAAAAAATTGTACTAAAAGTGAAATCATTTTGTTGTTAGATACTTACAGGTTACTATAGATGTAATTGGGATGGCTGTAGTGTTCTGCTGTGTTGTAGCAGCAGTTGTTGAGTCTATAAAGATAAAATCATAATTAATTCATTCCTGATGGCAGGAAAAAAAACATTCAGACCAATTTCATTAATTTAAAACACATGTTATATAATAACTTACTAGTTACTAAAGTTGTTGGTGTTGGTAGGACGGTAGTGTTCTGTTCAAGAGTTGTTAAATCTGTAATGATACATTTTAAATAAACATTTATAATGATCACTGATCAATACTAATCTCTGGATTGATGATGACATAATTATTTTTGAAGCCACCACAACATAATGTGTATTCCCAACTGATCTAAAAAATATTTGTAAACAAGCTCTGTCCACTGTAAACAAAACTAAACATTAAACAGAACTTCAAGTTATAATGATTAAGCATACATTCAAATACTTACTGGTGGTTACAGCACTTGTTGGAGTTCTTACAATTGTAGTGTTCTGTCCAATAGTTGTTGAATCTGTAATGTCAGCGTATGTTATAGACCTTTTCACACATGACAATCTAAACATTCTAAATTGATTCAAGTTTATTTCCTGTTGCAGTGTTTGTGGATATCAGTAGCTGACAGCACATCAATTTGGGGCCAAGCTGTTTTCTAGCAACGCAATAACACTGACAAGGAAGTAAGTATTTGCTATGAAATTAAACAAAACTCCAAGTTATCAAGATTATAGTGAAATTGTAAATATATCTTATAGACCAGTTATTCTTTTAAATACTTACTTGTTATGACTGTTGGTGGAGTTGTTAAAATTGTAGTGTTTTGTCCAATAGTTGTTGAATCTGTAATGTCAGTGTATGTTATAGATCTTTTCACACTTGACAACATAAACATTATAAATGGGTCCAAGTTTTATTTACTCTTGCAGTGTTTGTGAATAATCAGTAGCTGACAGCACATACACTTGGACCCACAATGTTTTCTAGCAACGTAATTCCACTGAGTCTGACAAGGTTTAAAAACATTTCTGGTAATTAATTTATATCTTAACTTAAAAAAATCTTATTAAAAATGCAATCATGTTGTTGTTAGATACTTACTGGTTACTAAAGATGTAATTGGGATGGCTGTAGTGTTCTGCTGTGTTGTAGCAGCAGTTGTTGAGCCTAACAAGATAAAATCATAATTAAACTAGAAAAAGTGCTCCTCGGAGCACAGGTCTCCGCCAGGTCAGGTACGTTATTCTGGCCTCCTGGTGGCACTATAATAGGCCAATGTGAAAAGGGTGCCATTTATTCTTAAGTCTTTCACGGCAATCAGACACAGCATTCATGATTTGAGGCATTTTGTTCCAAAAATGTGTTTTGCTAAATTAGACCTGCTGGTGGCGCTATAATAGGCCAATGTGAAAAGGGTGGCATTTCTTCCTCGGCCTAGTGGGAATGTGCGTGTGAAATTTCACGGAAATCGCAAGCTGCGTTCATGGTTTGAGGCAGTTTGTTCAAAACGGACCAATCCTGCAAACTTTGGATGGCAACCTTAACCAATGAGGATGGAATATGGGAAATCGGACAGATCAGGGTTGATCACATGACTATAGAGATTCTGTGTACCGATTTGGATGGCGTTTGGTTAAAAACTGTAGGAGTAATGTGAAAAAATGGGTTTTGCACAAATCGGCCTCCTGGTGGCGCTATAACAGGCCCATGTGAAACATTTGAGGCAGAGGTTCTGAATTGGCATCCAGGGAGTGTGTGTGCACAGTTTCGCAGCGACCGGGCCAACGGTGCCGGAGATTTGGTGGTAACACACGGACACACGGACGGAGGGTAAAACATACTCTCTCGCCATGCCTTTCGGCCTGGCGGAGACAATTATTCCTGATGGCAGGAAAAAAACATTCAGACCAATTTCATTCATTTAAAACAAATGTTATATAATAACTTACTAGTTGCAGAAGTTGTTGGTGTTGGTAGGGCGGTAGTGTTCTGTTCAAGAGTTGTTGAATCTGTAATTATATATTTTAAATAAACATTTATAATGATCACTGATCAATACTAATCTCTGGATTGATGACTTATTTGTTATTTTTGAAGCCACCACAACATAATATTTGTATTCCCAACTGATCTGAAACATATTTGTAAACAAGCTCTGTCCACTGCAAACAAAACTTAAAGTAATGTGATTAATATAATCAGTAAGATTAGCTAAACAGTTGTTGACTTGCTAAAACATTTCTAAAAAGTTGTATCTACTTTGAAAACATATTTTAGCTTCAGGTCTAAATACTTACTGGTTAATGTTGTTGGTGTTGAGGGAATTGTTGTGTTTAGTTGTGTTGTAGCAGGAGTTGTTGAATCTAGAAAATGTATTAAGTATTTATTATGACATTAAACAGAACTTCAAGTTATAATGATTAAACATAAATTCAAATACTTACTGGTGGTTACAGCACTTGTTGGAGTTGTTACAATTGTAGTGTTCTGTCCAATAGTTGTTGAATCTGTAATGTCAGCGTATGTTATAGACCTTTTCACACATCACAACCTAAACATTCTAAATTGATTCAAGTTTATTTCCTGTTGCAGTGTTTGTGGATATCAGTAGCTGACAGCACATCAATTTGGGGCCAAGCTGTTTTCTAGCAACGCAATACCACTGACAAGGAAGTAAGTATTTGCTATGAAATTAAACAAAACTCCAAGTTATCAAGATTATTGTGAAATTGTAAATATATCTTATAGACCAGTTATTCTTTTAAATACTTACTTGTTATGACTGTTGGTGGAGTTGTTAAAATTGTAGTGTTTTGTCCAATAGTTGTTGAATCTGTAATGTCAGTGTATGTTATAGACCTTTTCACACATGACAATCTAAACATTCTAAATTGATTCAAGTTTATTTCCTGTTGCAGTGTTTGTGGATATCAGTAGCTGACAGCACATCAATTTGGGGCCAAGCTGTTTTCTAGCAACGCAATAACACTGACAAGGAAGTAAGTATTTGCTATGAAATTAAACAAAACTCCAAGTTATCAAGATTATAGTGAAATTGTAAATATATCTTATAGACCAGTTATTCTTTTAAATACTTACTTGTTATGACTGTTGGTGGAGTTGTTAAAATTGTAGTGTTTTGTCCAATAGTTGTTGAATATGTCAGTGTATGTTATAGATCTTTTCACAGTTGACAACATAAACATTCTAAATGGGTCCAAGTTTTATTTACTCTTGCAGTGTTTGTGAATAATCAGTAGCTGACAGCACATACACTTGGACCCACACTGTTTTCTAGCAACGTAATTCCACTGAGTCTGACAAGGTTTAAAAACATTTCTGGTAATTAATTTATATCTTAACTTAAAAAAATCGTATTAAAAATGCAATAATTTTGTTGTTAGATACTTACTGGTTACTAAAGATGTAATTGGGATGGCTGTAGTGTTCTGCTGTGTTGTAGCAGCAGTTGTTGAGCCTAACAAGATAAAATCATAATTAAATTATTCCTGATGGCAGGAAAAAAACATTCAGACAAATTTCATTCATTTAAAACAAATGTTATATAATAACTTACTAGTTGCAGAAGTTGTTGGTGTTGGTAGGGCGGTAGTGTTCTGTTCAAGAGTTGTTGAATCTGTAATTATATATTTTAAATAAACATTTATAATGATCACTGATCAATACTAATCTCTGGATTGATGACTTATTTTTTAAGCCACCACAACATAATATTTGTATTCCCAACTGATCTGAAAAATATTTGTAAACAAGCTCTGTCCACTGCAAACAAAACTTAAAGTAATGTGATTAATATAATCAGTAAGATTAGCTAAACAGTTGTTGACTTGCTAAAACATTTCTAAAAAGTTGTATCTACTTTGAAAACATATTTTAGCTTCAGGTCTAAATACTTACTGGTTAATGTTGTTGGTGTTGAGGGAATTGTTGTGTTTAGTTGTGTTGTAGCAGGAGTTGTTGAATCTAGAAAATGTATTAAGTATTTATTATGACATTAAACAGAACTTCAAGTTATAATGATTAAACATAAATTCAAATACTTACTGGTGGTTACAGCACTTGTTGGAGTTGTTACAATTGTAGTGTTCTGTCCAATAGTTGTTGAATCTGTAATGTCAGCGTATGTTATAGACCTTTTCACACATCACAACCTAAACATTCTAACTTGATTCAAGTTTATTTCCTGTTGCAGTGTTTGTGGATATCAGTAGCTGACAGCACATCAATTTGGGGCCAAGCTGTTTTCTAGCAACGCAATACCACTGACAAGGAAGTAAGTATTTGCTATGAAATTAAACAAAACTCCAAGTTATCAAGATTATTGTGAAATTGTAAATATATCTTATAGACCAGTTATTCTTTTAAATACTTACTTGTTATGACTGTTGGTGGAGTTGTTAAAATTGTAGTGTTTTGTCCAATAGTTGTTGAATCTGTAATGTCAGTGTATGTTATAGATCTTTTCACACTTGACAACATAAACATTCTAAATGGGTCCAAGTTTTATTTACACTTGCAATGTTTGTGAATAATCAGTAGCTGACAGCACATACACTTGGACCCACAATGTTTTCTAGCAACGTAATTCCACTGAGTCTGACAAGGTTTAAAAACATTTCTGGTAATTCATTTATATCTTAACTTAAAAAAATCTTATTAAAAATGCAATCATTTTGTTGTTAGATACTTACTGGTTACTAAAGATGTAATTGGGATGGCTGTAGTGTTCTGCTGTGTTGTAGCAGCAGTTGTTGAGCCTAGAAAGATAAAATCATAATTAAATTATTCCTGATGGCAGGAAAAAAACATTCAGACCAATTTCATTCATTTAAAACACATGTTATATAATAACTTACTAGTTGCAGAAGTTGTTGGTGTTGGTAGGGCGGTAGTGTTCTGTTCAAGAGTTGTTGAATCTGTAATTATATATTTTAAATAAACATTTATAATGATCACTGATCAATACTAATCTCTGGATTGATGATGACATATTTATTTTTGAAGCCACTACAACATAATATTTGTATTCTCAGCCCAATTTCTTTTACATAAACAAGCTCTATCCGCTTTAAACAAAACGTAAAGTCATTTGATTCATATCATCAGTAAGATTAGCTTAACAGCTGTTGGCTTGCTAAAACATTTCTAAAAAGTTGTATCTACTTTGAAAACATATTTTAGCTTGATGTCTAAACACTTACTGGTTACTAATGTTGTTGGTGTTGAGAGAATTGTTGTATTTAGTTGTGTTGTAGCAGGAGTTGTTGAATCTAGAAAATGTATTAAGTATGTATTACGAAATTAAACAGAACTTCAAGTTATCATGATTAAACATTCATTCAAATACTTACTGGTGGTTACAGCACTTGTTGGAGTTGTTACAATTGTAGTGTTCTGTCCAATAGTTGTTGAATCTGTAATGTCAGCGTATGTTATAGACATTTTCACACATGACAACCTAAACATTCTAAATGGGTCCAAGTTTATTTCCTGTTGCAGTGTTTGTGAATATCAGTAGCTGACAGCACATCCATTTGGGGCCAAGCTGTTTTCTAGCAACACAATACCACTGACAAGGAAGGTCTAGAAAATTATTCTAAGAATGAATTTATATCTTATGAGCTGTCTTTATCATATTTATATCACATTTTAACTTGAATTCTAAACACAAAACACTTAAGTTGTTAGACTAAATCTTACAAACATATTTTCGTAATGATTTCATATTAATCATTATTTTTTAAGTACTTACTGGTTACGAAACTTGATGTTGTGATCATTGTAGTGTTCTGTTCACTAGGTGTTGAATCTGTAAGGAAACGTTTATGTACACTGACTTATGTTTCTCATCAGAAAAGAAAACATTCAACCAATTTTCTTGTTATATACTTACTGGATACTAAATATGTTGTTGTGACGACTGTAATATTCTGTTGTGTTGTAGCAGCAGTTGTTGAATCTAGAGAGATGAAATCATAATTCAGTTATTCCCAATGGGCGGGAAAATGAAAATCTTAACATTTAATATTCAGATGAAACAGACTTCAAGTTATTAATGAATGATTTAATTTCAAAGATTAAAATATAAATACTTACCAGTTTCTGAAGTTGATGGTGTTGGTAGGACTGTAGTGTTCGGTTCAGTAGATGTTGAATCTGTAATGATATATTTTATATACATTTGTAAAGACAAGTGATCTTTATCAAACTCTGGATTGATGATGAGAACGGTTAAGAGA
This sequence comes from Gymnoscopelus microlampas, assembly GCF_963454915.1. Taxonomy (NCBI): domain Eukaryota; kingdom Metazoa; phylum Chordata; class Actinopteri; order Myctophiformes; family Myctophidae; genus Gymnoscopelus; species Gymnoscopelus microlampas. Next base: position 17,564,239 of record NC_139953.1, read on the forward strand.
GGAGTATGCCTCTTAGCAGATATTTGTACTCTACAGAGTGCTCCTTTTGAATAAGTCTAAACAATTTAGTATTTTGTTAAGATTAGTACATAGCTTAGAGAATTTAAATAATGTTCTCTCTCTGTATACCGGCAATGACATAGTGAGGAATGCTGGGATTCCCAGCACACGAGTCAGCATATGGTGTCACTGTGATGGTATAGTTCTGGCCACAGTGCATGTTGGGTATCTGACAGCTGGTACTGTTGGTGTAGCAGTAATATATGTGTCCATCCTGGCCCACCGCTGTCACATTGTAAGCTGTGGCACTGGGGCTTCCCACCCAGGTCACATGGGTTGAGTTGGGACACACCAGACTGGCAGTAACGTTAGATGGGGCACAAGAGGCTGGGAAGAGAAAGAAAAAAGTAGCAAGAAAGTGAATGAGAATCATCTTCATTGTCACATCACAGGTTTACAGGTGTAAAAAGTGAGTGAAATGTGTTATTGTGCAAGCTCCATCATTTTGTTGTTTTCAGGAAGAGATTAAGAGAAAAAGATGAAGAAGAAGAAGAGGGGGGCAGGGAGAGCAAGGTGAGAAAGAAAGTAAAACAGAGAAACATGATGAGGATAGGCAAAAGAAAAAAAATTAAGATATTTACATATATACATACAGTACACATTGCATAATCCAGCTGGTACAGTATGTACATGATATTAGACATTAAGGTGTGAATGTGTGGATAATTAGGAAAATGTTTACCGGACGGCTGCAAAATATAAAGAAAACGTGTACTTGTTGGATCTTGCTATGGAACATGCAATACAATAAAGACTTATTTTAAATGTACAATTCCAATGTGTTTGTACAATTTACTCTGTAAGAGCTTATTATTTTAAGTGATGGATGTACTGTGACCATAAATCTATTATACTGTCTTTATTTCCTTTGTTGCTATTCATTTATTTTGTATTATATTTTTGTTATTGTTCATATACTGTATATTGTTGTATCTTCATTTTTTACTATTATTACTATTATGTTATACATTACTCCCCTTATACTCTGGCATTTTTTTGTGTTAAAAAAAGAAATAAATGAGTACATTGCATTACATTTCAAGAAGTACATTTACATCTTAGCAGGGTAAACACACACACACACACACACACACACACACACACACACACACACACACACACACACACACACACACACACACTTAATGTACTGTGTATTTCCTGAAGCTTCCAACATGAGATTCATTCAAGTCACCCATCATGAGCTAAACCTTTATCCATTCATTCCACTTCAATCTTCCTGAAGAAAATAAGACCCATAAGGTCCTAAGCGGAATTAAAGTGTGTTTGGTCTTTGGTGTGTGTGTAGTGGTCGATAGCGTTAGAAGTACTCCTTCTAACGCTATGGACCAGAGCTAGTGTGTGTGTGTAAACATAATGTTCGCCATCTCATACCTGAGCTGAACGTCCGGGCCAGACTCGGGGCACTGGAGCAGTTGCCATTGATAGCCTTAACGTCTACAGCGTAGATGGTGCCACACATGATGCTTGTAAGAGTACAATGGAGTTCAGAGGACAGGCAGGTGGCATTGCCTTGACTACTTGAGGCAGAAACATAGTATTGTACTGCTCTCTTGTGGCCAGACCAGGACACAACAGCACTGTTGATGATACATTCAGGAGCTACAGAGATGTTCGAAGGAACACATGGCACTACAAAGAGAAGAAAAATCCAATGTTAAACAAACTTTGGATTAAAGCAATAATGTACTGCGCTAACGTGAAAAAATCTAACTGGGCTCCAAATTATCATGAAGAAAAATGTAAATGAACATGATTTGAATCACAAAATTAATAAGGAGAAATGGGGCAACTTATTTCTTCCTTCCACCCACCCTTTACTCAATTTATGCATTCATCCATAACTACATTTTTAATCATACAATTGAATTAAGTTGACTCCCACAGAGAAAAAACAAATCAGCATTACGGTGTCTTTGGTGAACATCTCACCTGTTTTCAGATCCACAGCTGAACTTGGTTGACTGTGACAACCTCTGTCAACAGCTACAACAGTGACAGAGTAGTTTTCACCACAGTATAGATCAGTGAAAGAGCAGGAGCTTGCATTGCTTGAGTTACAGGTGTGGATGTGTCCATCATGTGTTGTTGCTGTTGCTATGTACATGTCTGCTCCTGTGTCAGGGGACCAGGACACTGAATTAACCCCGCATAATGTAGAAACAGAAACATTACTGGGTGGGCAGGGACCTGGAGACATAAGAGGGAAGAAGTGGAGAAAAAGAAAGTTTATTCTCTTTGACGCTTTGTTGAACTGAACACATAAAAGTATGCGGAGAATATTTTAATTAGTCTGATAGAAATAGTCTGTTGGAGATTATTCAGATTAGTACATCGTTTTTAGATTTTAAGTCTTGTTGCTGCTCTGTACCTGCAATGAACTGATAAGGAAAGCTGGGATTCACAGCACATGAGTCAGCATATGGTGTCACTGTGATGGTATAGTTCTGGCCACAGTGCATGTTGGGTATCTGACAGCTGGTACTGTTGGTGTAGCAGTCATGTATCTGTCCATCCTGGCCCACCGCTGTCACATTGTAAGCTGTGTCACTGGAGCTTCCTACCCAGGTCACATGGGCTGAGTTGGGACACACCAGACTGGCAGTAACATTGTCTGGGGGCCTGGCACATGGGGCTTGGAAGAGAAAAAAGTAGGTGTTGATATTGAGGGTAAATGTTTGCAAACAATTCTTTAATATGTAATTGCAATGTGTGGAATGTATTGTACATGCTGCTCTGTAAGAGATGAACAATATTTTTTGGATGCTGCTAGAGACCAACTGGCAGCAGCACTCAGCATTTTAAAGAAGCAAGATGCAATGCAACAATGTTAAAAAGTATGGGTTGTAGGGTAGGGTTGGATAAATGCTGTGAGGAGCTGGAGATGAAAATAAAAGACATGCATCTGGCGCATACTTACATTGATAAAAAAATAATAATAATAATGGAGTTGACAGAATTGTTGTGTTGTGTTGTGTTGTAAATATATCTCAGATGTAACTAGAAAAAGTGCTCCTCGGAGCACAGGTCTCCGCCAGGTCGGGTAGGTTATTGTGGCCTCCTGGTGGCGTTATAATAGGCCAATGTGAAAAAGGTGCCATTTCTTCTTAGGCCTTTCATGGCAATCGGACACTGCATTCATGATTTGAGGCATTTTGTTCCAAAAATGTGTTTTGCTAGATTAGACCTGCTGGTGGCGCTATAACAGGCCAATGTGAATGGCCTATCTGTAGGCCTATCTGTAATGATTCATTTTCATCATTATACTATACTATATACTTATATCATTATCATGATTAGTAGTTTATGTAAACACATTTCAAGCATGTTTTGTCTTTACATATTTCTATCATATTTTAGCTTTATGTCTACTTTATTGTTACAGTTGCGTGTGTTGTTACATTTGTAGTGCTTTGTTCAAAAGGTGTTGTGTAATGACAGATTATTTTATATAACATTTCCAATGATTCATTTATATCTCATATAACATTTCAAACAGGTTTGTTTCTCTATACATTTTGAAGACTTACTAGTTACTAAAGTTGTTGGCATTGTTACAGTTGTAGTGTTCTGTCCAGTAGTCGTTGAATCTATAATTACAATGTTTGTTTATCAAAACATTTCTAATGATTTACAGTAAACATTTCAAACATTTCAAACAGTACTCAGTACTGTATGTATAGATGTTGAATACTTACTAAATACTAAAGTTGTCTGTGTCGTTAAGACTGTAGTGTTCAGTTCAACAGTAGTTGAATCTGTAAATGACAATGAAATTGAAATGTTTAAGTTCTCTTGATTATTGTAAAGTTTAAAATTGATCTTGTGGACACATTTTAAATATTAGTATAGTTTAATATAGTTTGCATGTATACTGGTTGCAAAAGTTTGTAGTGTTCTGTACACTAGGTGTTGAGTCTGTAATTAAATGTTTTTTTAATGTGCCATGACACGTCTCTCTCAACATATTGGAATTATAATGTTGTGATGATGTTGACATTATTAAAATTAGTTTTTTAATACTTACTGTTTACGACAGCTGTTACACTTGTAGTGTTCTGTTCAGTAGTTGGCGAATCTGAAATGGCAGATTATTTTATATAAAGCAGACACGGTACTTTGTGCTGCGTTATCAGCTTGCCCGATCAACTGAACAGTCAGTGTGTTCAGGTTCCATATCCAGCATTGGCCGGGTTATTATGTGGGTGAAATATGCTCTCTCTCTCTCCCCCTCCCTCCCTCCCCCATCTAACTCACTCTCCCTCCTTTCCCTGTCCCTCTCCCCTCCGTCCCTCCCTCCCTCCCTCCCTCCCTCTCTCACTCAACATCCATTCCTCTCCCCCTCTTCCCTCCGTTTCTCCCTTCCCCTCTCCCTCTCTCGCTCTGCCTCCCTCCTTCCCTTCCCTTCCGTGCCCTCTCTTGCTGATCGAGCTCTCTCTCTCCCTCTCCCCCCCGCCCCCCCCCCCTCTTGCTATGTTCATTGATGTCATCTCCATATATGAGCATGTGGCATCAGACAACACAAACGGTTGACTCACAAAGCTCCATACATGGGCATAATTATCTGCGCATCAACCAGACAGACCACCGCCCGCCAACCACAATTTGAACTTTAAATAGTATATTCCAAATATTATATAAACATATCTGTATTTATAGATGTAGAATACTTACTAGTTACAACAGTTGTTGGGGGTGTTACAGCTGTAGTGTTCTCTCCAATAGTTGTTAAATCTGTAAAGACAGATTGTTTTATAGAAAACATTTCAAACAGCTCTCAGTGTTGTATGTATAAAATTTGAACACTTACTAGTTATTAAAGTTGCTGGTGTTGTTAAGACTGTAGTGTTCTGTTCAATAGTTGTTGAATCTGTAAAGACATTTGTTATAATTCATTTATAGCTATGAAAGAATGTATAGCTTAGGCTACGTAAACATATTTCAAATATTTCCATCATGTTTTAGATTTATGCCTAAACCCTTTATGATTAATGAAGGTATTTGCATTTGACATAATTATTATATTATGTTGTAAATGTGTATGTGTTATTTTCTAAATACTTACTGGTTACAACAGTTGTTGGTTTTGTTAGAGTTGTAGTATTCTGTTCAATAGTTGTTGAATCTGTAATACAATTAATTTTAACTAAATATTTCTAATTATTTAAATATCTTATATAAACATTTGAAACAGGTTTTCTCAGTGCCGTATGTATAGATTTTGAACACTTACTAGTTACTAAAGTTGTCACCGTTGTTAAGACTGTAGTGTTCTGTTCAATAGTTGTTGAATCTGTAATTACAGTTTATTGTAAGCTATACAAATACAACTTTAAAAAACTAAACCTGTCCAAGATAAAGTGAAGTTTTAAATCAAATTTGTAGACACATTAAACTTTATTATATTATATATTTACTGGTCACGAAGGTTGTTGGTGTTGTGACATGTGTAGCATTCTGTTCACTAGGTGTTGAGTCTGTAATGAGATTTTAATTTACAAATTGTCAACATATTGGAAAAGAAATATTCAACCAACTTTGTTGGTAGATATTTACTGGTCACTAAATATACTGGAGCTGGGATGACTGTAGTGTTCTGTGAAGTTGAATCTGTAATGACAGTTTATTTTATACACGGTAGTTTGAAGGATTTATTTAAAGTGTTAAGACCTATACTGTTGTATATAATGTACTGTACATAGATATACAGTGGACCATTTTTAAATAAATGGATTCCACATAGTCATTAAAATGTTACCAACCTTACCAGAAACATTTTGTCAACGTTGCCTCAAACATAATTGTGCAGTAGTTAATAAGTCATGCATGTTGGATTATATTCATAAAACAATGTTTCTCCAGCTAGACTTGTGGAATGATATTTGGTGTGTTTAATAAAATTCTAGTGTATCCATAATACAGTATAATATCAATTTACATACACAGTCCTAGAATCTATAATTATATTTCTTACCAGTTGGGGGACTTGATGTTGGACATATCACAAGATCTGTTTTACAAGACAATAGAGATTTTTGGGACCACATAAACTGCAAAATCATGAGTTTTAATTTAAGTGGAAGTAAAAATTGACCCGTACAGGTCAATCTTTAGTACACACAGCATCTTTACACACTTAACTTGAACGTAATGCTTCCTATAAATAGGATTCCAGTACTTACCGGAGTAAAGCTGGCAGTACTCCCCATCTGGTGGAATGGCATTGATGCATCTACATGTATCTTCTGTAGTGTTATCACATGTGCCATAGGTGGAGCACATATCACAAGACCAACTATAGTTATCCTCACATGTGCACTGGAAAGTTGCACCCGTTTGTCTGCAAACTAAGAAAAAGATTAAAATGGAAAAACGAAATTCATAGTTGAACCAATAGTGAATTTTATAGATACTGATTCAATTATCAATTCTGCTTATAGAACCGCTTATTTATGAATTCCATCAATGATTCTTTAATGATAAATTCTTAAGTAGAAAATTAGTATTGATTATTCAATCAATCAATCAATCAATCCTACATGAAAATGTATTTTCTGTTTATTAAAGAGACTAGAGTTTCGGGGGGCTACGCCCCCCTCAACCCCAGCCGCGCACGGGGCCCAGCGTGGCCGTGTGTATATTGGGGGACCCAAATCGCCGGAGTGAAACTGGGGAAAAGTTTTTTTGAAAAAGGAAAAAATTTGAAGAAATAATATTTGTTATGTTTCAGGGGGTCCACAGGGGGTCCGCGGACCCCCTGATGGTCCACTGACCCCCTGTGGAGTGTTGGGACGCGCGGGGACACCCCTGGAACATTGCGGACCATTTCGGTGTTTTTTTTTTTACATGAAGGTGGTTGCTTGTTTCTGGCGCAGGCTGTGCAAACCTGGCAACCCAGCGCATGCTGCCGCACGTTTAAGTGGCGTAGCGTCATGAGGGTCAGTGGGGCCGTGGCTCGGTCAGTGAAGACCCTGTAGTGCGGATGATATGTGGCATAGAGGGGCAGATTGTAAATCCACAGAGGAAACATCCGTGGGCTACCATTGGTTCAGCGATGTGTGCGGTCGCCCTGCGGCCCCTCCTCCTCCACCAATGTGCAGTATTGAGAGCCCTGACGTCACAACAATTGGAGCGATGGGCACTGCACTGTGGTTGGTTAGGGTACACCTAGGGCCCAGGTAGAACCCAGTTAAAGCCTGCATGGGCAAACCCAGTTAGGACCTGCCTTGGTCCCACATAAACATGGCTAGTTGGGGCCCACCTAAGAGCCAGGTAGAAGCTACTTATAGCCTGCATGGGCATCGCAGTTGGGACTGAAGTGGATGCCGCTGACATTGCTGACATGGGGTCCATATGGTTTAGCCCACCTTGAAACCATATGGGAACTACGCTGGCATGCTGGCTGTAATGCAAACGCTGCATCATACCTGCAGTGTGTAGTTTGATGTTGTGTGTGTAGCAGATATACCTGCAGTGTGTAGATCAATGTCCATAGGAAAGTCAATGCCCAGCAGTGTTTTTTTTCCCCAGCAGAGTTTCTAGTGTCTCTGTGTCTCTCTGGAAGAGGTTGCACATGAACTCTGCAGCCGCACTGAGGCGCTCCAACCCAAACACTCTGACATGAAGCTGCTTCACACAACAAACATCAGCACCACGCTGCTGTTTGTCCAAAAGACACAATATCTCCTCTCCCACCGACGTCATGTGTTCATTTATCGACAGCCGTACAGACTCCTTTTGACACATTTTACGTCGTTTATCCAGCTCTCACTGACTCTCCACATCGGGCTGTTATTTTCCTGCGATCAAGTCAACGATGTGAGAGATTAGCTATCACAGACGGACGGACAGGGGGTGAAACATAGTCTTGCGCCATGCCTTTCGGCCTGGCGGAGACAATAAAAAACCGAAAGTAAAGGAAATGGCCATTTCTGCAACAGAAGTAGTCAATAAACTATGCTATGAAAACATGGGCCACATTGGCAAAGAATGTAAGAAAGAGGCAATCATGTAGGAAATAGCCGATCTCCAAGCTTACAAAGCCTCTCAACGTGAGGCGTTTCGAGCTTGTAGATCGGCTATTTTCACAATATTTACTTGTGGAACGGAGTCAAACAGAATGGGGGGGTCCCAGATCAAGTACGTGTATTTGGGGGGGGGGGGGGGGGGGGGGGGGGGGCGGCGTGAAAGGGTTGATAAACACTGCTCTAATCGGAGCGAAATTATCTGAAATTACTACATGACCATAATGCAGCCTAACATGCGTTGCAGGGGGCGGTCCTGCCATTACGTTAGTTACTGTAGTTGCTGTGGAGCTACATAGTTCTCCAGAAGACACACACAAACATACACCATCTACAATGGACGAACTGAGCAGCAATATAGACATTCACCACACGAACGTGCATTGTTGACAAAGTGATTGCACAGCCGCTGCAGGCATGACAACCAGGTTAGCGTTAGCGACATGGCAGCTATCACAGCGCCCTGTCCGTCGTGCTGCAACTGCCTGTGATGGCTACAGCAGTAACAGCAAGCTGTCTGCGATGCCATTGTCTGGAGACTGCTGTTAGCGTGACACGACCAATGAGAGTGAGCGCTGTAGTTGTTGCTAAGATACGGTGGCGTCTCTGCCCCATAGCTTGTAGATCTCTCACACATGATTGGCGTAGGCTGCGTTGCCAGGTGTGACTTTGTGTCTAAGCAATGGTCGGCTTATTTTTGCGCGCCTTTGGGCTCGTTTGCATTGTGCGCACGGCAGCGCTTGTTTAGCGTACGTCAGCGCGACGTGGCAACGGACGTGGCAACGTGAAAGGTGATTGGCTGGTGAAAAGAAACACCCGACGTTACACCAGAAATGGTGCCTGGAGAAAATGGTGACCAAAAAAAAAGTTTTGAAAAAAAGGGAAAAAGCCCCGCAGCGGCTGGCTGCTGTTGTGGTGATGAGGTCGTGCGCACGGTAAACGGTACGAAGCGGGCTCCCCTTCCGTTTTGTCCGACATTTGGTGAGTACAATTAATTATGTTGCGCGGTGGAAACGGTGTAGTGAGCAGTGAGATGTCCCCTACGCGAGGCGTAATTCAGCGCGGCCGGCGTGGCGAGTCAGTAGGCGACATGTGGTCTGGCGGTGCGTTGTTTAGTCGATAACAGAGCTGTGGGGTGTCACCACCGAGGGTGCGGAAGTTGCTCGCCATTTATATAGTTAGATAGAGAGACGGGGAGACCCCTGTTATTGAACAAACACTCTAACCCTAAGGCACAATAAAACACATGTCATTCAAAACAAATGAAGGAAACTGTTCCAGAGATTCTAAGGGCGGATTCACACTATGGTCCCGGGTGCGCACCCTGGACCACTTGGCTGATGTTGTGATAGTGTGAACGTTGCGTATCGTTCCCCGAAACGGATCACCGTACCATACCCACCCTAAGGCACAATAAAACACATGTCATTCAAAACAAATGAAGGAAACTGTTCCAGAGATTCTAAGGGCGGATTCACACTATGGTCCCAGGTGCGCACCCTGGACCACTTGGCTGATGTTGTGATAGTGTGAACGTTTGCGTATCGTTCCCCGAAACGGATCACCGTACCATACCCGAAACCACCTCCGGAGGTAGTCTCGGATCCGGATCATGCGTATTCGAGTACGGAACGATGCAATGTGAAGCCATCCGTACCAACAGGAGGAAGTGGACTGCTAATCATATATATATATATATATATATACACATATATATATATATATATATATCATTTATATATTTTTATAATGACACATTATTTTAGCTGGGTTATACCTTCTCATAGTTCTACTTGAATGTTGACAAGAATTAATAATCCCGCTAGTGTTTGAGTAGCGCGAGCCGTGAAAAATAATAAACAAAAAACACATGTGTAGCGAACGCGTATATAAGGATAAATATACTAAGGATTAGTCTGTGACGTCACTGCTAAAATACCAAGGATGCGTCCGTGACGCCAATATCATATTAACAGAGACAACGTTACATTTCGAGGTTTCAAAGACCAGTGCACACACTGCTTTGGTTGTGTATTGTTGATCTGTTGTTATTATAACTCAAGACAACGTCAGGAACACAGTCAAACTTTATTTTTCACTCTAGAGTGACTTTTCTTCTGTGAATGACATTCTCTCTCCCAAAGCCCCATAGTCCACAGCGCCCCCATGAGGCACATATTTACCATTACTGTTAAATGAAAAGGTCTCGAGTCTTGGCCAGTGTGAATGCTGGCCAGCTGGGAGAAGCCAAGCGTACTCGGGAACGGTTTGATTCAAACGGAGCCAGTCTGAATCCGCCCTAACTTGACAAAGTAATCACATCAATTTGAGAATTGGCAACATATTCCTTTATGTTCCATTGACACTTACCAGTAGTAATGTTCGCATCAGAGATGCTTAGATGCTCAGAGACTTGGACAGGATAAGAGATATTTGTCAGGATGTATCTCAGCTGATCAATTGTGAAGTAGTCTGTAGTGTTCACCTCAAAATCAATCAGGTATTCATAAACAACTGGAGCAACTGTAGAGAAAAGGAGCATACAATGATATTTTTTAAAAAATGACTTGGTATGATTTACTTAAATTTGTATTCAGTGTAGTTCATTTAATTTCCTTTCTTTTTTGTCCAGAGATATGAATTTGCAGAATTTTGCAGAAGACAGACACATTTAAGGATTTATTTAAAGTGTTAAGACTTATACTGTTGTATATAATGTACTGTACATAGATATACAGTGGACCATTTTTAAATAAATGGATTCCACATAGTCATTAAAATGTTACCAACCTTACCAGAAACATTTTGTCAACGTTGCCTCAAACACAATTGTGCAGTAGTTAATAAGTCATGCATGTTGGATTATATTCATAAAACAATGTTTCTCCAGCTAGACTTGTGGAATGATGTTTGGTGTGTTTAATAAAATTCTAGTGTATCCATAATACAGTATAATATCAATTTACATACACAGTCCTAGAATCTATAATTATATTTCTTACCAGTTGGGGGACTTGATGTTGGACATATCACAAGATCTGTTTTACAAGAAAATAGAGATTTTTGGGACCACATAAACTGCAAAACCATGAGTTTTAATTTAAGTGGAATTAAAAATTGACCCGTACAGGTCAATCTTTAGTACACACAGCATCTTTACACACTTAACTTGAACGTAATGCTTCCTATAAATAGGATTCCAGTACTTACCGGAGTAAAGCTGGCAGTACTCCCCATCTGGTGGAATGGCATTGATGCATCTACATGTATATTCTGTAGTGTTATCACATGTGCCATAGGTGGAGCACATATCACAAGACCAACTATAGTTATCCTCACATGTGCACTGGAAAGTTGCACCCGTTTGTCTGCAAACTAAGAAAAAGATTAAAATGGAAAAACGAAATTCATAGTTGAACCAATAGTGAATTTTATAGATACTGATTCAATTATCAATTCTGCTTATAGAACCGCTTATTTATGAATTCCATCAATGATTCTTTAATGATAAATTCTTAAGTGGAAAATTAGTATTGATTATTCAATCAATCAATCAATAAATCCTACACGAAAATGTATTTTCTGTTTATTAAAGAGATAGAGAGACGGGGAGACCCCTGTTATTGAACAAACACTCTAACCCTAAGGCACAATAAAACACATGTCATTCAAAACAAATGAAGGAAACTGTTCCAGAGATTCTAACTTGACAAAGTAATCACATCAATTTGAGAATTGGCAACATATTCCTTTATGTTCCATTGACACTTACCAGTAGTAATGTTCGCATCAGAGATGCTTACATGCTCAGAGACTTGGACAGGATAAGAGATATTTGTCAGGATGTATCTCAGCTGATCAATTGTGAAGTAGTCTGTAGTGTTCACCTCAAAATCAATCAGGTATTCATAAACAACTGGAGCAACTGTAGAGAAAAGGTGCATACAATGATATTTTTTTTTAAATGACTTGGTATGATTTACTTAAATTTGTATTCAGTGTAGTTCATTTAATTTCCTTTCTTTTTTGTCCAGAGATATGAATTTGCAGAATTTTGCAGAAGACAGACACATTTAAGGATTTATTCAAAGTGTTAAGACCTATACTGTTGTATATAATGTACTGTACATAGATATACAGTGGACCATTTTTAAATAAATGGATTCCACATAGTCATTAAAATGTTACCAACCTTACCAGAAACATTTTGTCAACGTTGCCTCAAACATAATTGTGCAGTAGTTAATAAGTCATGCATGTTGGATTATATTCATAAAACAATGTTTCTCCAGCTAGACTTGTGGAATGATATTTGGTGTGTTTAATAAAATTCTAGTGTATCCATAATACAGTATAATATCAATTTACATACACAGTCCTAGAATCTATAATTATATTTCTTACCAGTTGGGGGACTTGATGTTGGACATATCACAAGATCTGTTTTACAAGAAAATAGAGATTTTTGGGACCACATAAACTGCAAAATCATGAGTTTTGATTTAAGTGGAAGTAAAAATGTACCCGTACAGGTCAATCTTTAGTACACACAGCATCTTTACACACTTAACTTGAACGTAATGCTTCCTATAAATAGGATTCCAGTACTTACCGGAGTAAAGCTGGCAGTACTCCCCATCTGGTGGAATGGCATTGATGCATCTACATGTATCTTCTGTAGTGTTATCACATGTGCCATAGGTGGAGCACATATCACAAGACCAACTATAGTTATCCTCACATGTGCACTGGAAAGTTGCACCCGTTTGTCTGCAAACTAAGAAAAAGATTAAAATGGAAAAACAAAATTCATAGTTGAACCAATAGTGAATTTTATAGATACTGATTAAATTATCAATTCTGCTTATAGAACCGCTTATTTATGAATTCCATCAATGATTCTTTAATGATAAATTCTTAAGTGGAAAATTAGTATTGATTATTCAATCAATCAATCAATCAATGCTACACGAAAATGTATTTTCTGTTTATTAAAGAGATAGAGAGACGGGGAGACCCCTGTTATTGAACAAACACTCTAACCCTAAGGCACAATAAAACACATGTCATTCAAAACAAATGAAGGAAACTGTTCCAGAGATTCTAACTTGACAAAGTAATCACATCAATTTGAGAATTGGCAACATATTCCTTTATGTTCCATTGACACTTACCAGTAGTAATGTTCACATCAGAGATGCTTACATGCTCAGAGACTTGGACAGGATAAGAGATATTTGTCAGGATGTATCTCAGCTGATCAATTGTGAAGTAGTCTGTAGTGTTCACCTCAAAATCAATCAGGTATTCATAAACAACTGGAGCAACTGTAGAGAAAAGGTGCATACAATGATTTTTTTTTTAAATGACTTGGTATGATTTACTTAAATTTGTATTCAGTGTAGTTCATTTAATTTCCTTTCTTTTTTCTCCAGAGATATGAATTTGCAGAATTTTGCAGAAGACAGACACATTTAAGGATTTATTCAAAGTGTTAAGACCTATACTGTTGTATATAATGTACTGTACATAGATATACAGTGGACCATTTTTAAATAAATGGATTCCACATAGTCATTAAAATGTTACCAACCTCACCAGAAACATTTTGTCAACGTTGCCTCAAACATAATTGTGCAGTAGTTAATAAGTCATGCATGTTGGATTATATTCATAAAACAATGTTTCTCCAGCTAGACTTGTGGAATGATATTTGGTGTGTTTAATAAAATTCTAGTGTATCCATAATACAGTATAATATCAATTTACATACACAGTCCTAGAATCTATAATTATATTTCTTACCAGTTGGGGGACTTGATGTTGGACATATCACAAGATCTGTTTTACAAGAAAATAGAGATTTTTGGGACCACATAAACTGCAAAATCATGAGTTTTAATTTAAGTGGAAGTAAAAATTGACCCGTACAGGTCAATCTTTAGTACACACAGTATCTTTACACACTTAACTTGAACGTAATGCTTCCTATAAATAGGATTCCAGTACTTACCGGAGTAAAGCTGGCAGTACTCCCCATCTGGTGGAATGGCATTGATGCATCTACATGTATCTTCTGTAGTGTTATCACATGTGCCATAGGTGGAGCACATATCACAAGACCAACTATAGTTATCCTCACATGTGCACTGGAAAGTTGCACCCGTTTGTCTGCAAACTAAGAAAAAGATTAAAATGGAAAAACGAAATTCATAGTTGAACCAATAGTGAATTTTATAGATACTGATTCAATTATCAATTCTGCTTATAGAACCGCTTATTTATGAATTCCATCAATGATTCTTTAATGATAAATTCTTAAGTGGAAAATTAGTATTGATTATTCAATCAATCAATCAATCCTACACGAAAATGTATTTTCTGTTTATTAAAGAGATAGAGAGACGGGGAGACCCCTGTTATTGAACAAACACTCTAACCCTAAGGCACAATAAAACACATGTCATTCAAAACAAATGAAGGAAACTGTTCCAGAGATTCTAAGGGCGGATTCACACTATGGTCCCGGGTGCGCACCCTGGACCACTTGGCTGATGTGATAGTTGTGATAGTGTGAACGTTGCGTATCGTTCCCCGAAACGGATCACCGTACCGTACCCGAAACCACCTCCGGAGGTAGTTTCGGATCCAGATCATGCGTATTCGAGTACGGAACGATGCAATGTGAAGCCATCCGTACCAACAGGAGGAAGTGGACTGCTAATCATATATATATATATATATATATATATATATATATACACACACATATATATATCATTTATATATTTTTATAATGACACATTATTTTAGCTGGGTTATACCTTCTCATAGTTCTACTTGAATGTTGACAAGAATTAATAATCCCGCTAGTGTTTGAGTAGCGCGAGCCGTGAAAAATAATAAACAAAAAACACATGTGTAGCGAACGCGTATATAAGGATAAATATACTAAGGATTAGTCCGTGACGTCACTGCTAAAATACCAAGGATGCGTCCGTGACGCCAATATCATATTAACAGAGACAACGTTACATTTCGAGGTTTCAAAGACCAGTGCACACACTGCTTTGGTTGTGTATTGTTGATCTGTTGTTATTATAACTCAAGACAACGTCAGGAACACAGTCAAACTTTATTTTTCACTCTAGAGTGACTTTTCTTCTGTGAATGACATTCTCTCTCCCAAAGCCCCATAGTCCACAGCGCCCCCATGAGGCACATATTTACCATTACTGTTAAATGAAATGGTCTCGAGTCTTGGCCAGTGTGAATGCTGGCCAGCTGGGAGAAGCCAAGCGTACTCGGGAACGGTTTGATTCAAACGGACCCAGTCTGAATCGGCCCTAACTTGACAAAGTAATCACATCAATTTGAGAATTGGCAACATATTCCTTTATGTTCCATTGACACTTACCAGTAGTAATGTTCGCATCAGAGATGCTTACATGCTCAGAGACTTGGACAGGATAAGAGATATTTGTCAGGATGTATCTCAGCTGATCAATTGTGAAGTAGTCTGTAGTGTTCACCTCAAAATCAATCAGGTATTCATAAACAACTGGAGCAACTGTAAAGAAAAGGTGCATACAATGATATTTAAAAAAAAATAGTTGGTATGATTTACTTAAATTTGTATTCAGTGTTGTTCATTTAATTTCCTTTCTTTTTTGTCCAGAGATATGAATTTGCAGAATTTTGCATAAGACAGACACATTTAAAATAGTACAATTACACAATGAAAACCATCAAATCGCCAAATGGGCAACACTTCAACATCAACAGTGCTGATAGCAACTTCTACGTATGTATTCATACAGATGTGGTAGTTCTGTGGTCAGCAGAATAGTACACAACAAGTTATTTGATTACAAAAATCACTGCAAGCTGTTAATTCTACAAATACTGTGGTAGTCAACTTTGATAATATAAGTGATCAACTTTTGTAATATATGCCACAATCTCCTTGAGAATTTTTTGTGATACAGTAGTACGTACTTTGGTTTTGCATACTTGAGTAAATTATGCAATCACATAAACGCCAACAACATATTGTATTCATACCTATCTATGAATTTCTCAATCACTAGCTTTTATATTTTAGTTTCCTTTGTCAGAATATAACGCTTAATAAAACATATTTTACCTGGAACAGTTATGTTGATGTCTGTGATGTTTATTGAGTCACTGACTCTTAGGGGAAGACTAGTGTTGTCCAAGATGTTTTTCAACTGCTGCAGCACTTCAACATCAATAGTACTGATCTCAATTTCAACCATGTATTCATACAGCTGTTGATGTTCTGTAGGGGAATAATACAGTCATTAGATTACAAAATATTTTCCTGATTCAATATGTAATACTTCACACATTTTTCAAGAACAGAATTCTTCAGACTGATATCTAAATCAATATGAATTTGAATGAGAAACTAAATTGTCCTTAGCATTTACTGTATATGTTACTATTCCATTTAATTTGTCATAAATTATTAAGTTTAATCAACTATTCTTACCTGTAACAGTTATGTTGATGTCTGTGATGTTTATTGAGTCACTGACCCTTATGGGAAGACTAGTGTTGTCCAAGAAGTTCTTCAGCTGCCTTAACACTTCAACATCAACAGTACTGATCTCAACTTCAACTATGTATTCATACAGTTGTGGAGGTTCTGTGGGAAAGTAGTGCAGGATAAATAATTGGATTACAAAATATTGTCCTGATTCGATATGCAATGCTTCACATAGAATATTTAGAGACAGAATGCTTCAGACTGACATTTTAATAAAGACCAAATTTAATAATAAAAAGGGAGACAGTCAGACGGGTACACCGGGTATTGCATAACTGGGTGGGGCATGCATTTCCAACTTGCATCGTTCCCGACTAGCATCGTTCCCAAGTAGGGTGGTGCCCAACGGGCACCGGTGCACTTTCCTTTAACTTGTCATAAATTATAAAGTTTAATAGAATATTCTTACCCATTAAAGTTATATTGACTTCCGTGATGTTTATTGAGTCACTGACTCGTATAGGAAGACTAGTGTTGTCCACGATGTCCTTCAGTTGATGTAACACTTCAACATCAACAGTGCTGATCTCAACTTCTACTATGTATTCATACAGCTGTGGTAGTTCTGTGGTCAGCAGAATAGTACACAATAAGTCATTTGATTAAAAAAATCACTGCAAGCTGTTAATTCTCCAAATAGGCATACTGTGGTAAGCAAGTTTGTCAGTATGAATGACAGCTCTTGTAAAATAAACCAGAATCTTCTTGATTGTGTTCTTAAATGTGATTTTGTGTACTTTGGTTTCGCTTAAGACACTCAACTGTGCAATCACAGAAACTCCAACAACCTACTATATTCTTACCTATGAAGGTTATATTGACCTCTGTGATGTTTATTGCATCACTGACTCTTATAGGAAGACTAGTGTTGTCCACAATGCCTTTGAGTTGCTCTATGACTTTTACATCAGCAGTAGTTATCTCAACTCCAACTATGTATTCATAAAGTTGTGGAAGTTCTGTGGGGTAAACAGTACAATATAAGTCAATACATTACAAAATATGTTCCTGTTTGAATATGTAATGTATCAAACATATTTTTTGGGAATAGTATACTTCAAAGTGAAATCTAAATCAAGTTAATTCAACAAGTTAAAATATAGATTATTGTTAATAAGAAATGTAAGTATCCTTATATTAGCTATCATATTTTGTTAAATAATTCAATTCAATTCAATTCAATTTTATTAAAGTGTCAAATCACAACAAGTTGTCTCAAGACACTTTACATGTAGATAGTCTTCTAATTTGCCATAGATTTTAAAGTTGAATAAACTACTCTTACCCGTTAATGTTATATTCATTTCTGTGACGTTTATTGAGTCACTGACTCTTAGGGGAAGACTAGCGTTGTCCAATATGTTTTTCAGCTGCTGTAACACTTCAACATCAATAGTACTGATCTCAATTTCAACTATGTATTCATACAGCTGTGGAGGTTCTGTAGGGTAATAGTGCAACATAAGTCATTGATTACAAAATATTTTCCTGATTCAATATGTAATGCTTCACACAGAATTTACTGAAATCAGCATTAGCATTTACTGTATATGTTACTAAATGGATACATAATAAACTATTCTTACCTATAACAGTTGTGTTGATGTCTGTGATGTTTATTGAGTCACTGACTCTTATGGGAAGACTAGTGTTGTCCAAGATGTCTTTCAGCTGCTGTAGCACTTCAACATCAACAGTACTGATCTCAACTTCAACTATGTATTCATACAGTTGTGAAGGTTCTGTGGGGAAATAGTGCAATAATTGGATTACAAAATATTTCCTGATTGCATTATGAATTGCTACAGACAAAAAAATGTAAATCATGGTAAATTAATATTGTTTACTTCAACTATGTATTCGTACAGCTGTGGATGTTTTGTGGTCGTCAAAATAGTACAAGATCAGTCATTTAATTACAGCCTCACTAGCCTCATATTTTGACTACAAGCACAGTGTAACATGCAAACAAGTGCATTCTGAGGCCAACAATCCTTCAATATGGGTTTTAAAATCATCAGTTGATATATAAAATGGTCAAGTTTCAAGTCCAGATTAAAGCTACAAGCAGCAATGACCGGGCCCTCGCACCTCTGTCCACATTAGGGGCAAATATCGACCAATCAGAACTGGGAGCAGAGCTAAGTAACTTTAATGAAGGACAAGTATTTTCAACCGACTCATGACTCTTTACGACAAACTGTTAAAAAAAGGATAGAAATTATGAAATATTGACCAGAATAGGGGGCGTGGCTAAGTAACTCCAATGAAGGACAAGGACTCTCAACCAAATCAAGTGACACGACTCACAAGTCTGTACGACAAACCTTACGACAAACAGTCACTCCCCAAGCCGGCTGGATGACAATGAAAAGGAAGCAGCTGTATAATGTGTCCATGCAGTGTGCAAAGTGCCTGATCAGTGTGTGTCAGTATGTGTCTGTGTAGGGCACAGGCTGCCCTGTGACATATAATATGACAATAAACAAAAAGAATACAGCCCACCAAATATCTCAGAACCCATGCATGATATTAATTGTTGTAAATATTGGACATATTTCACATTTCCCAGTGCCTACCAGTCACAGCAACTTGTCCCTGCACCCTGCTGGCACATTCACCGGCAATGGCAGTGACCCACACGCTGAGGTGTTCATTGCATGAAACACCAGTCACAACGCAGCTGTTGTTGTTACTGGTACAATTATATTCATCTCCATTGTTCCCATAAACCTCTACCAGGTAGGATTCGGCACCAGCCGCAACATCCCAGGTTGTGGTCAGATTGTCAGACTGGCAGTCTGATAATGACTTCACATTTGTTGGTCTACATGGAGCTAGAAGAGAGAGGGGGAGGAGGAACAAAAATGTAATACATATTAAGACATCTGAATATCCATCCTTCTGTGTCAGGATAATAAGTTAGAGAGTTTACTAGCTCACAACAAGTGAACTTTGTATTTGATTACCAAACCTTTAAATTAGTACTCACAGGCATGTACTATTGTAGGGGGGCTGACTTCACTGTCACACTCTGTACTTTTGGCATACACAGTGTAATTGTAGGATAGACCACAGTGAGTGTCGAGGAAGAAACATAACGTTCCGGTGGTCCGGCATTCAACAGTCTCCCCACTGCTGCTCACAGATTTGGCCACATAGTCGATGGTGTTGTTGGTGGCCTCCCAGCTGAAGACGACCACATTACTGGCACAGTCCCGGAATGCCGTGTGATTAGCAGGTGCACAGGGAACTATGAACAACAGAGAAGAGAAAAATGAGTTACACAGTATGTTTGTATGGTGTTCAATCATACACTCTCTTCAAGATTAAATCTATTTATTGCAATGATATATTGTGTTTGGTAGTGTGGCTCAGCTACTGTGATGCTCCAAAACAATCTGCGCAAGCAAGAAAAACTCTGAGATCACAAACCCCCCGAAGCAGAGCCTACATAATAACATTTTATTAAACGGACATGATAATAGATATATGAACCCTTCAAACGGCAGAACCTGAAGATACACACAGAATTAAAAGAACATGATACAATATATATGGACCTGCATTGAATGATATGCTGACTTAGTGCAACCCAAATGCTACTACAGGAGGAGGCTGGGGAGGTAGAGGGAGTTTGTTCACTGATGAGCAGCAATTGTGGTAGCAGCACCGGGGGAACCTGAGCCAGCTGCCATAGGACTGACTTGACGAGGGTCAATTTTGACGGGAGCTTACAGTAACGACGTGTGAGACAGACACCCACAGTGAAATGACACGCCGCGGCCTGTGCATTTGTGTGAGGTATAGAGATGTACAGACATTTGAGAATGAGGCAGGTGGTGGGAACACAACACTAGTAAGAACAAAGCAACAATGAAAGTAAGTGGAAGTGACTCTGCCATGTCAACCGGTCCATGTGATTGTGCAGCCCCTGCCCACACACACGCACACAGCCAAACAAACAAGCGCGCTCACACGTGAGCATGCATACACACGTGAGCATGCATACACACCAGTGTCGAAGAGGGTGTTGTTGTTGGAGACACTCTCGCAGTTGTCAGAGATGGCTGTGACGTGGACCTGGTACTTCTCACCACACTTCAGACTGCTGATGGTACAACTAGTAGAGGCGGAGGTGCAGTTGATTTCTGCGCCCGTGCCGTCGACGGCCATGGCCTTGTAGGAGTTGGCCCCAAACACCGGTCCCCAGGTCACCGTCACTATGCTTATCTTACAGTTGTAGGTCACTGAGATCGAACTTACTTTGTTTATGGCTGTGAGAGATAGAAAAACATGAACAGAGCATAATAATAAAGGATAATGTATTTTTTGGTAGGAAGATGAAGAGAGGAGGGAGATGGCATGTCTCATAGTACACGTAATTTAGCTTAAATTAACAACTCCTGATTCTACTGTGTAGGCCTACACAGTGCTTAAGCCTTGGACGGGGTCCATGGCACTGCAGCAATGTGGTTGACATTGACAAATTGACTGGTTGATTCACCAGTACATCCTGGTAAGGCAGTTGATTTATAAAACATGTTGCATTGACAGAAAATCTCAAAGTGCAACAAGTTTGAATGCAGTTTGGAGAAACCATGCTGATAATCAGATGATCAATAAATACTCACTGTTGGTTGTGTGAGAGATGTTGGCAGGCTTGCCAGCCACCAGGAAGTTGTTGACTGATGACACTCCAACTACGTAATTGGAGCAGGGCTGCAGATCTGTGATGTCCATAGTCGTAGCTGAAGTTCTTCTGATGACCGGGGCGATGCTGGAGTCATCGTTGTCACTGATGGTCACTTGATACAACAGGACATTACTCACAGCAGCCCATGTGACCCTGGCTGTGCTTTTTGACGTTGATGTAAGTTGTAAATCTGTTGGTGGATGTACCACTGTGAGCAGAGAATATGGGCTGTTAAATCAGTACATTTACAAGTACCCGCTGTGTGCAAATGACAATGAAGGGTAATTCGTAGTTTTCTTTTACATAGTTTGCACACTGAGTGTGCTAATTAGTACACATTTTCATACATGTAGGTGAAACCGTATTGTGGGGCTTCATCTTTTGAAATTGTGTAGGGGGCACTATTGAGCCATAAGGCCACGCCCTTTTTGAGACCATCAAAATGTGTTGCGCAACTTTTGAGTATGTTTAGGCCCTCAAAAACGTGATTCATAAATATGCAAAAAATAATATTTGCAATTTCAATGGGGCTTCGCTCTGGTGCAGTCCTCGGGCGGGCCCTAATAATAATCTTTGCAATTTCAATAGGGCTTGGCACTGGTGTAGTGCTCTGGCCCTAATTACAGATTTAAAGATGGTAGTCAACTGTACAATAACAATCATAGCACATTCCAGTAAAATCCTCTTACAGTACCTGTGTTAGTTATATTGACTTCTGTGATGTTTATTGAGTCACTGACACTTATAGGAAGACTAGTGTTTCCCACAATGTCCTTCAGTTGCCGTAACACTTCAACATCAACAGTGCTGATCTCAACTTCAACTATGTATTCATAGAGTTGTGGTAGTTCTGTGGTCAGCAGAATATATTGTTTGTGTGTCCTTAGATTAGCTTTCATATTATGTTAATTTTCCAAAGATTTTAAAGTTGAATAAACTATTCTTACCCGTTAATGTTATATTCACTTCTGTGATGTTTATAGAGTCACTGACTCTTAGGGGAAGACTAGTGTTGTCCAAGACGTTTTTCAGCTGCTGTAGCACTTTAACATCAACAGCACTAATCTCAATTTCAACTATGTATTCATACAGCTGTGGACGTTCTGTAGCGGAATAGTACGAGATAAGTCATTAAATTACAAAATATTTTCCTGACTCAATATGCAGTGCTTCACACAGAATTTTCAGGAACATAATTCTTCAGACGAAAATCTAAATCAATATACATTTTTATAATAAACGTAATAATCCTTATATTAGCATTTACTCTATATGTTACTATTCCATTTAATTTGTCCTAAATTATTAAGTTTAATAAACTATTCTTACCTGTTAAGGTTGTATTGACTTCAGTGATGTTTATTGAGTCACTGACTCTTATGGGAAGACTAGTGTTGTCCAAGAAGTCCTTCAATTGATGTAACACTTCAACATCAACAGTGCTGATCTCAACTTCAACTATGTATTCATACAGCTGTGGAAGTTCTGTGGGGAAATAGTAGTTAATAAGAAACTTAAGTGTCCTTATATTAGCTTTCATATTGTGTTAATTTGCCATAGATGTTAAAGTTGAATAAACGATTCTTACCCGTTAATGTTATATTCACTTCTGTGATGTTTATTGAGTCACTGACTCTTAGGGGAAGACTAGTGTTGTCCAAGATGTTTTTCAGCTGCTTTAACACTTCAACATCAACAGCACTAATCTCAATTTCAACCATGTATTCATACAGCTGTGGACGTTCTGTAGCGGAATAGTACAAAATAAATCATTAGATTACAAAATATTTTCCTGACTCAATATGCAGTGCTTAATTTTAAATTTTTAATTGGGTCATTTTATCGTCTACTCAGGCTTTTAGGAGCACCCCGGACAGTTTTTAAGTTGCTTGATTCAGTATTTAGATATTTGTCGAATATTTTGTCTCACCATGCCGAAAGGCATGGCGAGAGAGTAGTTTTGCACCCTGTCCGTACGTCCATGTTTCCGTGTGTCCGTCCGTGTGTGTCCTGTCCGTCCGTTAGAACCAAATCTCCGGCACCGTTGGCCCGGTCACTGCGAAACTGTGCACACACACTCGCTCGATGCCAATTCAGAACCTCTATCCCAATTTTTTCACATGGTCCTGTTATAGCGCCACCAGGAGGCTGATTTGTGCAAACCCTTTTTTTTTTTTTTTATACTTTATTTTTTCATATGGCCACCACAGTGAGTAGTCATATGACTACCAAGACAACACAAATTACAACAATTGGGACAACACAGGACAAAACAAGGCAAAACAAAAAAAAAAAACAGACAAAAAAACAAATAAGGCACCAAACTAACACAAAATAGACATCATTAACAGGGGAAAAAGGAATACAACTAAAACAAAGAAAAGAAGAAAAAAAAACAAAAAAAAAAAGGTACAGAGGCTCATAGAAACTAACCCATGTTCAAGTTCATATTCTTTTATTTTTTCTCCTGCTAAAAAGATCAGAACGAAACGATCGTTAATTAAGTCAGTCCTTCATCAAGTGCCTGATAGTAAGCCAGTACCATGTTAAAGTGCTCCCCCATTTGGTTGTTGACTCATCCTCTTATATTTCCAATGATATCCTATATGCTTTTAGTTAGGCTGAGGTGCTAAGTTCTCATAGTTTACATTATAGTCACCCCCCCGTCCACACCCACACTTTCCATATAGCGCTCCCATTTAGCCCACAGGGTACTACTTCTACTAAGATTTCCTCTGATTTTATATGTTAACTGCTCCATTACTTTTATTTTTTCCATTAGTTCCCTCCATTTCTGTACACTAGGGCTTAGTTTCTAAACCCATTATTTGATATTACTCCTACAGATTTGATCAAAACGTCATGCAAATCGGTACACAGTATCTATATAGTCATGTGATCAACCCGGATCTGTCCGGTTTTCCATATTCCATCCTCATTGGCTAAGATTGGCTTCCAAAGTTTGCAGGATTGGTCCGTTTTGAACAAAATACCTCAAATCATCAACGCAGCTTGCGATTTCTGTGAAATTTCACACGCACATTCCCACTAGGCCGAGGAAGAAATGCCACCCTTTCCACATTGGCCTGTTATAGCGCCACCAGCAGGTCTAATTTAGCAAAACAATTTTTTGGAACAAAATGCCTCAAATCATGAATGCAGTGTCCGATTGCCATGAAAGGCCTAAGAAGAAATGCCACCCTTTTCACATTGGCCTATTATAGCGCCACCAGGAGGCCACATGACCTGGCGGAGACCTGTGCTCCGAGGAGCACTTTTTCTAGTTGATATTCATTTTATCAGACACGCCCCCTCCCTAAACGAACCCATTGTAACTTCAAACTCCATTTTAACCATGTTAGATTAATCGGACACACCCGTCCTTGGTTCTGGTGACTGATATTGTCCTTCTTATACATGAAGAGACCGTGTTTTTTCAATTACTTTTATAATTCATTTTTAATATGTTTTCTGGGGAAATTTAAAAAAAATATTACAATGAAAAAATGGAATTAAAAAAATGTAAAAAGTGATTGAAAAAACACGGCCCCTCACGTATTAGGATGGCAGGATGAGTCATCAGAACCAAGGACGGGCGTTTTTGATGAATCTAACATGTTAAACGGATTTTGAAGTTATAATGGGTTTGTATAGGAAGGGGACGTGTCTGATAAAATGGATATCAAATATCTAAATACTGAATCAAGCAACTTGAAAACTGTTTGGGGGGCTCACAAAAGCCTGAATAGACGATAATATGACCCAAGATTTTTTGGAAAGTGAAATATCCCTTTAACACAGAATTTTCAGGAACATAATTCTTCAGACGAAAATCTAAATCAAGATCATTTTATAAGAAACTTAATAATCCTTATATTAGCATTTACTCTATATGTTACTATTCCATTTCATTTGTCATAAAAGTTTAATGAACTATTCTTACCTGTTAAGGTTATATTGACTTCTGTGATGTTTATTGAGTCACTGACTCTTATGGGAAGACTAGTGTTGTCCAAGAAGTTCTTCAGTTGATGTAACACTTCAACATCAACAGTCCTGATCTCAATTTCAACTATGTATTCATACAGCTGTGGACGTTCTGTAGCGGAATAGTACAAGATAAATCATTAGATTACAAAATATTTTCCTGACTCAATATGCAATGCTTCACATCGAATTTTCAGGAACACGATTCTACAGATGGAAATCTAAATCAATATACATTTTTATAAGAAACGTATCAATCCTTATATTAGCATTTACTGTATATGTTACTATTCCATTTCATTTGTCATACAAAATTAATAAACTATTCTTACCTGTTAAGGTTATATTGACCTCTGTGATGTTTATTGAGTCACTGACTCTTATGGGAAGACTAGTGTTGTCCAAGAAGTCCTTCAGTTGCTGTAACACTTCAACATCAACAGTGCTGATCTCAACTTCAACTATGTATGCATACAGCTGTGGAGGTTCTGTGGGAAATAGTACAAGATAAAAAAATAAAAAAAAATCCTTATTTAATATGCAATGCTTCAAGCAGAATTATTAGGAACACAATTGCTTCAGACAGAAATCTAAATCAAGGTTAATAAGAAAATTAACTATCCTTAAATGTATTTCATTGTACCTTGCTTTAACTTGTCATAAATTGTAAAGTTGAATACAATATTCTTACCTGTTAAGGTTATATTGACTTCAGTGATGTTTATTGAGTCACTGACTCGTATAGGAAGACTAGTGTTGTCCAAGATGTCCTTCAGGTGACGTAACACTTCAACATCAACAGAGCTGATCTCAACTTCAACTATGTATTCATACAGCTGTGGTAGTTCTGTGGGGAAATAGTAGTTAATAAGAAACTTAAGTGTCCTTATATTAGCTTTCATATTGTGTTAATTTGCCATAGGTGTTAAAGTTGAATAAACAATTCTTACCCGTTAATGTTATATTCACTTCTGTGATGTTTATTGAGTCACTGACTCTTAGGGGAAGACTAGTGTTGTCCAAGATGTTTTTCAGCTGCTCTAACACTTCAACATCAACAGCACTAATCTCAATTTCAACTATGTATTCATGCAGCTTTGGATGTTCTGTAACGGAATAGTACAAGATAAATCATTAGATTACAAAATATTTTCCTGACTCAATATGCAATGCTTCACACCGAATTTTCAGGAACACGATTCTACAGATGGAAATCTAAATCAATATACATTTTTATACGAAACGTATCAATCCTTTTATTAGCATTTACTGTATATGTTACTATTCCATTTCATTTGTCATAAAAAAATTATAAACTATTCTTACCTGTTAAGGTTATATTGACTTCTGTGATGTTTATTGAGTCACTGACTCTTATGGGAAGACTAGTGTTGTCCAAGAAGTCCTTCAGTTGCTGTAACACTTCAACATCAACAGTGCTGATCTCAACTTCAACTATGTATGCATACAGCTGTGGAGGTTCTGTGGGAAATAGTACAAGATAATAAATAAAAACAATCCTTATTTAATATGCAATGCTTCAAGCAGAATTATTAGGAACACAATTGCTTCAGACAGAAATCTAAATCAAGGTTAATAAGAAAATTAACTATCCTTAAATGTATTTCATTGTACTTTCCTTTAACTTGTCATAAATTGTAACGTTTAATACAATATTCTTACCTGTTAAGGTTATATTGACTTCAGTGATGTTTATTGAGTTACTGACTCGTATAGGAAGACTAGTGTTGTCCAAGATGTCCTTCAGTTGATGTAACACTTCAACATCAACAGAGCTGATCTCAACTTCAACTATATATTCATACAGCTGTGGACGTTCTGTGGGGAAATAAGTCATTGGATTAGAATTGTTGTCCTGATTGCATATGTAGTCCTACAAACAAGAAAATATAAATCAAACACAAATTTTAAAAGTTACAGTATTGTGAATTAATATTGATTACTTCAACTATGTATTCATAGATCAGTCATTTGATTACAGTATATTCTGACAAATAAAGGTCTACCCCCATACTTGGATGCCAGATGGTGGTGTAGCATAGCTATATCACAAACACAGCACATTCCAGTCAAATCCTCTTACCTATGTAGCTTATATTGACTTCTGTGATGTTTATTGAGTCACTGACTCTTATAGGAAGACTAGTGTTGTCCACGATGTCCTTCAGTTGATGTAACACTTCAACATCAACCGTGCTGATCTCAACTTCAACTATGTATTCATACAGTAGTAGTCCTGTGTACAGTACAGAACATACAGTCATTTTATTGCAAAACATTTACCTGATTGCATATGTAGTGCTTTAAAGAGAATGTTTAATGCGTCAGATTAGAATCTAAATCAAAATGAATAAAATAATAAGTACACAATCAGTCATAAACTTAATGGAGAACATTTACAGTTATTTTTTTTGGGGGGGGGGGGGGGGGGGTCAACGACGGAGAAAATACTCTATATTTTCATTCAATTACAATCAAATATACTGTACAGCTGCAGACCTCAGATTGAACGCAAAGGAAGATGAATGAAGGAAGTTAAATCTAAATCATACATGGGCAACTGGCGGCCCGGGGGCCACATGCGGCCCCCACCTTCACTTAATGCAGCCCACAGGTTAATTACAGAATACTGATATATTATTGATTTCAGCTGTTACAATTCGAAACATGAGCCACTTTACTTCAGTCTATATTAGTAGCTTAATGACTAGTATTAAATTTCTATTGTCTTTTTTTATGTCCAATATATTTGTATTTAAATTCATAAAGTTAACATAACTATAACTAAATGCATTTGAAATTAAATAAAAATGTTACTTTTCAGGATTCCAATTTAAAAATAACAAAAAAAATAATCTGGATTCCAATTCAAAAGTAGCAAAAATAGCCGATCTACAAGCTCCTGCGACGCGTTTTGAGCTTGTAGATCGGCTATTTTTGCTACTGTTGTGTGACATAGAATGGGCCGACAGTATATGCAATGTGGCCCTCTGGAGTAAGTGTGGAAATATAGCGGCCCTCTCCATCATAAAGTTGCCCACCCCTGATCTAAATGGTTCATGAGTTGGTCGGGTTACTTATGTTTGTTCCGCACCCCTCAGCAACACATACAGTATAGTTGAAAGTCAGCATGCTGTGTTTCCACAACCCAGTGATGTCAGAATACGTCACTAGGTGGCGGTAGTCATTTTGGCTGCTAGTGTGATACCGAAAACATTTATTTGGCAGTGTTGTGGATGTTATAGACATGCCACCGTTATGACTAATTGATGGGTTTTCTTTCCTTTAACCACCCTCATATTGGCTTTAACCTGTTTCATTGAATTTGTCATAGATTGTACAGTTCCACAAAATATTCTTACTTGTGAAGGTTATATTGACGTCTGTGATGTTTATTGAGTCACTGACTCTTATAGGAAGACTAGTGTTGTCGAGAATGTCCTTCAACTGCTGTAACACTGTAACATCTGCAGTACTGATCTCAACTTCAATTGTGTATTCATACAGTTGCAAAGGTTCTGCAGGGAAAAATGCAGGTATTTAGCACAGTGATTCTAAACCTTTTTATCTCTTGGGCCCCAATATACAGTACACTGTAAAATCCTTAGTGTGAATTTAACTCTGAGAGAATAAATGGAACCAATGAGCCCATGGATCCATGTGGTTCCATTTGTACACTCTCAGAGTTGCAGGCCTGTAAGGGTCCATTTGGTCCGCTGTTGGTCCACAGACCCAATGTTGAGATCCAGCGCTTTAGCAGATGCATAAACAATATGATACCAATATGGTATGTGATAAACAAATTATCATCTGGCATTTGTTGTTACCTGAGCTTATCCAATCGAAGGCAGGCTGGTAGGCTTATTTTTTGTGAAGCACATACAGCCCATGAAATGTTATATAAATTGACTAGACTATAGACTAGACAAAATAACCCTGCCATTGGTTGGATAAGCTTGGGCAATAAGAAATTGGGGATTCACTGGGCATTAAACTGCATACAATTGTAAGCATTACTTAATCCACTATTAACTTTAAGTTAGCCAAACTCGAGATCATACACCATCTCGCCGACTCCCACAAGGTTGCAGCCGTCCTTCTACAGGAAACCCACTGTATGGCTGAAGACATCCTCAAGCTGCCCGGGTTCCACCTCGCTGGTTCCATCCTCAGCAGAAGGCACGGGATTGCGACCTTTGTGAGGTCTGATCTTGGGTGGACAGCCTCTGGCCAATCTCCACCAGGCGCCAGTGTCGAGTGGCTGTCCACTAGGATACAGGCAACATCGGTTGTAAATGTATACAAGCCCCCTCCATCTACACTGACTGTGTCGGCCCTCCCGCTTGTCCAGGCACCCGCCATCTACGCAGGGGACTTCAACTGCCAGCACACTGACTGGGGATACTCCCACACAACATCTGATGGAGAAACGCTGTGTGAGTGGGCCTCCAATGCCAACGCCCAGCTCCTGTTCGACCCCAAAGAGCCACCAAGTTTCCACTCTTCGAGATGGAACACCTTCACCAACCCAGATCTCGCATTTGCTGTATGCCGCAATGGAGACCCAGTTCCGGAGAGACAGGTCATCGATAGATTCCCCCGTTCACACCACCGACCATCTGTCATCAAAGTCCCCTCACTGGTTCAGCCGGTGGAGGGTAAACCTGTCCGTAGGTGGAACTTCCGGAAGGCCAACTGGCAGGCATTCACCGCGGAGACAGAGAGAACATCAGCCAGTCTCCCGGACCCAGGCTTCACTGACGTGGACGCAGCATATGCAGCCTACTGTAAAGTGCTCCTAAGTGCAGCAAAAAAGACCATCCCCCGTGGCTACAACGCGAGCTACATCCCGGGTTGGGACGAAGAATGCAACCAACTCCTGCATGAACATCAGCAGGCTGGCTCGAGGCAGGACGTGGACGCAACAGCAACAGCACTACTCCACAAGCTGGACGCCACCCGAAGGGACAGATGGACTGAAACAGTTGAAGCAATTGATTTCACCCACTCCAGCCGTAAGGCATGGCAGATCCTGAACCAGCTCACTGGCAGGAAAACAACACCCTCCAAGTGCCCTGTGACAGCAAATGCTATTGCAGCCCAGCTACTGAAGAGCAGCCAGTTCCAAGGCGCAGACAAGAACTTTGCCCGCCTAATATTGAGCGAGGTGTCCTCCCTCTCTAGGGCACCCAGTGTTGATGCCGACATGTCCAGAGACTTCACCACTGCCGAACTTAGGGCGGCTATCGGCAACCTTAGGCAAGGCAAGTCCCCAGGGCATGACAACATCCACCCAGAGTTCCTGATTCACCAGAGTGAAACAACATCAGCCTGGCTATGCTCCTTTTTCAACTCCTGCTTTCAGAGGTCCAAACTGCCTAAGACCTGGCGCCGTGCCACTGTGATCGCCCTGCTGAAACCAGGCAAACCTGCGGATGACCCTAAGGCCTACAGACCCATCTCGCTGCTCTGCGTCCCATTTAAGACCCTGGAGAGGATGATCCTCAGTCGCATAGAGCCAGTAGTGGACCCACAGCTTCCAAAGGAACAGGCCGGTTTCAGACGGGGCAGGTCAACAGTAGACCAAGTAACCCTGCTCACCCAGGACATCGAGGACAGCTTTCAGGCCAACGAGAAGGCTGGAGTTGTGTTGCTTGACCTAACGGCCGCTTATGACACCGTCTGGCACCGTGGACTTCACCTGAAGCTCCTGAGGACCATCCCGGACCGGCACATGGTGAGGTTCATAATGGAGATGCTGTCAAACCGCAGCTTCACCCTTCGGACCAGCGATGACCAACGAAGCAGACTGAGAAGGTTGAGAAACGGGGTGCCACAGGGGTCTGTCCTCTCACCACTGCTCTTTAACATCTATATCCACGACCTCCCGGAGACATTATCCAGGCAATACGGTTATGCAGATGATCTGGCCATCATGCTGCGTCAACCAACGTGGCCAGCGGTGGAAGAGGGTCTCAATCAGGACATGGGCATCTTGGCTGACTATCTGCGCAAGTGGCGTCTGCAGCTGAGTATGGGGAAGACTTTGGCGGCCGCATACCACCTCTGCAACAAAGAGGCAAAGAGGGAACTGTCGGTGTCCGTCGATAACCATCATCTGGAACACCAACAAGCCCCCAAGTACCTCGGGGTTCGGCTGGACAGGACGCTGTCCTACAAACAACACCTGGAAGACGTCAGAGCCAAAGTAACATCTAGGGTCTCACTTATCCGCCGCCTCGCTGGCACAACCTGGGGTGCCTCTGCCAGGACACTGCGCATCTCTACGCAAGCCCTGGTGTTCTCTGCCGCAGAATACTGTGCCCCAGTCTGGAGTAGAAGCACGCATGTGAAGAAGGTTGATCCTGTTATCAACAATGCCCTTCGGATCATAACAGGCTGTCTAAAACCCACCCCTGTGCCCTACCTGTCAGTTCTAGCGGGAATTGCCCCAGCCAGCCTAAGACGAGAGGCCGCTACCCTCGCGCTTGCTAGGAAAGCCAACGAACATGACTGGCATATCCTGCACGAAACAACAACTAAGGCAGTGCCCCCAAGCAGGCTGAAGTCCCGCCACCCCTTCAGCAGGACAGCACAACAGATGCTTGGAACCATCCCTGAGGACATGTCTGTAAGAGCATGGCTGGAAAATGCCTGGAGACGGGAGTGGGAGTCGGCTGAGCCGTCACGGATGCACCATCACATCCTAGACCCTGGGGATGGAGTCCACGGAGAACACCTACCACACCGGCAGTGGACACTGCTGAACCGCCTCCGTACTGGGGTTGGCCGGTTCAAGTCGCCCATGAAGAAGTGGGGCCTGACAGACAGCGCAGTATGTGAGTGTGGCGAGCCTGAGCAGACTGCCGACCACATCATCACCACCTGTCCTCTGTACAGACCTCCTTCAGAGGACGGCCTCTTCCAAGTGGGACCAGAGACATTGGCGTGGCTTTGCGACACTGAGCTGGACATATGACGATGATACACGAAAGAAGAAGAACTTTAAGTTATAAATGTTGAACGGCATACAAACCTGGCTTTGGCTGGCAGTACTGTCCATCAGAAGGAATGCCATTGATACATCCACATGAATCACCAGTGATATTGTCACAGGCTCCATATGTGATACAGTTGTTGTATGACCAGGCAAACTGCTCCTCACACCTGCACTGGAAACTGGAGCCGTTTGGGTAACACACTAATAAAGAAATCACATAACAAAATAATATTATTTAATTGTTGTAAAATGGAAGGAGTCTTTGCTTCCAGTCTATTTCACAAATGTGTCAGAGGCAGCAGAGCTTGTGTTACACCAATACTGGTGACCTTATCGATTTGTGTTGCTACAAGACTTCCATCAGTTCACTTTACCAAAATGATGTAACAGGACTAATATTGTATATAAATAAAATGATCAGAATCCACTTTGTTCACATTCGTTTCTGTGCATTTTCCTTTTTTATGAGACCTATTTCACAATACAGTATATGGGAGTGAACGGAATCGCTATACTTCTGTTTTAAGTATCAGTTCAACATTGCTTTAAAGGTTTCCATGGGTATTTAGCTTACAACCTTTCAGAATCTCTTTATTAACACATGAAACACAGGACAATATAGGACAACATGGTACAAAATAGCCGAGTAAATATCATGATATAGGTCAGGATATATGAAAGCCCCTTCATTCCATACAGTAGGTGCATAATACTTACATGATACACTGTTATTACACTGAATTATATTGCCCCTTAATCAATAGAGTAGGCACTCAATTATTATTATTATTATTATTATTATTATTATTATTATTATTATTATTACTACTACTACTACTATTTTACCTGTGGTTATATTAATGGCTGAGACATTCACAGCTGGACCAAGAAATAGGGAAAAGTTTGAATTTTCCAGAAGGGTTTTGAGGGTCTCCAATGTCTCCACAGAAGTCACATTTAATTCTACATCCACCTCATAGTCAGCCACGTCTAGTAATGCTGCAGGGAATAGAAGTGAAATGGTGATCAATATTATACACTGCATTATAATTATTATTATTGATGTTGTTGTTGTTACAAAGAATACCCATAGAAAACAGTAATGCACACAGTATTAAGGCTAGCATGAATACTAGAGCTTTCTGTCTACTGTATATGACGCCATTTCTTTTTTTATAAGACAAAATATTTAGAAATGTTTGACTAAATAGATTTACAGTACATACTGTACACACATAAAATGATTTGAGCAAGAACAATTGTGCACAGACATAAAAAAAACCCATAAAGGTAGGGTAAGCGATATTTTTTGGTTAAAAGTTAAAAGTTCTTCATTGTGATAGTAATCGTTGCTATAGAGTGTTTGGTCAGTAACAGGGGTCCCCCTGTCTCTCCAGCTCTTAAACAGGGGGGAAAATTCAGGTGGATTGCCAATTTCAACCAGAGAGTATCCATTTATCAGCTTAAATTTTGGAGTGTTTCAGTTCCAATTTTGCTAATTTCTTTATGTCATCACTTCCAATTTCCCTTGTTTATCCTGTATCCTGTACGAGTTACCACCTGAAAGACTAAAGAGCTGGAGAGACCGGGAGACCCCTGTTACTGAACAAACACTCAATGATTCAGAATATAGAGCTATTTGCATTCATTACACAACAACGTGATCTTCATTACCTAAAGATTACCACATTCCAAGAGGCTGTTGGGCCTGGAAACATCCAACAACATTCCACAAGAAAGTTCTATGTCTTTGAAACTCTGCCAAAATTCCAAAATGCCTTGACAGGTTGTTGCTGCAGACTATAATTTGCTTTCTTTTGGTACAATTGATTTCACTAAGCTTAATAGTCTCGCTTAGCCAGATGATGAAATCTCCACCTACCACCTCCACCTACATCTGGTGATATAAATTCAGTGAATGGGCTAAAACTGGATGGAAAAAAATAAATAACAGCAGTACAGAACCAAGGCAAAGACGTTTGGGCCGGTACTTCATACGAGATGATATCATGATCATGGTTTTCAAAGCAGTGGGCGTAGGTTTGTTACTGCTGGCTTTTTCCAACGTCTAAGCCCATTCAATGAATTTAGTTTTCCCCAGATGTATTAATAGGTGGATATCTCTGATCGTCTGGCTACACCAGACTATGATAAGCTTGCTTATATCAGATCTGTGTCACATTCTTACCAACACGGCACGCATCTCAAAATAATTGTCAGTGATTAAACCGAGATTGATAATACTTTTTGTCTAATGTATACAGAAATACCTTTTAAAAATACGTAACGATATCTTATCTTTTGAATTTGATATGGCTGATATGAACTAACGCATTGACGTATATGAAAGATGCGATTACCTGATATCGGCTTACAGTACTGTCCATCAGTTGGAATGGCATTGATGCATTTGCAGATGCCACTGGTGACGTTATCACAGGCTCCATAAGTGATACAGCTGCTGTAGGGCCAACCATACCGCTCCTCACATCTACACTGGTACCCATTGCCATTTGAAGAGCACACTGGAAGCAGAGAAGTTAGTCTCAATTTGAATATTGATACTGCTCCTAATATGGAGTTATGGTAGTGATAATACAGAAATATTAGTATTCTATTGAGGATTGAAATGACATTCCTGACATTAAAGTACAATTTATTGTCTACACCTACATCTTGTTTAGTCTAAAAATTATATTTTTTTGCCCACAATTAAGGGACAGGTCGATTTTTAAAGAAGGATACCCCTGGAGAAAATGTGTGTGCCCTAATTTAAAATGCCATGACCCGAAAAAAAAAATCGATGACCCTCCCCAAGTGTTTAAAAAAAAAAGATCAACCCTCACCGCCTGTAGGAGTGTCACGATATATTGTCCCACGATATAGCCTATTGTGGTATTAAAATGTGACGATAGGTATGGTCATGATGTCATACTGTATCGTAATATTTTTTTAATTATTATTTTAATAAAAAAGAAAACGTGTTTTTTTTGCCAGTGAAAGTTATAGGAGTTCTTGCTGTATGGTGTATGATATGAAATGTAAAGCTTATCATAATCACAGTAATTATTAATCATGTCTTCCATCATATTCAAGGTATTTTGGAGAGAAATGAAACAGACTCCAGTCACTTTCAGTTTAAAGCACTGCAGAGGGGAGGTGTTGTGTGTCAGCTGATGCTTGTTGAAGCTTGTTAATGTGACAGCAATTATGCCTCTGCACTCTCAAATAGGCCTATCTAATCTAAGATGGTTTACATGGTATTATACTGTATCTGGTATTATATATATTTTTTGAGCTGTTGGAAATAACTAGGCTGCACTTGGTTGGTAAAGTCCAGATGACAAAAATATGAGGTTTGTGGAATTTATAGTTATGCAGTGTTATATTATATTTGTTATATTAGTGTCTATGTGTCCTCCTTTATAGTTAGTGAGAACTTCACTTCTCCCTTAAGCTTGCACAAATGTATTTATTTGTTTGTACAAAGCACTTTGTAATTGTTTTTTAAAGTGCTTTATAATTGTTATTTTAAACTAAAGATGATGGCCAATTTTGATGATACATGAGAAAAGAACATTAATAATGTATCATATCAATATCATATGCCCAACATCATGTATGTATCGTGAAATTAATGTATCTTGACAGACCTAAGCCTCCCCATCAAATACAACAACATGACATTTAAAACTAATAATATGTCCGATGTTTTGCTTTCCACATTGATTAGAACATTACTGTAGTCAGTCTTGCTAAATGCACAGTGTAGTGTCTGACTCTGTGGTAGTGTCAGTGGTAGCAGAATGGACAGTGTTCTCAACTTACATGTGGGAAACCCATTGAATCCTGGTCAGATTGAAGAAAGTTGAGTATTTGGTATTCAGTAGTTTACAACTTTTGTCACTCTGCACTTTTAATTATTAACTACAGTGACTACACTGTTGCCTACATCATGGGTTTTCATCTGTGGACCACTGGTGGTCCGTGAAGGTATTGCATGTGGTCCCTGACCATGCATTTAGTAATGTAGGAAAGTGAAGATTTGTATTATATTTCATTTTATCGACCACTAGTTGAGAAACAGTATGATGTATGATGACGCATAAATGTTGTCAGTTACTTGGAAGTCGGATTTCAAGAACTTCCACAGAAATGGGAGTTAGAATTTCAAGGGAAACTGTAGGCCTACCGGTTTACCTGGTTGAGTCATCATTAGTAGGAAATGTGCCCATATCAATTGCACGTGCAATGAATCAGTTAACATGAGTTTAATATGGAAGGTTAAGAGAACAGAATAGGGGCAACCATGGGAAAGGAATGGATCAGTGGTTCTCAATCTTTTCTGAGCTCTGGACCACTAGCATAATCTCAGTTAAATAATGACTGTTAAGGGCTTTAATTTAATTCACCTCGAATTAACAAATTAAATGAAGGCCTTAACAGTCATTATTTAATTTCAAGCTTTTCCCCCCACACCACGCCCATATCCCCCTCCCAACACAACAGTGGTCCTGGTCCCCAGGTTGATTCTCAGTCAGGGTGGTGGTCCCTGGTTCATAATCAGTTGGAAACCCATGGCCTACATGTAACAAATTAGGCTATCAATTATGGCCTGATGATTCTGGTTTTACTTGTGGAGCTAGGCTGGCATCTGCACAACTGTCCATATAGATCCAAATTAATCACATGCACAGAATTACTTCAAATGATTATGAATATCCAGTTATAAATTGGTCATTGTAACCTACCTGGTGTATGTAATTCTTTGAGCAACAAAAACACACTTAAAAGAGGATATCTCTGTGTTGGAAATTGGGATAATGCATCTCTCTAATATGCCTAACACCTGTTTGAAGTGTTGCTTAATTGTTCAACCACCATCGTTAAGACGAGGTCGTTCACACTCGCTGTGCGTTGATGGCTTGTTAACGACCGTCATTGATTCTAAATAGACCAAGATGTTACTGGATTTGAATCCTTTGTATCCTTTGAAATAGAAAGGGGTCATTGACCACTGTTCTGCTGTACTAAAAAGGTAGCCTATATAAAAAACAGACTATTTTATCAATTCAAAATTGCATGACCCTCCCTTGGATTCATAGTAAAATTAGCTGACCCTCCCTTGTACTCAAATTAGAAAGGCATGACCCTCCCCTATTTTCCTCCAGGGACCCCCTTCTGTAAATTTCGACTGGGCCCTAATTATAAATGTTTCACTTAGCCTATTAGTTATTAGGCTATAGAAATGTTCCTACAAAATACAAACATTTCTCAGGGAGCCTCTATCTAGGCTGATTTAGTAGTTTTCTTTCCAGTTTAGGTTCAAAACTACAGCAGGTTAAAAACATGGCTCTCTGCAAAAGTCTGACCTTCATGATGTAAACTACTGTCTATGCTTGCACATTGGCACCATAGACATATAAAGGTAGACGCCTCCTCCGGCTCTGAGCCCTCTGTACTGTATCTCGGGCGCCATTTTGGAGAAGGCAAACTTCCTGACAACTGGCCAATCACAGCGCGTCTTTTCCAGGACTTGTCAGAATCTAGTTGTATCTAGCTTTCTATATATGATTGGCACACCCATGACTAAATCTAACACAATTCATTTGATTAGCTGTAGCTGCATTGTTTAATAGACTGCCATGTTTGTCATCTGCTTTAGTTTTCAACCTGAAGTTAAATAAAGTGTGTTGTAGCTATACAGTAAAACTAGAAACTTGTTAGAATAAACTTTGGCTGAAACATGTTTGTTGTGACAGCTGGCATTCTTCTGCTGTCTTTGTACAATACTCACCAGTGGTGATTTCGATGTCTAATATTTCTGTGCCATCATTCATTTGCAGAGGAAAGCTTGAAGCAGATGACCGAATCTGGTCTAATATTTCAGTGGTTGACGCATTCACTTCAACATCAATAATATAGTTCCATTGATTTGTAGGCACTGGCAGGGTAGAAAATATAAATGGGTACAGTATAAACCTTCAACAACAATGACTTTTGTATATAGTACATTAGAAATTGTTATATATATAGTACAGTATATACTATATACTAACAGTCAAAATGTAATGTAAAGATTAATCTCTCAAGAACAGATTCCGACCTGCGGTGGAATCTGTCGGAGCGGTTCGTCCTAGCCAGTGCGCATTGGCTAAAAGTGGGCGTGCCTTCAGATCAGGAAGTGGGCCGCGCTTTACCCAATCAAATGTAGTGGGCGGGATTCACGTGTCCATCCACCATGATCCACCCTCCCCCCCTCGAAACTAGCCGAAACTAATTTAACAATAGCGTCCTCGGAGCGGACAAAACCACGGAAAGATATTCACATTTTAAATTACTCTTTCATCATAGAAATAAGTGGGCTTATAACCAAAACCATCCATGTTCTCTGGGAGAAGTGGTGTTAGTGTTCCGTGTAGAAATATTGTTAGTGGGAATGAAAACATGGTCGCACCAACCGGAAGTGATGCGCTATAGGCAGACATGAAACCGGTGTTTCCCTGCGCTCTAGTCTAACATTATACTCCTGCCAGACTCCACAGAATATCAGAAAAGCAGAGGTCGCTGTTTTTCATTTTCTGTGGGGTCTGGCTACGCGAGACTATGTAAAGATGAACACACATCTTGGATAAAGCACCTAAATTGCTATTCTTGCTTGTCCATCATTTTCTACTTAAAGGACAACTCCACAGTTTTTCAAGCTCATCACCAGCATTAGTTTATTGCATACAAAAATAATTATCCACATGGGAATGGCATGGCTAATGTGGATCTCTGACTTCATGTGGCAAGACTGTCATCTTCCTACCCCACCCCCCTACCCCCCCCCCCCTCTCTCTTTCTTCTTTTGTGCATATTTTTCATTCTTCATACCAGTAACCTGTAAACTGATTGTGTGACATTCTATAGTAGTGTGTATATCTGTCTGTCTCTTATATGTCATCATGATTTCTGTGCGTGGGGAACTCATTTGAAACAAGCCCAGTGCTTTAATGAGTCTTCCAGTTTAGTAGACCTCGTATTGTGAATTTGTACTTCCATGTACTGTTGTTCTCATGTCTTACTAAATAAAGTACATCAATCAATCAATCAATCTATGACATCTACTGTATGTCAGTTGACATAATTTATGACATGTGACCCCTTGGCTTACATAACAAAATTGAAGCTTCATATTTCAAAAATCTGAAAAGGTATGCATGAGAAATTGGGTGTTGATCGGACTAGCGGTTTGCAATATTAGCTCCATGCCACCCATATGCACGCACGCGCACACACACACACACACACACACACACACACACACACACACACACACACACACACACACACACACACACACACACACACACACACACACACACACACACACACACACACACACACACACACACACACACACACACACACAGCCACCTATTTCGCGCTAATAATCTATTTATTATATTGTGCATCCACTCTTATCAAATGTCTCCTTTAAAAATATGTATATAGTACATTGTACTAACCATTCCTTCTCTCTCTGATGTGAGGTAGCGAGTCTTCAACATAGTGCACCTGAGATTAGAATAAAGACTTGATTAACTTGAGCAAATCTAAATGATCCATTAATTCTATGACTGGTTCTGGGTTTAGCTTTGTTTTGAAAACAGTTTTGTTTTAAGTGCAAACAAGGATGTAATATGGTCAAATTAACATCCAGTAGGCTACACAGTAAAATCCTCAGCGTTAATTTATCCAAATGGGCCCATTTGGTTACATTTATACACTCTCAGAGCTACATCGATTTGGTAATATTTGTACAGTCTCAGAGTTTAAAATGGATAAAAGTAACCCGAGGATATGTGTGTTCAGATGATTGAACTTATGCTGTGTAGGGGCACAATAATGAACAACAATAACAGATCTTGTCCTTCCCACATTTGCTGTTGTACATCCTTGTGTACCATAAA
The DNA here is from genome assembly GCF_963454915.1 of Gymnoscopelus microlampas. NCBI lineage: Eukaryota > Metazoa > Chordata > Actinopteri > Myctophiformes > Myctophidae > Gymnoscopelus > Gymnoscopelus microlampas. The sequence continues at coordinate 17,604,575 of NC_139953.1, forward strand.
CACAACAGGCGTACCTGTGGAACCGGGCTTGAAATCTCAAGAACTTCCTGTGTTTCCAAAATATAGTACGTCACCAGAAGGCCAATGACAGTGCAGATATTCGTTGATATTGCCATTCCTGTCAAGAAGATCCTGAGAGAAAGAAACAAGGAGGAAGTCAAACAAACACAATTAACCACATTCAAACCGGGAAAGCATTTTAGATTTTAACCACTTTAACCAATTTTATACTTTAGCAGAGATACAAGCAGCTTGTAGATCTGCTATTTTTGAAAAATCGAGAAAATCGGTGCAAATCTTTGAATATATAATGTTTTAAAGTGAACATTTTTAACTCAAATCTTTGCGCCAGGAAAAATATTGCCTAGGGCGCCAAATTGCCTAGCACCGGCCCTGACTATGGGAGACCGAGCATTCTAAGCAGCTGCCCCCCGGCTGTGGAACTCACTCCCAGACCATCTCAGAGCTCCACAATCTGTGAACACTTTTAAGAGAGCACTAAAAACCTACCATTTTAACAAAGCATTTGGTTAGCTTTTTAAGCCGGTTTAATAACCCTGCCTCTCCTTTTAAACTTGTTTTTAACCTGTTTTAGACTTTTTGATTATCTTGTAAATGGTTTTCTTGTTTTATTATGTACTGTAGCACTTTGAAGTTTGTTTCAAATGTAAAGTGCAATACAAATAAAATGTATTATTATTATTACATAGGACTTATTTTTTGGTTTCAGGTACAGTAGCACATCACCAAGGCTGAGCTTCTAGCCGTGCCAGGACCTACAGTACACCTACAGGAGTCGGGTGAAGGCCCAGAGGATAATCTGAGTCCCCGGTCGCCTGCGCAATGGACTGTTTTGGTTACCATCTGGCAAATGGTAGCAGGCTCAGGTACAGTTTCTATCCCCAGACTCCTGACCTCAAAACAATGATGTGGAGTACCGTAACTCCCATACCTGTACATCATCACACTTAATGGCACACCACATGTAAATCCACAGTATTCAGTATTATACCCACTACGGAGCCATTTATTAAATATATGAAATAAAAAATAAGAATCCGCCAACGACAGCTGTGTCATTTTCTAAAGTTATAATCGCAGCACAATCGTCCCTCGGCTATGGGATAAGCGTCCCGCTCAGGGACAGTTTCTATCCCCAGACTCATGACCTCAAAACTATTGTGGAGTACCAACTAGCTAGATTTTCACGCTAATGTCCGTGCCCATTCAATCCAGTCTGAGCTGTCATAAATCAGACAGAACAATGGATGTGTATGAAGACAGTAGAGAGAGAGACCATTTCACTACCAACTAGCCAATTACAACATTCATTGAAGTCTGCCTGTGCAAGCCCACATTTGATTAACACCAACATACATATTATCCTATATTAAAATTGCCTAGACTAGAGGGTGAGTGACGGTGGACGTCAAAAACGTAACATCCGGACTTAAGAGGCCCATCATTGCTCCGATCCGCACCAAACTCGGCACAAACACTGTTCAGGGGTCTGACATGAAAATAGTCACACCAGGGACCACATGTGAACACAGGGGCCCTGTGGGTGTCACAGGCGCACCGTTCCTCCAATCTGCACAATTCCTGCCATGAGAATAGTCATACCAGAGGCCACGTGTGGCCACAAGTGTTTGCTCCAATCCACATCAAACTTGCCAAAAAAACACTGTTCATGAGTCTGCCATGACAATAGCCCTCAGGGGCACACACACCTATGTGCCACAGGCGCACCGTTGCTCCAATCCGAACCAAACTTGGCACAAACCCTGTTCGGGAGACCTGCATGAGAATAGTCCCAATAAACTAAATTGCACACATATGGGGCACTACAGTGGTGTTACAGCAGTGTTTAACACTTCAAATGGCCATAACTCGTGACCATTGCTCTGATCAGAGCAATATGGGGACTAGATTTTCACGCTTAATGTACGGACATTCAACCCAGTCTGAGCTGTCATAAGTCAGACAGAACAAGAGAGCTTATGAAGACAGTAGAGAACATTGTTGTTAAAAATGAAGTTATTCCCTGGCATGGTTTCAACTTTCTGTCAAGATATTTCTTCCTCTTACAAACGACTCGCAAAGTTTTTATTCAATTTGCACAGATATGGGAACTGCTGTTATTTAAATTCAGGGCCTGCTTTTTCTTCCCAGTCCACCCCTGTACAAACATACTGTAATTGACATTGACACTAATTAACAATCAGCATCCTTTATTATTATATCCTTTCCCCCCATTGCCCCATGCCATTTCCTACTTGCACACAACCCCAAAATATTGCTCACATCACATGCCCCAGACAGAGATAAAGATGGAGAGGGGTACACAATGAATGTGTATGATGAAGACAGTAGAGACAACGATGTACAGTACAACTGGTAATCCCATGCCACACAACGTTTTCATGGTTGTAGGTAGAAATGTGACTGCATACATTGCTATTATTATTAGGGCATGCCTCGAGGTTTGCGCTGTATTGAGAACACTTTTCTAGTTATATATAACCACACTCTTTATGTCTAAAAGTGTCCTGATTAAATTGTTGCAGTTGATTTGATCCAGAGAAAGTCTTGTTGAACATTGACATTTGCAAACTGCTTCAACCACTTTAAACCTGGGGTCCCAATTTTGTTTTTGTCATTATAGGTAAAATTAAATTAAAGTGTATTCATTTAATTTCACCTAAAAAGAATATTTTCGAAAATAGCCAATACGACACAAGCATATAGACAGGGTATTTTTCTTTTTGATTAAAGTTTTTGAATTGCTTTTCAATGTTTGGACAAACACAAAATTACAAATAGATCAGCTATTTTCAAAATAAGTTTGAAAAGTTTGAGGGTTGTGGTTAAATGTAATTCTGAGCACTTTCCTCACAATGTTGATGCTATATGTAACCTGGTTGACATATATTGTTTGGGTTTCTGTGTGGTTCAGAAACCTGGTAAATATTTAAAGCTAGGAAGTTTAGATAATGAACGTTTTCCAGCCAGGGGAGTTCCAGTTAGGGTCAGCAAGCTAAGTGGCTGAAAATACAACATACAGTACAACTACTAATTGGTTAAATGTAATACACAATACATAAAAGAGCATTTGTTAAGTAAAATAAAAAGCCCTGTTTTCATGGGCAGCTGTTAGAAACAATCCTTTCATTGTACTTACCCTTGATGGCTTCTCCTGTTCCTATAGTATTCACTGTCAGTGGTCAAGTTCAAATGTAGCTGGACTCCGTTTAGGCAACCAGTCAGTCATTTTTTTAAACAAATACTGTAGTGTGGATGTCTAATGGGAAATAAAGGAAAGAGAAGTGTGAGAAAATAGTAAATGTGTTTGTTGATGGGAACTTGTAACCAAAAACACGCAGCCTAAAGCAAGCAAAAAAAACACAAATACATTACAGTGTTAGTTGGCTGTCCAAATATAATTTACTTTAAAGACAGTGAGGCAATTAATTATTTTATAAGTTGAGTGCTAATCAGCAATACTGATGAACCAGGTCACCAGTCCTGTTGACATGATGATGGAAGAATCACTGCACCTGTATACAGCACTGTTTCCTTGCACATATCTACAGTGAGATCAAATACCTCAAATCACAGTCCTTAGCCAACTTCCTCATAAATATTGGCATCTAAAGCTAGTTTGTGGTTAACAGAAGTCACTCACTGTCACTGTGCCTGCATGTTCTACATTAGTGATGATTGTCTCTTCACTTAAATTACACAAATATAGCTTTCTTACCATGGAGGAGTTCGTCCCTCTCCAGCTAATAATCCTCCCCTTGAAATTGACAGAGCTCTATCATAGTTTATATAAAACCCTATATTGTGTATAGTCCACAGAGCTTACCAGCAGTCCCACCCGCACTGTTACGTGATGCACTGTGAGTTGTGGGAAGAGACAAATACTTCCTGAAATATGGTAAGGTCTACTCACCTGTTAAACAGGTTTAATATTTTTTTAGACAGAGACTAGCGTTTGATGCGTGTGTGTGTGTGTGTGTGTGTGTGTGTGTGTGTGTGTGTGTGTGTGTGTGTGTGTGTGTGTGTGTGTGTGTGTGTGTGTGTGTGTGTGTGTGTGTGTGTGTGCGCGCACGTGGGTGAGAAAGACAATAGGCTGGGAGACAATCTGAAAGGATAAACAGAGAAACCTGTCTATCTCTTACAATGGAACCAGCTACCGCAAATCACAGACAATGAAGAGATGGGTCACTGAATATGTGCCACGACCAAAGTGTTCCCTCTCAAGTTAAAAAATGCATCCATTGCTCACATACAATGTAACTGAAGCCAAGAAACACTGTGACACAGTGACAGCTCAATAGAGGGTTAGGGTTAGCAGAATTTCCAGAAACAAAAAGAACATTACAATGGGCTACCATAGTATTACAGTTAATTGAACTAAAAGTTATTTCTCTCTCCTCATGGCAACTGGGTACTTTGAGGTCCCAGGCTAAACTGTGCAGGACTATATGGTTAAATTGTATAGATGGGTTCTCAGCCACGAACGGCAACCATCTGAGAAGTACTGTAATGCGCTCTTAACTACCTCTGTGCCCTTTTCAACTGTCTGTTATGTCATTATTTGTGTTTATATTGTAAACCTTGTCTGTTTGCCAGATTAACCTCACAGCATGAAAAGGATTTGACTAGAATAGAATACCTTCTATTACCTCCTCTCATTATAAAATCAAGTGGATTTCTTAACCACTTGACCTCTCTATACCAAATGTTTTCTGCAAATATTTTCACCAAATGTTTGCCCCAGAATACGACCACTAGGGTTTATGTGATTAAAGGGTAACTGCAGTGTGTTTCAATTATTGGAAAATATAAACTTCAATGAGATTGTGTATACCTTTAAAAGATACAGCTGATAACCTGTTGGATTACAACCCGGATCAAAGTATCTTCCATTTGCAAATCAAACTGTTTAATGTGTGAAATGTGTAAAAGAAAAAAAAGGACTGGGCCTTTTTTTGCACATAACATAATGTAAAGCCAACGTTAATGCCAACATTTTGCTTGTACTTGTATGAGTGAGTGACAAATAAACCCTCTTGAATATCGTGTATACAAGAGATTATTATTGAATTATGTATTGACAGTATAGATTAGTGATTGTACTTGATAATCATTTAATTCAGTTTTGTACGCATTGACTCTGTAGGAAATGAGCTGTCTAGAAATAGGTCTGCCTGTTTGTGATTCTGTGTGAGAGTTTGGGCTAAAGACCACAAAGGTTACATACTTCACAGAAAGTCCAACCAAACAAACTTTTATCGGTTTGCCGAATCCGAAGAAAGTTTGGAGGACGAAACTGTTGTGTAAGACAGTGTACAGCCACCACTGCTGTGTTTAATTTTTGGAAGAGACAGCAAAAGAGAGGTTTTCTTTCCTGACAATTTCTTGTACGCCATAGGGTGCTCAATGTGTGTGCTGGGCAGCTGGCGGTGCTATTCCTACAGAGAAGAGAAACGGTGGTGGATGTGAACGGAACCCTGTCCTCCCCCCTCCCAGTGTGCTGCGGCGTTCCTCAAGGAAGCATACTAGGGCTAATTCCTAATTTACATCAACAACATGACATCAGCATGTGACTGAAATGTGTTGATTTTCGCGGATGACTCTGCTTTTCTGATCTCAGACTAAAACAAATTGGCAGTTGAAAAGGCTTTTACTGCTCCTAGTATTGATAAATTATTGTATTGTATGTCCGTATTATGACTTGATGAATTGAATAAACAGGACCACAAAGGAAACAAGCCCTCAGGGCTTTTTGAGGAATCGTATTAGCATTATTGTAAACTGTACAAAAACACCTTGGCAACTTCTCCCTGAGGCTAAGGAGAGTGCCCCAACTCCGGCCTCTCTCTCTCTCTCTCTCTCTCTCTCTCTCTCTCTCTCTCTCTCTCTCTCTCTCTCTCTCTCTCTCTCTCTCTCTCTCTCTCTCTCTCTCTCTCTCTCTCTCTCTCTCTCTCTCTCTCTCTCTCTCTCTCTCTCTAAATGTAGGCTACTTAGTTACTTTCCACCACTGATAGCTAGTACTCACCTCATCTTTCAAGCTGATCCTGGAGCTAAGTGTGGTTCAGTGGGTACTATTATGTAAGCTAATGAAGCAACATTTCAGATATACCCTGGCAACTTTTACCTACAAATTTAGCTAGTTTTAAATGGTATTTGGAACTTTTAGCAACTGTTGAAAAGTGACTCAAACGCTAAAATAAGCCTACAGAATGCACAGTCTCCCTCTTAACTGACACAAAACAATGTTCTGTGTCTGTCTTGCCTCCTGCAGTGCATTGTGTGATGTCAGTTGTAGTAGTCACAGGTGAACCCAGTAATCACAATTGGCTGACTCAGGTATGCTGCAGCAGCGAGTTGCGTGCCATGAGTGGTGTAATGCAACTAAGTACATTTACTCAAGAATTGTCATGGTGAGTGACAGGTGAGGACCCAGAAGCAGAACAATGCAGGCAAGAAGGTCAAATGCAAAGTTTTTTTTTCCACTTCACATACAGACACATGATGACTGAAATATGATAACATCTAAGCTCTAACTGAGATTTTAAGGAACTAATGGTTTAAAAAGACACAAGACTAACCAGACACAGGTGAAACTCAAGGACCATCAACACAGGGATTGGCTGGTAGACTAACAGGACACAGGTGGAGAAAACAAGTAATCACAGGGAGGTGAGACAATTTGCCAAAACAGGAAACACAAGGACATCACTACATATAATAAAAGTATAAGGAGACAGATCTTGACACAAGTACTGTAATTAAGTAAAACTAGTAAATTCCCGGTGAATTGTGCAGGCGAAAGTAGTTGCAAACGTGGGGTTATCACGTTTGCACCAACATATAATAATACAGTGTCAGTTATTAATTAATGTGGCCTATGTTTTGTAATAATAATTAAATCTGCAAAGTAATGAGTAACTAAAGCTGTCAAATAATTGCAGTCGAGTAAAAAGTACAATATTTCCCTCTGAGATGTAGAGTAGAATTTTAAATTAGCGTGAAATGGAAATAATCAAGTAAATTAAAAATACTTCAAATTTTCATTTGAGTAAAGGTAGCATAATAGTTGTCAGATCCCTTCCTTGTTCATGTATTTGTTCATGATGATGGGGTTTCCCCATTAGTTTCCTGGTTTGTTCCTTCTCTTGTTGAGTATGTGGTTGTTTATTTGGTATATGGGAGTGTGTCACACTATAGGGTGTTAAAAATAATAAAGCACAGAGGATTTATTAGATTTTTTCTGGCAGTGCGATTACAGCACGGCAAGTTATCTGTGATGTGAGGCTGGCAAGTGTCGGTGTTTACCTTGGCAACATAAGTCGAGTCAAGAACTTGTTTGGCTCAGTTGCATGCCACTGTAATTACCTATTATCATTTGCCTTTGTGGTAGCACTTAATCACATAATGCCTAGCATCCCTATTCTTCACATGTCATAAGCAGGTAAACAATCGTAACATTTTGGAAGAGATTTGGTGTAGAGGGGAAGAAGGAGGGGACCAGTAGGCCTATAGACCCACATGGGAGACCTCAGTTTCAAAGTATAGAGGTTTAAGTGGTGAAGTACTGATGCTCATATACTTCATAGATTGTATGTGTTCAAATACTGTATGCTCTTTTAGCCCAAACTGCCAGACCCAGCAGATTCAGCTGCAACAAGCCCGTTGGCCCCAGACACCACTCAACCACCGTTGTCAAGTAATTTCCATGGGGTGAGCTGCTACAGGCATTTATATTTCCTGCTATAAGTCAGAGGTTCTCGAAACGTTTTCAGACCCAAAAGAGAAAGTTGGTGTGTCCCCTGGACCCAAACTTACAAAAATGCATTATGAATTAATCACTTAAGCCAAACATAGTGAAAATAGCATTGCCATGCGACACGATGTGAGCTTGTGTGCTATTTTAAATTTTTTATTTATTAAAAAAAAAAGAACATTTACATTTATTTTAACAATTTAATTGTAAAATTCTGAAAATGTTTGAAACTTTTTGGAGTAAAAACAACTATAAGAAAGGGGGGATGGGATATTTACTTGTGACCCATTTTTATGGGTCACAAGTAATTATCCTATTTTGCAGACCCATTTTTATGGGTCTGCAAAATGGGGACCAGACAGAGATGTTTGGGAAACACTGATAAATGATGTGATGTCATTGTGACATCATTGCATAATGACGTAAAACTGCGTCATTACATATAATGACGTTACTCATACTGACTTGTTATTCTGTCAAAATGGTGATGACCAGCGCTCTAGGAATGGATTTGGATGAGGCAGCGACCTCCAGTGTAATGGCTTCAGAGATAACAGGCAGTGTTTCTGTGTCCCTGCACCCTCTGGTCATCCTCAACATATCGGACCACTGGATACGCGTCCGATCTCAGCAAGGGCGACCGATGCAGGTGATTGGAGCCCTTATTGGGAAGCAGGAGGGTCGAAACATTGAGGTGATGAACTCCTTTGAGTTGCTGTCCCACCCTGTTGATGAGCAGCAGGCACATACTATCGACAAAGAGTATTACTACGCCAAGGAAGAACAATTCAAACAGGTCTTTAAAGACATGGAGTTCCTAGGCTGGTATACCACCGGGGGCCCCCCTGACCATTCAGACATCCACATCCACAAGCAGGTGTGTGAGATCATCGACAGCCCTCTCTTTCTCAAACTCAACCCGATGACCAAACAGACTGATCTTCCTGTTAGCGTATATGAGTCTGTGATTGACATAATCAACGGCGAGGCCACCATGTTGTTTGCCGAGCTCACCTACACTCTCGCCACGGAGGAGGCAGAGAGAATTGGAGTCGACCACGTAGCTCGCATGACGGCCCCCGGCACGGGGGAAAACTCAACGGTGGCTGAACACCTCATAGCCCAACACAGTGCGATCAAGATGCTTCACGGCAGGGTGAAGGTCATCCTGGATTACGTCATGGCAGTGGAAGCAGGAGAGGTGCCGTTTAATCACGAGATCCTGCGAGAAGCCAACGCCCTGTGCCATAGACTGCCTGTCCTCAGCACTATAGAATTCAAGACTGATTTCCATGATCAATGCAATGACGTGGGCCTCATGGCCTACCTGGGCACCATCACCAAGGCCTGCAACAGTATGAACCAGTTCCTCAACAAGTTCAACATCCTATATGACAGACATGGCAACAGCCGAAGGATGAGAGGAATAATGCCCTTTTGAGTCACAGAGGGAGTGAGATAGAAGACCAAAAGAGAGGTCAGAAGATTTTTATTCTTTTATCTTTTTGTTTTAGTTTTTCTTGTGGGGTGTTATTGACTCAGAAGATCCTGGGAGAGTGCTGCGAGACTTGACAATGTACATTAACCAGAATGTCATTTTATCCACTTTTCTTTGTTTTTGTTTCTACGTAACAAATCTGATGATTTAAACAAGACACGTAGGCACACACACACTCACATCACAGAAAGACCCTCTTATTGATGGTTACCCTCTTTTATAGGCACACCTTAAACATTTTTTTACTGGCCATCCATCTTAGTGAAAAATATGATTTAAAATGGGTTAATTTAGATTTGTTTATTATCTCCACCATTAACAGCATCATGAACAAGGAATGTCCCAGAAAACCACCACTGCCCAGTGGTGGAAGATTACACAAATAAAAGTAGCGATATAACAGTAACAAGTAAAAGTAAAAGGCCTGTATTCAGCGTTTTACTTGAGTAAAAGTACACAAGTATTGGCATCAAAATATACATACAGTAACAAAAACCTTTTTCAAGATTTGTCAAACCTTTTCAGCAGTTCTACATGCTCACAACACATCACGATGTGACACGTGAGCTTGCAGATCGGCTATTTGTGAATAGACAAAGTATAAAATAGAGCTTTAACTGGTTAATATAGATTTTGTATTCATAATCTACAAAGTAACTTTTAACTAAAGCTGTCAAATAATTGCAGTGGAGTAAAAAGTACAACATTTGCCTCTAGGTGTAGTGGAGAAGTGTATTGAACAATGAAAAAAGTAAAGTAAAATTTCCTCCAAATTGTACTTAAAGTACAGTACTTGAGTACATTTACTTAGTTACTTTGCGTAAACGATGATTACGTCCTCAACCAGTCCTGAACCAGGAAGGGCCTGCAGGGAAACCCCCAGTGTACTGTAATTGTGGGGTAGGAGGTAAAACGTACTGTACATTCTAATAGATACAATCAACATGTGAAAAGCCACGTCATGGCAGTCTTCCTGAACCTACAATTTACTTACAGCTCGCTCCTGACAGGTATTATATGTTCCAACATGGGTGGGTTTGTGCTGTACTGTTGCTGTAACTGTTCTGATATCAATTGTCTTTAGTGCACTTATAAGCATCATCATCTGCTTAAAACAATGTATAATAGTTAAAAGCACTCAAACATATTCATAATGCTTTATAACATTAGAAATCATTTTATAATGACTTATAAAGTCAGGTATCATATTATATTAAGATACGTTTTTGCAAGGATCATAGTGTATAATTCGCATAGTTGTAATGCATTATGATAATTTTATAATGCATTCTTATCACTGTTGTAATGCATTATAGTGTTATCTTAAGTCAGTCATGTGTTGTTCTAGCATATATTAGACTGCATACACTTAGAAGTCATTATAAAAAGCTTTTTTAAGTTATGATTGTTGATATAAAGGCATTATGAGTATGTGAGAGCTTATAACTATATTCAGTCTTATAAGATGATTATAAATATATATATTCAACGCATTAGAGACATGTGCTTCATAGAAAGTGTTAATGAAACTATAGAGCACTTATCAAGTGCTTTACAAAAAACTGAAGACAAATCTAATCAAACAACAGAACAAAAACAAGACATTGTGTGCAAAAAGAGCAGTGTAAAATGAAAACAAAGAGAGCCAACAATACAATTTCAACGCCTAAATTATGGTTTAAACATTTGTGTGAGTTGTAGCAGCCTGCTTACAGACAGCTTTCTCAAAGTCTTCTCAAAGCTCTGAGCAGCTGAATGAGCAGAATGATAAATTGTACAGTGACTCATATGATCTGTATGTGTAAGATAATAGTAAAGACAATCTCTCGCTATTAATCACTGTTTCCGTGTTGACCGTGTGAATTGTTTTGAGACTCTTCATTTACTAGGCCTAGCCCGCTGAAACACGCGGAAACAAACGCTGTCCCTTATTCTGTAGGCTACTGTATTGCTGAATAGGAACTCCCCTGTGGCTTGGTGGGAAACAGTCAGAACACACTCACACACACAGTAACACTAAGGCTGTTGTGTACTGTGCATGTGTTAAACTTCAGAATGGGTGATCTCAGATATGCACAAAATGTGTCTTTTTTGATCTGTAAAGCCCTTTGAGACTGTAACAGTGATTAAGGGCTTTACAAATAAACATGCATGGAGCTGAATTCTTAACACAGAAAGAAAACCTCTGCCTGTCTGTTCCCACCCCCCTATGGAATAACTCCTATGGTAACTGTATTAGCCATGACCTCCATCGCTCACCTGACTATGGAACATGATACTGTAGAGATGTAGTGATAGGATAAGCCAGCTATGCCACCCTTGATCAAATTACCGTACACGAGTCGAAAGAGGAGAGCAAGCCCAGAGAGTAAGTGCATAACATAAAAAAAATGAACAGAGAACCTGCTAGGGGAAGGCCTGGGGGTAGGGTATGGGTGGTTCCCAACCTTTTCTGCATCAGGGCCTACTTAAAAATCGTGAAAGTGTATATCAGTGTATATGTCACAGGTAGATTGGCATTCCAGGTAGAATGGAAGTGGAGCGCTTGTTTTTAGGCTCGGTGCGGGGCTGCGATGCCAGCAGGACGGCGACGAGGACAACATGGATGTACATACCAGCTTCAGTGGCGCACTTCGATAATCATTAGACTCCCCATCCACTACCAGTGGAAGTCTGGGTTTGACTGCCGCTTGGGACATTACTTTTTCAAACATCCGCGGACTACTTTTTTTCGCCGATAAAGTATAGTTTTGGACCATGACGGAGGCGCGCCGAATTAGCAGACCTCGCTGCACTAACATAGCCCACCAGCCCGCCCCCTCAGGCTTGCCCCCTTGTGCGCACGCGTGCGTGTGTGTGTGTGTGTGTGTGTGTGTGTGCGCGCGCGCATGCGTGTGTGCGCGCATGCATGTGTGCGTGCTCGTTTGTGTTGTGCGCGTGTGCGTGTGTGGTGTGGGACTGGCTTGTATTGCCCTCTAGCGTTGGTTCTACAGAAATGCCTGGTGGGCGGACGGGCGGTGAAAATAAGCGCTTCTTTTCCATTCTACCTGGAATGCCAATCTACCTGTAACATATATACCAATGTATGCTTTAAGTTGTTATTTACTGCACGTGGCCCACCCTTCTGACTACTTAACAGTTAAGTAGTCAGAAGGGTCAGATGGGTGGACCGTGAAGACTTTCAAGATTTTCAAGTGCCCTGGATCAGATTCATATATCACTATGAATCCCTTTATTATAATTTTTTTATATGAATGTTATATTATCATTCAAATCTTGCCATAGGACATTCTCGCTGTGAGGTGACAACTTATACCATTGGTTCTCAAAGTGGGGTCCAGGTACCCCCAGGGGTCCTTGTGGGGGTACTAGGGGGTACCCAGCTAAATGTGTTAATAAAGCGTCACAATCATTTGAACCCCTTTATCCATATTTTATACTTTGGCTATTTTTGAAAGATTTACAAAATTTGTGCAAATCTTTATCTATATTTTTGAAGCGAACATTTGTAACTCAAATCTTTGCTTCTGGGGGTCCCTGGAAGAAAATATTTTGAGATGGGGTCTGCGGCCAAATGCATATCATTTTGGGGGTCCTTGGCACAAAAAAGTTTGAGAACCACTGGCTTATACCACTGAGCCACCTTGCAGCTTCAAACCATTCTTTTAATAATGTAATACAAATACAAATCTGTTACAAAAATGACTAAACCCACAGTGTTATGACAAACGTGTTGAGCTTTAATTGTTTTTTAAGAGGTTACATAGTAGTAAACATACTGGTTACACGTGTGAAGTTCGATGAAAACCGCCACTAGGCGGAGCGCATGTGCATTTCAAACCTCACCCCTGTCCTCTTAGAATCATATATATAGAAAATATATAGTTCTCAAGTCCTGCACTTGGAGTGTCTCCATAGAAACATGGAGAGAGCAAGCTCATCAATCATCATCATTATCATCATTATCATCATCATCGTCTTCTTCATCACCAACCACCATCATAATGACAATTCTCTTTTTTATCACCACTCTTAACGTCCCATCATTTCTGCAGTGTTTGCAGCAGTGCAATCAAATCCTCACTCTTCAATCATTCTGGAATACTTTAGCTAAAAATCCAGGGATGAGTAATTCCTCCCAAGTATCCGAGGCCAATCGGTGAGTTGGTAAGCTTGATAAGACCGGCTTGGTGAGAAAAGACGGTTCAAATGCTCGTCTGCTCTCGCCTGTTATAGTTCAATGCCAACATGCGTCGGAGCAAAATCATCTTTGAAGTTTTGTTTCTTTTTTTTGGTGGTGCCTTGTGTAGTGGTTGTTTTTTCTTTTTTTTTCTTCTTCTGATTATTATTTTAAGAACGTGGAAATCGGAAGCAAATATTGAGAGTACATTAAGTTTACTGCCTTGTTTGAATCAAGTACCACAAATAGACAGATTTCAAGTAGAGTAATGGAGTATGCATATCTTACATCCCTGGCAAGGTCTTTTTTTTCTCCTTTCTTTTCTTAAAATCACACCAAGCAGGGAAAAAAAAGTCTGAATGCCCGTGAAAACATACCGTACATTTCTGTAACAAGGAAATCAAAACACAAAAAAAAATATACACTATAAATGATAACAATATTCAAATAAATGTAGAAAAAAGTTAGTTAACAGCATTTAAAGGTATTAAAAACAAAGTCAATGAAGTGGCAGAGAGAGGATGAGAAAAGGTCATATTCATCCTTCTCCAACAGAAGAAAAAAAAGAAACAGAATTTAGTGCATCAATATTGTTACACATACTAGTATCACATTGAGCATGTAGTGACATACACCTGCATGAAAAAGAACCGATCACCAGCGTCTCTCTCTCCTTGACACACACAATCTCTCTGTGTCTGAATAATAACAATAAAAAACACACAGACATGAAGCATCAAAATGTATCAAGAACACTTTTTCAACGCTACATTGTTGAGGCGAGGAGCTAGCAGTGACTTAAGTCTTTAGTGTGTGTACTGGTAACAGTAAGTGTGGTACGCCGTACACTGTACAATCCTGAGTGTTCTGTTCATTCAACTCGAGAGTATACAAATGTAAACAAACGGACCCGGTTACATTTTGTACACTCTCTCTGAGTTACAAATGGATAAATTATCACTGAGGATTCTACTGCGTGCTGTCCACATGAGTTCCGTCAGTGTTAAAACCTGCCAAAGCCACGTATCTAAACATCCTTTTTTAAATTTTAGATATATAGCTTTGGTTCCAGAGAAACAGGCCAGGGAAAAGAACATTTCACCCACCCCGACCGGTCCTGTAAATTGTATCAGAGTTCAAAGGCAACGACATGTATCTGATTTCAGCACTAGATTATTCCAATCTGAATAGAATATTCAGATATCAGAAATGTAATCTAATATTGTAGTAGATATATGACTTTGGTTGCCGAGTAGAGAGCATTGCACCCCTGATATTTTGCTATTGTTTGTGGCATTTAAACAAATCTCTCAGAGCGATCATAATATTTATAATATATTTCAAAATTAGATGAATCAATATCAATCTAATATTTAAATACCATACCATTATGCATATTGACATTGACATTATATTGAAGTGAATATTCAATGTTAATATTGAATATTAATTAAATTAATATTCAACATTAATCGGATATTCAGGATACAGTGCTTTGTTTGCAGGGAGGCAAGTCAGGGCCTAGACCGGTGGTTCTCAACTCACAGGGCTAATTTACACCTGGCACACCTGGTGAATTCAGTTAACCTATCTAGTATAGCAGAGGAGAAAACAAGCAGTAGTCCCTGGAACTGGAGTTGAGAACCACTGACCCCTGCTGGTTTGGCAGAGTGGTTACAAGCTATGGCGCAAAGAGACTGATGTAGGCAGCAAAGATAGAGAAGAATGAACAGGGGTGGAGGGTGGAGGGGTTGGTAAATAGTGATTTTACAACATCAGGCACATGACTTCATTATATATATATATATATATATATATATATATATATATATATATATATATATATATATATATATATATATATATATATATATATATATATATATATATATATATACACATATACATTATGTATATGGTTTGAACTTATATTGGATATCCAGAAGGCAATATGATACGGATATGGGATGGTAAAGAGGACTGAGGTGACAGGTAGGTCAGCCTAGGGAGGAAATAACCCCACAGAGATTCATTTGGTCTTCCTTAGACAACGGGGGGGGGCGATTTTTGACCAAAAGGAAAACAGAAGGAAAGACAAATCAATTGGAGAAGGAGACATCTCTTGGTCTTTTGATCCCAGAATGTTTTGCGGATTATGCAACAAGCAGCCCATCTTTAATCGACTGACTCTCCCTTATGTTTTTGTGTCTCCTCCCGGCCTTGCTCCGCCACCCCACCCCACCCAACTATAACAGGTCGGGGAGGTGACAGTAGACAGAGTCAAGCAGGGTCTGGCTGGCCTCCTGGCTCTTCACTCCGGCGATCTCAAACAGGCGGTCCAGCTTGTCCTCGGCAGCGGGGATCTCCTCGATGGCGTGCAGCTCGTCTGGGTTCAGGATGTGCAGCATGTCGTCGAAGATGGGCTGCAGGTCACAGGGGTCCAGACGCACCTGCCTCAGCACCGTGTCCTTTTTTTCTGCAGGTGGGGGAGGAAAGGGAGGATGATGCTTTAATACTTAAATAGATGTCTTCACCACTGGCCTTCACATCGCTCTCCTGTGTTCTGCTATGAACCCATTAAGACCTGGAACGCATCTGTGTCATTTCTTTGTTTGAGCTAAAAAGCCATATTTTACACTTTTTGCTATTCAAAAATAGCAGATGTACAAGCTCATAGCACGGCACCGAGTGCCACGCTATGAGCTTGTATATCTGCTATTTTTGAAAAATCGTGAAAATGTGTGCAAATCTTTGAATAAATATATTTTCAAAGCGAACATTTTTAACTGAAATGTTTGCTTCTGGGGGTCCCTGGAACAAAATATTTTCAGATGGGGGTCCACGGCCAAATACATACAATTTTGGGGGTCCTTGACATGAAAAAGATTGAGCACCACTGATATAGAAACATACGTTTTTCAGAATACTGTTGGGATTTAGGAGACATGTAGAATCGGCTTCAGGTCTTAATGGGTTAAAGGTGTGACTCAATGTACTTCCAGAAGGGGGCACTAGACACACACCCACACACCCACCCACCCACCCACCCACCCACCCACCCACACACCCACACACACACACACACACACACACACACACACACACACACACACACACGCACACGCACACGCACACGCACACACACACCTTATACAAGGCCAACGTTGCCTAGCATCATTTAAAGCAGTAGTTAAGTGTCCAATCATCATGTGTCATTGGAGGGCTGAGGGAAGGCTTACATTTCCAACACCAGATGAGGTCACTAATTAACACACCTTCATCCAGAGACAGGGACGTAAATAATTAAGTGTAGTATTGTGTTTTGCTGGAATGAAAATGTGTCTTGAACCTACACAGCATATGATTCACACAAACGTGAAGTGTCTGAATGAATTGCAGAGGGTTTGAAAAAGTGACTCTGTTGCTACAAATCCATTATGTCTTGTTAGAAACAGATCTACACAAGCCAGCTTCTGAGATGAGAACCGATTAAACATTTCTGGCCATCAGAAATCTGACCGTAGTTAGATTAAAGATGCAGGCCACTGTTTAATCATATTCATTAAACAGCTTCTTTGTCTCAGAAGGGGCCTTGGAGTGCAGGCGCTTTTAAAATGGAGGATTATATAAGCTTCTGGCATGTTCTGAATCAAAGTCACTGCAAATGGCTTCTTTCAAGGCTGTCTGTCAGGTCGTCCCAGGAGGCCTCTGGTGAATGTGGCGAGTGTTTAGGGGTGTGGACGGGTATGCTTGTCCTTGTTGGTTTTGACTAAGGAGTGACAGATATACATTTTTGTTTTTACTTCAGGTGTACCTCATACACTTTTTACAGTGCAGTAATTTACTGATCACAGATAGTCGTCATTGCCGGCACTTGCCATCTGCTTGACGACAGGTGCCATGCTGCCATCTATAACACACACACACATGGATTGCCTGCTCTCACTTGCGCAATTTCACTTCCTCAATTTAATTATACAATGAAAGCTTTAAAGGGGATGCAAAGAATCAATACCTAAAATTATTACATATTACAGTATGCTATACTTTATCACATACCAAGACTTTATTTGCCCTGGGTGAGGCGAGTGATAAAAGGACTGAGAGAGTGATAACTGATATCAAACCAAGGGCTGATACGGCAGTAGTTAACCAATCAACGTAAGCTACTATAACGTGGCAAAGTGCGCTGAACTGTCACCCTGAGCGACCTCACTGCGGAAGCCAGAAGGAACTCAACTCGCCACAGTCACTGCCTTGTTCAAATGTTTTCTCATTGTCTTTGAGACTACATGAAGACGCACAAAGGCAGGCGCCTGGATGAGCTGGACTCGGTGTGCTAACAGCTTCCATGGACATACATACATGCACACACATGAAAGCATACACAAACGCGTTCCACGAGCGTGGAGAGGACATCGCTTTATTTTACAGACCCTTTTAAATTTAGAATTAGGTAATAGGCATACCTTTTATAGAATTCAATTACTACTTGTCTTTATTGTCGGTTGCTAGGTGTTTTAATTGTGGTGTATATTTAAGTATTGTCTTGTCTTGAATGTATGCGTGTGTCCTATCCCATTGGTTCTCAAAGTGGGGTCCGGGGGGTTCCAGGGGGTCCCCAGCTAAATGTATTAATATAGCATCACAATCATTTTAACCACCTTTTATACTTTGGCTATTCAAAAATAGCAGATATACAAGCACAAGCAATACACTCGTGCCGCGTTATGAGCTATGAGCTTGTAGATCTGCTATTTTTCAAAAATCGTGCAAATCTTTGAATATAATATTTTTTAAAGCCAACATTTGTAACTCAAATCTTTGCCTTTCTGGGGGGTCCCTGGAACAAAATATTTTGGCATGGGGGTCCGCGGCCAAATTCATATAATTTTGGGGGTCCTTGACATGAAAAAAGTTTGAGAACCACTGTCATATCCTATCCTGGCTCACCTTTGGTAATGAAGGAGCCAGTCCGGCTGAGGGCGGAGTCTTTGCTGGAGGTGGAGTCGCAGCGCAGCAGCGGCTCTGATTCGTCGGGAAAGAAGCCCTTGGAGCGGTCCACCGGCGACTGCTCCACGGCAACGCCGCCGCCGGCCCCGCCCCCGACCACGCTGCTCCCACGACTGCTGTTGCTGCAGCCGCCGCTGCTCCCTGGAGACTCCAGAGGCTTGTGGATGGGACTGAGGCTCTGGCTTACATTCACTGTGGTCGACAGCTGGTTAATGTCAAACTGCAGGAGATGAGAGAGAGAGACGGCCGGAAGGTGGGAGAGGGACAGACACAGAGAGAGAGAGAGAGAGAGAGAGAGAGAGAGAGAGAGAGAGAGAGAGAGATTTATTAGATCCATTATCCCCATTAGCGTACTGTACTGTTAAAGCAGCTACTCTTGCTGGGGTCTCAACCAGCATCATCAACAACAACACAATTTAATATGGTGAGATGTACGGTATGGGGAGATGGAGAGGAGGGGGGTTGATACAAATGGTAAGAAATAAAAGCAGAGACAGGGAGGTACAGCATGGAGTTTAGTTTAGGGAACGAGGGAGATGAGAGAGGAAGAGGTTGGAGAGGGGAAGTGAGAGGAGAGAGAAAGGGAGACAAACGTCATTGCCAGGAAACAATGGCTGAGTATGCAGTGTTCTCTGTCTGCTCGGGAACACACTGATCCTCAGAGCGCGTGTGTGGCTGTGTGCACGCGCGTGCGTGTGCGTGTGCACGTCAATATGTGGGTTGGATGGCTCAGTTCTGCTCAAACCTCTGTACAAAACCACACACACGCATACATTTACATAAGTACACACACTCTCTTTCACAAATTCTACCTCTAACCCACTAATAGTCAGAGACTCTCTTTCACATAAACACCCACATGTGAAACACAGAATCTTTGTGTATTTTTCACTCTCTCTCTCTCACTCTCTCGCACGCACGCACGCACACCCTGTAGCAGTGCATACCCGGTATTTACTGGTATGCACTGCACTGGGTCCATTAGACGGTCATTCAACACCACAGCATTATACTGGTCCAAGGAAGAGATGAGTAGGTCTCTTTCCTCTCGATTCTGACTAATAAGGATACATGCACTGCATCTGTCATTCTCTCCAATATGTCTTTCTCTATAGTACTGTATCTGTCTTTTTCTGCACATTATCTCTTTCCCTCAGATGCTGTGTTTCTCTCACAGTATCTGTCTTTCTTTCAGAGTATCTTTCTCTCACAGTATCTGTCTTTCTCTCATTTCTTTGTCTCTTTCCATCTCTTCCCCTCCATCTTTGTTTGTCTAAACATGTGTACTTGTCTACATTTCCATCATTCTTCCTCCCACTCTCCCATGCTTTCCCCTCTATCTCTCTCTCTATCTTCTGGTTTCTTTCATCCTTTCGTTCTCTGTCTCTCTCGTCTTTTCGTCCTCAATTCTCTTACCCCCACCCCCTTGCGGTTTCTGAACCAGTCCTAACTGGTCCTAACTGGTTTGTACACTGTACACTTTTGTTTGTTTGTGTCCTTTCATTTACCAGTGTGCGTCAATCTCGTCGTGCCCAAAGACGGGTCACAGCACCAGAGAGGTCATTGCATAGACGCCACGGGAGGACACAACACTGTGTCGGTGCACTGAGGGGGAATATGGCCTCACCCCAGACCTGCAGCGAGAGACGTTCAATGACTGGCAATCCATTGTCATTAGCTTGATTTGATTAGATGGGACACATGATGTGGAAAGGCATTGGGTGCGGAGAACCCTATCGGTTAGTATGGATCTCTGCCCAATGTCAGGCCAAACTGGTAGCTATGTGGGTTGGAAGCCTCTGCCAGCATGCTCTCTCTCTCATTCACTCTTCCTTTCTTCATTGCTTTCTTTTTTCTCTACTTCTTTCAATCTTTCTTTCTTTCTGTCTCTCACACGAGTAGGCATTCCTGCATGGCATACAAACGTTACACGCAAACTTAGTTGCAGTAGAAGATGCCACTAATGACAGTGTTAGGAGCAGATGTGGACACAAAAGCAACACAGACGACAGAACCCATGAGGGAGAACAAGATGATAAATTTAGCAGCCCTCAGGGGACAGCGAGGTGTCCCCAAGCCACGCTGGATTCACATGACCTCACAAGATCTCTCATTTCACCCACGCACATGCAAAACTTTTGAAAAGTAGCGACAATAAAAGTAGCAGATCTACAAGCTCACGCTTTTGTGTGACAATGTCATATGACAAAGTATAAAATATGGCATTTGTTTCTGGACAAAGCATAAAAAGATGAAATATGGAGATATATATAAGAGTTTATATGGTGCGCTATGGTCCACTAACTGGCTGAGCCACCAGGCACCCCCACGATGGTGTGATATTCACTGTTTAGTCATTCACTGTAGGGGAGCGGTGTCACCTATCCAGGAGGTTCTGTGTGTGTGTGTGCGCGTGAGAGAGAGAGAGAGAGACAGAGAGAGGTTGAGAGAGAATGAGATGGTTCTGGTGGGGATGCTGATTGTTCTTTTTCAAAGTAAAAAAAAAAGTGCTTAGGAAGCGAGATACAGCCTTTTTCAGTTATAAGTTAAACAAGGAGTGGATGGAGCTGCAAATCTTCAGATAATGATATCTTGGTTTCAGAAAATAAATATATATATATATATATATATATATATATATATTTGTATTTTTCTATTTTTTTCAAAAACAAGTGAAACACGTTAATGGCACGTTGCACCATAGCGGTAAAACACGTGAAACACGTTAATGGCACTCAATGAGTTAAGTAAACTTTGGAGGTGTTTTTACTTTCCTGGAGTATTTCCAATTTGCAGTACTTTTACTTCTACTCCACTACATCTCAGAGGCAAATATTGTACTTTTACTCCACTACAATTATTTGAAAACTTTAGTTACTAGTTACTTTCTAGATTTCTAGATTATTACAAAACATAGAGTAACCACTTCAGCCCTATATACATTTCGGCCATTTGAAAATAGCCGATCTACAAGCTCACAATACGTTGCGATGCGACGCATTGTGAGCTTGTAGATCTGCTTTTTCAAAAGATTTTTAAACATTTGAAAACGTGTGCAATGGGACATTCTGCATATTGAGTACTTTTGGCACTTTAAGTGCATTTTGATATCAATACTTTTGTACTTTTATTCAAGTACATTTTGAATTCCGGACTTCTACTTGTAACAGAGTATCTCTACATTGCAGTATTGATACTTTTACTTAAGTAAAAAATATGAGTACTTTTTCCACAACTTAGAATGAGATGGTTCTGGTGGGGATGCTGATTGTTCAAGTCACCACACACAGCACTACAGCCTGATGGGGAGAGAGGCTAAGGCCACACTAAGGCCACACACGCACGTGTGTGTTATATGTATGCATGTGTGAGTGGAGGGTTGGCCTAGTTTAGATATTAGGGTCTTAGGGGACGGAAACAAACACACCAAACACATTAATTAATTAGATCAAAAGATTTAAAAAATAAATCTCTCTCAAATGAGATTTAATTTCTCCCAAGAGATGGGCTATTAACTAGGATGCTACTAAGATAGCAACCTGGGAGAGCCATTATTATTGTCAGTCTCCTGCAGAAATACATACTGTACATACATCTCCAGATAGTTAACATAAATTCTATGTGAATTAACCACTTTCAACCTGGAGACTCTTTTTTAAATATAAATAGTAGCTAAAATAGTAGATCTACTGCAACAGAGAGACTCTCTCTTCTCTCTCTTCTTCTGTGATCATAATTTCTACTTTACGTTGTTCATCTGTTGAGTTGTTGTTACGTCCTCCCACGGAGTTGGATAAGGGTTATGTTTCCACGCCATTAAGTTTGTTTGTCTCTTAGCTAAATAGCCCGAGAAGGCGAGAACAGAGATGGCTGTGTCTTCATATAATTTGGAGGGAAAGATCAGTAGCCTGCCTCAAACAGATGATGAATGTTCGGTTGAAAAGGTCAAAAGTCAAGGTCACAATCAAGGTCATGGTCAACATAAAACATTTATGGGCAGATCATCATGAAACTTGAAGGGAATTAGCACTATCAAAGAG
This sequence comes from Gymnoscopelus microlampas, assembly GCF_963454915.1. NCBI lineage: Eukaryota > Metazoa > Chordata > Actinopteri > Myctophiformes > Myctophidae > Gymnoscopelus > Gymnoscopelus microlampas. The sequence goes on from NC_139953.1 coordinate 17,627,101, forward strand.
GTGATGAACGTTTGGATCAAAAATATCATAGTACACGGTCACAATCGAGTTCATATTCATCACTCATATTCATCATAGTGGAAATGGCATATCTTGACAGTTGCATACCACTGGCAGAGGTATGCACTATACTGAGTGCATTCTTTCTAGTTCTGGTATGATTCAGTGTGATAATAAATAAAGCCTTCAATGTTAACATTCACATGATCAAAAAAACAAAACAAAACAAAACAAAACAAAACAAATCTGTTTCTGTTCTACTGCAACTGCCTCCTGGGCCATTCGCCCACATATCCAGTGAAGATTAGAGATATCTCCTCACAAATACAGTAGAGAGAGAGACAGAGAGAGACAGGGAGACAGAGAGACAGAGAGAGACAGAGAGACAGAGAGAGACAGAGAGAGACAGGGAGACAAAGAGACAGAGAGAGACAGAGAGACAGAGAGAGACAGAGAGAGACAGAGAGGGAGAGGGAGGGGGTTGCGGAGCGTCGGTCTCTTCAAAACAGCTTTTAAATGAATCACAGTCAGGCATTTCTCAGAAGAATCGGTCCTTTACCGGGATATTAAAGCATGTGGTTTTCGTTTTAATGATGTCATTATTATTTACTGTTGGACGGAAAGCAGAGTTGTGCTGCATGCATGTCAGTCTTAACGGGACCTGAGTTGTAAACACTCAATTACAGAGGAAATTGGGTCTCATTGTGCATCGCTGTGGCTGTAGGGGGAAACAAGGACAGCGCTGACTCTTATCTGAAGTGGGGATTTGTTCGAACTGGCCGACTCTCTTCTCAGAGGATCCACAGTAAAAGTCTCAGTGTTAATTTATCCATTCTCAACTCTGAGAGAGCCGAAATGCAACCAAATGGACTCTTTCCAACTCTCAGAGTTGGAAAGAAATAATGGAGGAAATGAAAAGAGAGATGATGAGTCTGATGATGGGCTTCTGTGTGCCACTCTGTTACTGTGTCTCCTGTGAATAAATGTAATTACACGAATCACAAAGTGCATTTCCTCACAAAATAAATCACTCTTGGCCTTGTGTATTGGTCACGACGAATTGATTCTTGAGGCTCTCATGTGACAGAAAGCAAAACAGTGCTGTTCTGATCGTGCCATCTCTGTATGTGTCATTTTTATAATGTAATTTGGATTGATCCGCCTGTACACAGTAAAAGCCTCCAGTGTTAATTTGAGTCTGAAGAGTGTCCATTTGGTTCCATTCCTACACTCTTCCCAGCACAGTCCAAAAACAGATGAAATCGACAAAAGCTGATATACAGTATCACCCAATCTTAGACAATTTTGCACATACACCCTCTGCACGTACAATATATTCTGTGCATGAAAACTGTTGGAGTCTCAGGAATTATGTTCATGTTTCAAATTGTGAAAAAGTGGCAGAAATGTAAGACAAAAAAAGTCAACTGTTTTTTAACAAAGCCACTTAATTTCTATTATGTTACGGGTGTTATTTATAGCATTTAATATGTTCAGGCCAGGCAAGTCATGTAAAGCATGCCTTGGTACAAAGCAAAATCCAGAGTGTTTATTTAACACAGAGAGTGTACACTCTCTGTGTTAAATTAACACTCAAATTGCTGTGGCCCTGTCGACTCCCTTCCCAGATAAAGCTTTTTTCCCAAGTGAAACAGCAAGCCAAAGCATGTTTTGAAACATCTGTCAGGAGTTAAAGCTCTTCCTGACATGATACCAGGTTTGAAATGAACTATCCACAATCCCGCCTCAGTGGAAAAAATGTAGTCTCTTTAAACTTAAAGACTCCCAAAGTGAGACTGGTCGGTGCACACGATGGAATGTTGGGAGTGTGTGTGTGTGTGTGTGTGTGTGTGTGTGTGTGTGTGTGTGTGTGGGGGGGGGGGGTTATTTTTGCAGCCTGATTGGGATCTCTACCTTCCTCTAGACAAGACACGTACTGTACGCTGATCCAATCTAACAGTCTAAATCTAGAATCTAACATGACTTGATAGGAAGACAGCCACTGTTCATTACTGGCCTATACGCTGCAGTTTATTAAATAACAAGAGATCACAACAATTAACAAGACTAAGAGACTAAAAGCCCCACCAGCAGCCCCTAGAGGCGTGCTGCTCCTTATAACCAACCCAAAATTCTTGCCCAAGGGTGGCCCTAGAGGAAAATCTGTAGGGTTCGCCCTGCAATATGCATATTATATGAAAACTAGACATTTTGACCTGCTGGAAGAAAGGTCACACAGGTCACTCCTCCAGTGAGCATATATGTGCTCAGTAAGTTTCATGACAATTAGTCAGGTTGCTTAGGACAAGATTTTAGGAAAATGTTTTCTATATGCTCTCCATCACCATAAGTTTCATTTTGGACGGGGAGCCACGTCATCAAGATGGCAGAAGGCGGCCATCTTGGATTTCAAAGATGGCCACCATGGGAATATCAACAAGTGACTATTTCTGCCATGATTTGGACATTTGGTTCATTCTGGCAATATATCTGATACGAGCGGTGCGTCATAATCACCCGTTGCTGAGCTTCGTGAGACGTTTTAAACCACATCGTGTTGTACCGCAAACTTAACTTCAACTGTCATTTACTTGACTAATTAGTAAATGATAAACACACAAAATGAGAAACACATGGCGTGGCTTCGATGTGGATCTCTGCCGTCATGGTGATGATCACTCTTGCCCAATTATGGAGGGGGCGGCATCCTGCACACATCGGTGTTGCTAGGCATGCATGGCAACCGATTATGTTGTGAGTGAGGTCAGAACAAAGCTCTGCTCAGATATATGAGGTGTGAAGTTACTTTAGACTTCCACTTCTAGACCAGAGGATAGTGTGTCCACACGTGTTGTGAGAGAAAGGTATACAGAACTTTGGTAGACAAAGAATACAGGGAGATAGAGAGGGCACATTTTCCAGCCTCATCAGAACCTACAACTCTGTTCCCATCACGGTCCATGTACAGCAGCAGCGCTGACCATGAACTGAGTGTACCTTCACGTCTCATCCGAGCCACGACGACCTCAACCGTCAACCGCTGAGGCATGGACATATCTGCTCAGAGGCCCGTCAGCAAATAGTCAGCTCTGTAACCAGCCGGAAACAAGGAGACACAGACCCACCAAAATCTCAAAGTCATCAACAGTTTGCCGAGGTTTTAACTCAACCAGGAGATGTAAAGAAAAATCTGACGATTTACAAAGGAAAGAAAACTCACATCTGTAAAATGTGTCACAAAAGTTTCAGTGAGTCAGGTGGTCTGAACAGACACCAGCATGTCCACACTGGAGAGAAACCTTTCCACTGTAAACAGTGTAACCTGAGTTTCAATCAGATAAGTCACCTGAAGACACACCAGTGTGTCCACACCGGAGAAAAACCTTTCCACTGTAAACAGTGTGACAAGAGTTTTAGTGTCTTATAATCTTAAGACACACCAGCGTGTCCACACGGGAGAAAAGCCTTTCCACTGTAAACAGTGTGACAAGAGTTTCAGTGAGTTAGGTAGTCTGAGGAGACACCAGCGTATTCACACTGGAGAGAAACCTTTCCACTGTAAACTATGTAACAAGAGTTTCAGTGTCTTAGATAGTCTTAAGAAACACCAGCGTATCCAAACTGGAGAAAAACCTTTCCACTGTAAACTATGTGACAAGAGTTTCAGTGAATTAGGTAATCTGACGACACACCAGCATATTCACACTGGAGAAAAACCTTTCCACTGTAAACTATGTGACAAGAGTTTCAATCAGATAAGTCACCTGAAGACACACCAGCGGGTCCACACCGGAGAAAAAACCTTTCCACTGTAAACAGTGTGACAAGAGTTTCAGTGAGTTAGGTAGTCTGAGGACACACCAGCCCCCCCTAGGGGGTCCTCAGAGTTACTACAGGGGGTCCGCCAAATCTTTGTGTGATAGGATTTTTGGATAGGAAGTGAGGTTTGGACACTGACCAATCCTGCACCGTGATTGGCCAATAGTCTACAACGCAGTCTACAACGCTAACCCTTCCACAGTCAATGCAAATCTATACTTTTGCAAACTCAGCCAATCACATTACAGCTAGTGTCATCACCACTAGCTGTAATGTGATTGGCTGACTTTGCAAATTCAGGACTGTGATTGGCTAGCGAAACACATGACACATGTGAAACCCTATGAACAGCAGTATGGACTTAAAAAAAAAACTCTTTTATGTTTTTTTTTAAGTGAATCACTTCCATCACTGTGATGACCACTGTGACCACACCGCCCACTTCACACTGGGTGTGATTTTTTTTTTTTTACATTAACCACTTGAACCCTAGCATCCCTTTTCTGAGGAGAACTTTAGCCAAAAATAGCAGATCTACAAGCTGCGAGGCGTTGTGAGCTTGTAGATCGGCTATTTTTGGCAAAGAGTTATAGGTGTAGAGGGAAAAAATAGCAGCAAAAGTTTATCTGAAACACAATTTTATACAATATAGAGGGGGTCCCTGCTTCATCTCTCTCTCAGCAAAGGGGTCCTTGGCCTGAAAACGTTGAAGACCCCTGTTCTAAATGGCTTGGAAGCCGAGATATTGGCACTAGCTATTACATGGTGGCCATCTTTGAAATCCAAGATGGCCGCATTCCGCCATCTTGATGATGTGGCTCCTACCAAATATTTAAAGTTATGGTTTATGGGGAGCATGTGGAAAGAATGTGGTGCTTTTGTTCGCTGTGTCCACATCTTGACCTAAGCGACCTGACTAATTGCCAGAATGAACCAAATGTTCAAATATTGGCAGAAATAGTCACTTGCTGATATTCTCAATAGCTTTATCAACTTCCTTGACCCCAAAAATAAATATTTTGACACCAAGATTGCACTTCTAAGTGGCTTGGAAGCCGAGATATTGGCACTCATAGATATTACATGGTGGCCATCTTTGAAATCCAAGATGGCCGCCTTCTGCCATCTTGATGACGTGGCTCCCCGTCCAAAATTAAACTTATGGTGATGGAGAGCATGTAGAAAAAAATTGGCGCTTTTGTCAGCCCACCAAAATCAGTAGCGGTCGAATGGACGGATGGATGGACGGACGGACCAACTGGACCATCCTTAGAGCCCTGCCGCTAGTGGGGCTAAAAATAAATAGTGGGGCGGCTAATATAAAATATTATAAACAATTTGGATATTAGTAACATGCTGTCATTTCCTTTATAGACAAATAAATACATCATCATCTCCTGGCCTGTAGGGTTGAGATAGTGAGTTGATCCCAGCGTGTTTCAAGGGGGATTTTTTTTTTAACAGGGTGATCGTTGCTAACTCCAGGCGTGACAGAAGGGGGGGGGGGCATGCTGAGTGTCAGTAATTAGACAAGCTATCTCTCTTTCCTTCATTAATCTTTCTTCCTCCTTCTCTCCAACACCTTCGCTGAATCTCCCTCTTCCTCTCCCTCCATCATTCACTCCTCCTTGAGGGTGCCAGCTCGGCCCGCTGCAGTCCAACGCCATGATCCATTCATTAGCCGCACACTGAGGAATGCTAGCTGAGCGAAGCAGCACAGCAGACGGCCGTTCATTAATTACATATCTGAACACCGCTATGCCAGATCCGTAGAAAGTACTTACAGCATGTGAGGATAACTGCTGATCCAATGAGGAATCGTCTCGTCCACATACATACTGCGCGTATTAAAAATGATAATTATGATTTCTATTATTCAAAGAATTAAAAGCCGTGAGCTCAAAATGTGAGTTTGAAAACATTGCTAGGCAACAAGGTTCAACATACGTCTTGCATCCTCCAAGACTTTCCCTAACGGTAGACACAGTAACATGAATAAGAGTTGATCATTCTGTAATATAACAAGACCGTAACTCGTGACAAGCTGCAACCAGGTCTCAATTGTGCTTTAAATTTTGGACCTACCGACCCACAGAGTGGCATAAATTAGCTTACTGTAGCTGTGTGATCGCAGCTTCAAATTACTTTTTTTATTTTTATGGCACGCCTTATCAGTTCCATAAAATGAAGGCTGATTCACCGCTGTGTCTCTACCGCTGGATCAAGAATTGTTCGTTTAAATTGACTTGACTAACTTTCCTGGACAGCAAAAACACAATGATGGACACAAACACCAGTCACATAAACACATGACATGTCATTTGTTGTCTCTGTCATTCCACGGAAAGGGCAGGAAGAGAGAAGGAAAGCAATACTGTGGTATGTGCATACCGATCGAAATGCAGAGGGAATGCTGACCCTGTCTGACTCACAACGCAGTCTGCGTGACATCTAAACTTAACCCTACCCCTGACCTTAACCAAAAGAACTGTGCCTAACCTTACAGCGAGAACTGCACATTGGGTCAACAGGGTCCGCATTCCTTCAACGTCAACGTGGTGTGCAGAAGGTTGTGCTCGGCATCAGCACGTGGGTGCTAAAGGCACCTGAACAACCGTCAAAAAATATGATGAGTAGGACTGAGTTCCAGTGCTATGCAGCACAACAATGCAGGGTAATTCATCAAGAGCTCAAAACTGCGGAAGCCTCACATTTTTTGTTTTGATGTTCGGTAGGGTGTTGCCATCAATACTGAGAATACATTTCCCTGTCAAAGTCCTGTTAACAGTTACATAACAGGCAGTCACATTGACCTGACATCACTGTGTGAGATCAATACCGGATGACCTTTTAAATGCCTACATATATCTGACCCACGTGTTCTGTGCTCCTGTCACCGTCTGTCTGTCTGTCTGTCTGTCTGTCTGTCACTAGTTTCCTCTTACTATGCTTCTCTCTCTGTCTATCTGTCTTTCTTTCCACCTTTCTTCCTCGCATCTCTCATTTTCCTCATCCTCTCTCTATCTCTCTTTATCCTTCTGCTTCTTACTCTGTTGCTCACTCTCACTCACTCACACGCGCACACACACACACACACACACACACACACACACACACACACACACACACACACACACACACACACACACACACACACACACACACACACACACACACACACACACACACACACACACACACACACACACACACACACACACACACACACACCTGCTGTATCTGAAGTCATTTTCGCGGCACGTGACTACATTCTGGTCTTGTGCTCTCCAGCACGCCGCGCGCCCCTCCACACACGTGTGCTAAACGATCCTCCCTCAGCAAACAATTTATTAGCCGCTATCTCATCTGCTATCGACCCAGGAGAGAGAACTAGAGACATAAACAACGCTCCGATATCACCCGTCGATTATTAAGCAGCGGTGACAGGTGAAATTACGACATGGTCTGAGACAGACATCTTAGTTGGCTGCCATGTGTCCGAGAACAAGCCTTTGGACTGTACTGTGTTAACCTTGGAAATTGCCATCAAGGACACAAGTATTAATTTGATTCGGATCAACTGGTATAAAGTTAGGAAGCAGGCTAAGAGGAAGGGAGGAGAGATGGATAGATGGAGGGATGTATAGATGGATAGATAGAGGGATGGAGGGGTTAAGAGGATGCTGATGAATGATGTAGTTTTATCAGGCTAATCTCTTCTGTCACCCACACACCCACACACACACACACACACACACACACACACACACACACACACACACACACACACACACACACACACACACACACACACACACACACACACACACAGAGGACGCGTCTGTGTGTAGTCCCGTGAGTGAGTAATAGTTTTTTGTGTGCCTGTGAGTGCATGCTTGGGTGTCTGTGTATTCTATTTTGAAGTGTTGGTCATTTACAATAAATTCTGAAGTGAGCGTTAGTTATCAAGTAATGAGGGACTGGGGGCATGACGACAGATCTGGAAGAACAGTCATACTGTCTGGAAGCTGCTTCTCCTTTACGTCTATGGAGGCATTCCCAGAGCTTTACCTAGAAGATCCTCTGTAATGAATATTACAAGAAGACAAGGTACAGAACCCAATGTTCCCTGTGCTCTGGAGAGGTGTTGACAGCACTCGAAATGGATGGTGCAGACTGTTAAGGTCATAACTAACTGCTTCCCTGCAACAACCCCCACCCACCCCCACACACACACTGATCAAATGGACATTCTAGAGTCAAAATAAATGTACCTATAGCACACATGCACGCCCACACAGTCCTGACCATTCTGTAATCTATGTATATCTATCTACAATCTATTTTCTAAGCAAAACACACACACACACACTTCCACCTACGTGAGGATTGTCCTCCATGACGTAGCGGATCTTCTCCACCACGTCGATGCGTCGCTGGCGGTGCAGGGCGTTGATCAGCTTGGCCAGGTTGGCGTCTCCGTCGCGGATGGTCCAGTGCTGCAGCGCCGCGTACGCCCGCTCGTGGTCCGACGAGTAGCCGTTGGAGAAGGCCGCCACCTCGCGCTCGGTGGCGTTTGCCAGGGACTGGTACATGTCGATCCACTGGCTGCCCACCTGGGCTGCGACAAGCTTCAGAATGTCCACACCTGTGACGGGACGGGACGAGAGAGGGAGAGAATGGAACGGTTAACCTGCTGTACTTCCTTGACCAGAGCCCGCCAGGGGGTCTGTGCATGGCCCCTTCTTTTTTTCCAGTGGTGGAAAAAGTATCAATACTGCAATGTAGAAGTACTCTGTGACAACTAAAAAAATCCGGAATTAAAAATCGACTTGAGTAAAAGTACAGGTATCAAAATGTACTTAAAGTACGAAAAGTAAAAATACTAAAACCTTTGAAAATAGCAGATCTACAAGCTCACAACGCGTCGCACCGCGACGTGCTGTGAGCTTGTAGATCGGCTATTTTCAAATAGCCTAGGTATAAAATAGGGCTAAAGTGGTTAATGTATGTTTTATAATGTAATATTTTATGTCTGCAAAGTAACTACTAACTAAAGTTTTCAAATAAGGGACTGAGATGTAGTGAAGTAGAAATAAAAGTATAGACAATTGGAAATACTCCAGTAAAGTAAAAGTACCTCAAAATTGTACTTACAGTAGGTACAGTACTTGAGTAAATGATCTTAGTTACTTCACACCGCTGATTATGACATGCCCAGAATAGTTATGCCAGGGTTCATGAGGTTTACAGTTTACGAAAAAAAGTTCATGCTACCGACTACACATATGCAAAACCCTGGGTTCGACTCCTGCCTTGGGACCTGTGTTTACCGTATGTGTCATTTCTCTTCTCTGCCAAAACGTTCCTGTGCCTCTGTCTCAATATAAGGCCTAGATTTCATTATTTGATTTTGTTTTGAATCACTGGTTTAACTGGGAAAATTTGGGTTATGAAACGAGCAAAAGCAAAAGACCAGTTCTTGAAGAGTGCTCGACACTTTCATTTGGGTGGATGCCACAATAAATTCATAGAAGGGAGCTACAGCGTGCAAACTCGTCTTTTGCTTTTGATCAATGTCTCTTTTGAGTTCAGCACCTGCCTTTAAAGGGTGTGTGCGTGTGCTAGACCTCCTTTGATCCTAGGTATGAAACATAACACAGCATCCAGCTTTAGCGTGCCCCTACTGGAGGGAAGGAGAGTGATGTGTATGGAATGACGTTTGTACTTGTGGATTCCGTTTATAGTTACAGTAGTTTGTATGTACATGTGCGATTGTGTCCAGCTACAGCTATATGTGTCTCTATGTCACGGGGCACAGTTTAAGGACACGTGCTTTCCTCATACACAGTAAGACGATCTCTGCGGTCCATCGAGACAACTTGGATGACTAAAAATAAGATGCTGCTGGACTGGGGACACACATCTCTCCGCGCTGTGTTGCTACAACTGCGACGTTGGATAAACAGAAACTTTGATTTACAATTTATATATACACCATGTTAACACAAACAAACACACATGCACGCACACACACAGCCTAGTCTTTAATCAAAGGACCATAAAGGTGGTCTGGGCATGTTTAGCCCACAGAGAATGACTCAAAGCATACTTGGCATTACTGCTGACAATTTTCCAAAGCATCCCGTGATTTGTTTGATTCTTGAGGAAGGAAGCAACTGGATTCCATTTATTCCAGTAAAGTATGAAGATAAATCTGCATACTTGAAACTTGCTTCAGAGTTTTAAGGCAGCTGAAAGTACCGATTTATTTGAAAAGTCAAGCCATAAATAGTCCCTGGAGACAATGTTAATTTTGCACGTGATATTTTTAGTCCTCAGAAGTCAGGTTAAATGACAGGTCATAAGGCCAGGAGACTTGCTGCAGCTCCAGGAATCCATTTAATCTAACAGATCCGGTTCTCAAGCACCATAGAGTAGCAAATTAACACACACGTGCTTGTTATGTGTACACATACAGTACATACACGTGTTCCCATACATGTACGAGAGAAACATACATGTGTATGCACACACAACACACAAACAATAGTCCAGAGGTTTTCAAAGGGGGTCCCCAGCAAATCTAGTTAATATACAGTAGCATCAAAATCATTTTAACCACTTTAATCATATATACATTGGCATTTGGATATAGCCGATCTACAAGCTCAGGGTCTTGTAGATCGGCTATTTTCAAAGAATCTTGAAAGAATTTGAAAAATGTGAAAACTTTTTTAAACATCCCTGGCAAAAAAAAAATCTGATGGGGGTTCGCAGACAAATGTACATTCATTTGGGGGTCCTTGACATGAAAACGATTTAGAAACACTGCACTAGCAAACGCAGTAGGACATGTCAGCAGGCCGACTAGAGGAATCCATACCAAGCCTAACTGTTATTTTAGTATGTGAATACATGCTTGTGTTGCAGTCCTGGCAGGTTCTCAGAGGGGAACGCACAGAGAGACATATGTTATGTCAACGCCTCTGCACAGTAAAATCCACACTGTCTTAATTTAACCCTTATGAGTACATCCTGTATGGGTTCATTTTGAACTCAGAGGATTTTTACTGTTTGCTGTGAGTGTTCCCTTGCCAACAGGGAATGGATTTCGATAGGTTTCCTTTGGCTTATATAGTAAGCAGGTCACTGTGTGTGTGTGTGTGTGTGTGTGTGTGTGTGTGTGTGTGTGTGTGTGTGTGTGTGTGTGTGTGTGTGTGTGTGTGTGTGTGTGTGTGTGTGTGTGTGTGTGTGTGTGTGTGTGTGTGTGTGTGTGTGTTTCTCTTTCTCTCTTCTTCCGTCTCCTTTCTTCTTCACACAGGTGTTATCCCTTTTTGAGATGACTATGAATACTCCTTTGCTGCTGCACTGGCACAATGACTTATGCATACGCTTACATTTTTGTATCTGCTGCTGCCTAGTGACACGTCAATTACTTGCATAAGAGACTGTGATATTCTGCCTAATTTCTTCTCTTTTTTTGCACACACCTTATGTATAATTGATTGTTGTTGTTTTTTTTTCTTTCTCTATTCTTATATGACTACATTTTGTAACAGCAAAATGCTGGAAACTTGTGTGGAAAATATATGAAAATTAATAAAAGATGTTCACCGCTCTGTTAAAGAGCCTACATAATAATAAATATGAATAATAATAATGCATTTTATTTATAAAGCACTTTACATTCTTGCGAATCTCGGAGTGCTACAGGGGTCTAAAAGCATGGCACAAACAACATAGTAAACCAAAACAGCTAGGCTAGACTAAAAGGGGCACATTAAAAGAAAGGCCTTTTTAGTCCATTTTTAAAACTGTCAGTGGACTGTGGTGATTGGGGAGGGAATTCCACAGACATGGAGCTGTATAGCAGAAGGCCCAGTCGCCCATGATGCGGAGGTTGGTGTTGGGTACAACACCAACATACATACGATAGCATAGAGCTCATGGATTCAATCCATGCCACCAACAGCCATCTGTCCTTGAAATGTCCTTCAGCCAGAAGCGGGGAACCCAACTGTTGCCTGATTTAACCACTTAAACCCCGGGTTTCTGGTTGCGCAGTTAGGGGGCAGAACACAGCACTCTTCAATCGTGTGTAAACAATAATAACAATACAAAGCAGCTGTCCTCAAAACCACACCTCCAGTGGCTGTCATAAGAACGGAGGGAGCGCTCTATGATCATGGCACCAGAAACTGCTTGGCTCGCGCAGCTGCAGCCCGTCAAGCCTAATTTATGCTCCACGACGCGCGCAGAGAACGGCCGAGAATAGCAGACCTCCAAGCTCACGGCAACCGTGACGCGGTTGTGAGCTTGTATGTCAGCTGTTCTCGGTGTGCAATACCGTTGCGCGATGAACTATATAGGGCGTGCCAAAAATCCAGAAGGGGGCGGCAACAAGTGTCTTTTGGTAGCAGCGGACATCTTTGAGGGGTATAAACCAGGTTGACTTAACATTGCCCAAAACAAACATGTCTGCGCTACTATGCCGCGTAGCGCATAGTAGCATTACATTACGTTACGTTTGTAATGTACATAAAATGTACATTACGTTTGTAATATACATTTTATGTTACCAATAAAATCTTAATTGTTTTGCCAATTATTTGGGGTCCCACTTCCAATATCCTCATGGCCCACCAGTGGACCTCGGCCCGCAGGTTGAGAATCGCTGCTTTACAGCATATCTGGAAGGCATCCTTCTAGTTTGAGATGGAGCTCACGTTATCATGCGCTGCAGCTTGCTGCTCTAGCTGACTCTAATCACACAAAACTGATTAGAGTCTCAGAGGTGTGTGTTTCAGTCAAAGTGTTTGTGCCGCTGAATGCACATGCACCCAGTAATGTTTATAAACAAGAAACCTGTCTATAATATACTTTGTCGTATGTCGAGTAGCGAATCTACAAGCTCACAACTTATCGTGATGAAACATTGGTGGTTTGCGGATCTGAAATGCTTTGCTATTATGGAAAGTTTTGGGAAAATCTTTAAAAGAAATGTTTAAGACATGCCTAAAATACATAGGGACACCTGGTTGAAAGTGGTTAAAAGGTAAAAGCGTCAGCTAAAATAGAATTTGAAAGGCTTCCTTTTTTGCAGGAGATAATGCCCATCGTCCATGAAAAATGTGGACCATGACTTTTGGAGTGGAATGCAGTAGGGAGGCATTGGTCAGCATGACATTGCATTTTTTGGTAACTACTGTACAGTATCTAGGAATTTCTTGACATATGCTACAGATTTGCTACAATATTTTACATTGTTTGTGTTGTTAGATAAATAAAGAAGATAAAATAAGAATCAAGATGCCAAGGGTGTTCGGGCCGGAGAGTGTCATAGAAAACCTATGATTAGTTACAAAAACACATTAGGCTAAGCACATTTAACACTTTTCTGCTCACACATTTTTTCCTTTCTCCCTCACAGCTTCCCTCAAAGCACATTCTGACATGAACCATAGCTTAAAATAGTCTATGCTCCGCTCCTCCACTGATGTGACTTTACAATGACTCTGCTAAAAATAAAAAGGCTAACTCATCAGTTTGTCACATATAGCTTTGTTGGTGGGCGTCCAGAGATTGGTGAATGTGATACAAAAAAGGGGATCCGATCCCTCCGTCGTGTGTGTGTGTGTGTGTGTGTGTGTGTGTGTGTGTGTGTGTGTGTGTGTGTGTGTGTGTGTGTGTGTGTGTGTGTGTGTGTGTGTGTGTGTGTGTGTGTGTGTGTGTGTGTGTGTGTGTGTGCGCGTGCGTGCGGGCGTGTGTATTAGGATTAGCATAGCAACACTATCTTTAACTTCCAGCTTTGTTGGATTCATCTTTCTCTTTCATTGCATTGCCATTATGCAGTATATAACATATTCCTCTTGCTGAGTTAGTGGGTGGAGGAATTCACTATGCAGCCTGTAGCCATGACCTACTAGTCCGGGAGTCATGGGGCTGAACGTGGTTTCGTCGGTAAAAGTTTTTTTCTCAACTGATTCTTGCTGCTGGGGGTCCCCTCTTAAGGATTCAAGAGGGTGCCCGGTGAAATCCCTTGAGCATTTTTTATTATTAACCCCTTAATGCCCAAAACACTAAAAATTCACCCAAAATAGACTTCTATAGTATTTCATGCAAAATACTTGATCTAATTGCTTAAAAGTTGCTTTCTACAGTGTGTATCCATGTAAGTGGATGTGTACAGTGCATTAGATTTAATATTTGTAAACTTTTAAATATTAACCCCTTCCTGCCCAGAACAACTTAATCTTTAAACTGTGATATTGTGAAATAGAACATGCACATCAGATCTGCTTTCTACTAAGTCTAATAGTGGAACTGATCATGTTTCCTTTTGGATGAATGCATATTAACCCTTTGAGACCAACCATCTTTTAGTCATTAACCCTTAAATGCCCAAAACAAAAACGTTTTTTTTATGGCATTTTATGCAAAAATATTGATTTAGTGCATCAAATTTGATTTTTACAGTGTTTATCAATGAACGTGGATGTGTAAAATTTAATTTTTTGATTTCACATTAGAACATTTCATAGATATTAACTCCTTCACACCCGAAGCACCAAAATCCATTAAACATGTTGATTTATGACATCTTATGCACAGTAAATCAATTCAAATGATTCAAATTAGCTGTATAAGAAATGAATAATGTTTATGTGGAAGTGGTCATATACAGCCCATGTTAAGGTCCAATGATACCAACTAACCACATTTTCCTGAGACACCAGAATCAGAGACGGAGACAAGAACCAAGTTTAAAGGAATTTATAAAAGAAAAAGGAAAGAATCCTATCTAAAACTGTCTTGAGCATCCTACAACATAACAGTGACAGGACAATGTGCATGGCAAACCATGTACTCTGCAGCTGCATTTTTTGGAATTGCATGGGTTGTCAGTTTTGCAGCCACATTTAATCATTTGCAAAATGTAGTCTGGGGCAGGTTTGCAACCTTCAGGTAGAGTGGTTGGGCTCAGTGACCTGTTAATTATGTCTTTTTCCCATCCAAATTTCACTGGGTCGCATGCTGGTGGAAGATGCCCGTCAACGGACGCTGCTTGCAGCCTGCGGGCCCAACCAGGCGCGGAGGGACCACGTGCGGAGAGGCCTCGATGGCCTGTCCTCCGCACTCCTCCGCGGCCGACCCCGGCCTAGCGAGACCGAGACGCACTGTCTGACCAAGTTGCCCTGCCACGGACCGCCTGAGGGCCCCCGCTGTCGGCCTCGCCTCGAGCCCCATCACGGGGCTCGGCGAGGAGATCCGTATGCGGCGGGGGCGCAAAGGCGCGCTCCGGAGACTCCGTTTCTCAAACCCTGCTTGCGTCGCGTACTCCGGCGACCGACCAAACAGCTGCGTACCGGGCCACGGGCGTCGATCCCCCGTAACATGCCGTCGACCTGGATAGGGGGCAAAGGAGGAAGTGGTGACCGTCGCAGTGCACGCCGCCGGGAGACTATACCTCCGAGATTCCGCGGCCGGCTCCGGTCAACTCCCCCGTGTCTTGTCTATCCCTATCCCGTTTGATAGGCCGTGTGTTCTTTGTGGCGTACCTATCGTCGGTGTCCTTTCACTCCATGATTTGACGGTAAGGTACAAATGCAGTAAATGATACCTGGGAGAGCTCTAACCCGCGTGCGGTGCGGTGCCACTTTCCTCGGTGCAAACCGGTTATCGTGGACCAGTGCCGGGCGTTGGTTAACTTTTCCTGTGGGCTCTGTTCGTTCAGGGCCCTCTCACGTGCCGGCCGGACCAATCACATGCTAAGCAGACACAAAGAACTGAACATGCCAAGCGAGAACCCGGGACGTGGGAGACAGCAGGTTCGGGGGCGTAAGCACCGGCGTTGGACCGTGGAGGAGGTCAACGAGCTACGAGTTCTTATGAACCGTCCCAGAGATACCTGGTCGTGGAAGTCCGTGGCTAAAGACCTGGGGCGGGGGAGGACGGAGGAGCAGGTGAGGGATAAGGCTTGTAGCCTTGAAAAGGCTGACCGTGCGAGAGGCGGTCGTCCCCCAGTCGTGCTGGATGATGAAACACTTGTCCAAGGGCTGAAATGTCCTGACACAATTCCGTTACAGCCCGGGTTGATGAAACAGGCGCTTCGACGTCTTGTAGAAGACGCGGGTATTGATGGGGTCAGACTGGGGGAAGACTCCGACCTCTTTTTGAAGATTGAAGAGTGTTCGGTGCCATCCATTGAAGCCAAAGCTAACTGGCTAATTAGTAGCCTGGGGTCTCCGCCGAAACAGTTGCGTCGCCAGAGAGAGATAAGTGGAGAAGTGCCTGGCAGAAGGGGCAGTCGCCTGCAAAGGTTTCACCGCCGGGTGTTTCTGAGGCGGCTGTACCACTCTGATAGGAAGCGGTTAGCCAAAACTGTCCTAGACGGGGACAATGTTATCGGGTGTCCGATACCCATGCATGGAATACATCGTTTCTACCAACATGCTTGGGGACTAGAGCGACCGTTTCTTGGACTGGGCCATTTCCGTTCCTTCGGTGGGGCTGACAATACTGTCCTCGGCGATTTGATCTCGGGTGAAGAGGTTCACTCTTGTCTCCAGCGCATGCAGAATGGCAAAGCGGCCGGTCCCGACGGTATCACTCGTTCCGAGTTGCTTCTATGGGACCCTGACGGCTCGCAACTCGCGCACATCTACTCGTCGTGGTTGGTCGCTGGCTATGTCCCCCAGTGCCTGAAGGGGTGCCGTACGACGCTTATCCATAAAAGTGATGACCCCGCCAAGCTAGTCCTACTTGGCAACTGGAGGCCCATTACCATCGCCTCGGTGATTATCGGTCTATTTTCCCGTATCCTCAACGGGCGAATGAGAGCCGTCTGCCCCTTACACCCTCGACAGCGGGGGTTCATTCCCTCGTCTGGCTGTTCGGAGAACTTGATGTTACTCGAGTCAGCGTTAAAGCACAGTGAGGGGCAGGGCAAACCTTTGGGCGTGGTGTTCATCGATTTCCAAAAAGCGTTCGATACGGTCTCGCATCAACACCTCCGGGCGGTGCTGGAGGGGCGGGGTCTCGACCGGCACATGGCGGACGTAATCTTTGCGGGCTACGATGGATGTACGACGAGGGTCAGGTGTGGGGGAGGGACAACACCAGACATTGAAATGAAGGTGGGTGTGAAACAGGGTGACTCCCTGTCTCCCCTACTTTTCAATCTAGCGGTTGATCCATTAATCACCACTTTCGAACGCGAAGGGCGGGGATTCTCCTTCGGGGATGTCTCCGTGGTGGCGATGGTGTTTGCTGACGATCTAGCATTGTTTAGTGACTCAAGGGAAGGCTTGCGGAGAAACTTGAACATTCTGGGGGCTTTCTGGCAACTTACCGGCATGCGGGTTAACGCCGGTAAGTGTCATGGGTTCTTTATCGAAAAGAAGGGCGGCCGGCTCACCTACAATGTTAACACCGATTGGGCCTTTGACGGTGAGCTGTTGCACCTGATCAATCCTGCTGGTTACGAGAAATATCTCGGCCTCAGAGTGAGCCCGCTTGACGTTTTTTCGGCTCCGGCCTGCGAAGCCTCAATCTCCGCGTGGAGTGACAGGATCGGCAGGGCCCCCCTCGATCCCCGAATGAAGTTTGATCTGTTTAACCGCTTTGCCCTACCGAGGGTTCTTTACGCCGCGGATCACTTAGGCACCGCCCCCACACCCTTGAGGGATGTAGACAAGGCTATCCGGGTCAGAGTGAGGGAGTGGTTCCGCTTGCATCAATCGTCTAGCAACGGGATCCTCTACTCAAGCAATTCCGATGGCGGCATCGGCCTCTTGCAGCTCCGCTCGGTTGTCTCTGCAGCCCAGGCCCGCCGAGTCTTCCGACTCGGGTTGTCCAATGACATTATCCGGAAGGTGGCTCGCACGGTTATTGGGGCGGATAAGTTGAGGCAGTGGTGGCTTAGGGCTGGGGGAATATATATATATATATATTTTTTAAATGTTTTTTTCTTTTCTTTTTCCCCCCCAGGGGAATATGTTCTGTAGATATTTTTGTGCAGGATGCTCAAGATGGAAGGCTTGAAAGGGTTAATGTGCATTCATCCAAAAGGAAACAAGTTCCACTATTGTAGAAAGCAGATCTAATGCATTTGATTTGATTTGATTTCTGTGCAATATCACAGTTTAAAGATTATGTTGTTCTGGGCAGGAAGGGGTTAATATAAAAAAAAATGCATAAATATTAAATCTAATGCACTGTACACATCCACTTACATGGATACACACTGTAGAAACCAAATTTAAGCATTTAGATCAAGTATTTTGCATGAAATACCATAGAAGTCTATTTTGGGTGAATCTTTAGTGTTTTGGGCATTAAGGGGTTAATAATAAAAAAATGCTCAAGGGATTTCACTGGGCACCCTCTTGAATCCTTAAGAGGGGACCCCCAGCAGCAAGAATCAGTTGAGAAAAAAACTTTTACCGACGAAACCACGTTCAGCCAAAAATCACCCTTTGGCTCCCGGACTATACTGGAATAAAACGCAGTCAGTCAGAAATCAGTTCAATGCACAGCTTGTGCTGGGTTCAAATGTAGTTCAAGTCTGCATTCACTCTTCACTCAAAAAGGTTACTTTTACTTTCAATTTGTATCCAGTATTGAGACAATGTGGGACAATGACATCATTCAACAACATGTTTTGCGATTCAACCCATTCTATTGTGGAAATGAAAACATAACCTGCACTGTCCTTTTCTAGGCTAAACCTTCAAACAGTGGATTGAGACCAAAATGTGAATCATGCATACAGTATGTCGAAATGGAAATGGCGTTAAAAGCTTTGGGGCATAGCCAAATGTTTTTTTAAATCTCAATGATTGCCAACATTTTCCAAATGTTTCAGATATTTTCACAAATATTTCAAAATAGCAGATCTTACAAGCTCACAATACGTCGATCAGCTATCTTTTTAATGTTTTTGAATAGGGCTTAAGTGGTGAAGGAAAAGGTCAAATTTGGGTCTGTAGCAAGTTGATTGATAAACTTTTTTATTTACAAAAATGCATGTGAACAAATATTTGTACATATCTGTCAAAATGATAAAACACAAAGCTCGAGAGAGAGAGAGAGAGAGAGAGAGAGAGAGAGAGAGAGAGAGAGAGAGAGAGAGAGAGAGAGAGAGAGAGAGAGAGAGAGAGAGAGAGAGAGAGAGAGAGAGAGAGAGAGAGAGAGAGAGAGAGAGAGTATTTCCATTGTGGTCCTTGAGTGTACATGTATGTGTAATCTGAGTGCCATGTGTTGGAAGGGAGGGGTAGCAGACATACAGTGCAGAAATATAAAATCAATACATTCAATGTACTGTACTATGTACTAGACAACTAAAATATCAAAAGAAAACAACATGGGTACTGTATTGGGAGCAGATTGTTTTTTTTTCCTGCTGCATCTTCCAGTGCTCCATAGATTGCATTGTTCTTGCTTAAGGCAACATGGGAGAATGAATGCCTTCACGTTTGATAGATAGATCACGTTTTGAACCCTGTTCTCAATGCAGGGAAAACAAGTTTATACTGATATATGATTGAGAGCAGAGCTTTAGGCAGGGAGATTAACTCGACGTACTGTAAGTCAGTGGAACGGATTCATATGGGGCGTGACAGACACATAAACAGGCGTGCGCGCGGACACACACACACACACACACACATTCACCGCACATGTTAATCTATGACTAGATTAAGACACGCACATGCATACACAAGCACCCTGCCAGTGATGACACAAAAAATACAAAGAATACACAAGCTTGCATACACACACACACACACCGGAAAACGCACGCACGCACACGCACACACACACACACACACACACACACACACACACACACACACACACACACTCCAGGCCAGTGATGGTTAGGCCGTACAGTATGCATCATAAATGCTGGCAGTAAGCTTAATAAACGTGGATCCCAGAAGGCTGCCAGCTCTCGGGTCATTGCCTGACCTGCCCACTGTGGTCTGCATGCCTCAGTCACAATAACACACATAGACGGACAGAGGACGCCCTAGAGAAATCCCTGACACTCTGCACTGTGCTGCCCCGGCAGAGCTGGACTACGCTGGAATGACCTACATTACTCACGCGATGATTCAGTATGTCGCCGCGCGTGGATGTGCAGATGTGATTGTGGCACGTGAGATTATTTTTGCGCGTGTAAGGCGCTTTGTGTGTGGCTGTCGTTTGTGTGTGTTTGAATTTTGTTGTTGGTGCATAGAAAAGGTGGTGTATGTGTGTGCGTGTGTGTGTGTGTGTGTGTGTGTGTGTGTGTGTGTGTGTGTGTGTGTGTGTGTGTGTGTGTGTGTGTGTGTGTGTGTGTCACCCTAGGCATAAAGCTCATATCAATTGAAAAACAAGCTGGAATCAACACTCCTGTCCTCAGCTGAAAAGAATGTGTGGTGGTTTGTTGTAGTGTGTGTGCAACTGTGCATGCATGTGTTGTCTTGATTGTATTTGTGTGTGTCTCTGTGTGTGTGTGTGTGTGTAAGCGTTGCATTGTTTGTTTGTTTTGCTCCAATATGGACTAACTAAATGCCGGCTACATGTTGTCATGTCTCCACTGACACTACATGTTGGTCAGGGCTAAATGTCAAAGCTGACGCACATTCTTGCAAGATCTAAAATGTGGTTTACAGTAACTTGTTTCCTTTTATAATTAAGGTTAGGCACGATAGCATTGTTATGTTGGGTTTGGTGTGGTTACGGTTAGGTTAGGTTAAGTACCTAGGGAGGGTGCATAAATCGCATCCTATCTGAACATGACCCTCCATGTTTGGCCCTCCACCAGTATCGCCACTTGTAAACACATTAACACATTAACCCTGGCGTCCAAAAATGGAAAGCCTGTAGATCAGCCATCACTATTTTGTCATACAACAAATGTACAGTATGGTTGAAGTGGTCACAAGCTGGCCATCAAACCTGATCTTGGTTGAACTGTTTGTCCTTTCATTGTAGTGCTGAAACTAAACCTAGTCTATGATACAGAACTTGCACTTGTTTTAAATCCCTGGCTAGCTGACCAACTGGATAAACAATGAAGGCTCACTCACTTGTGTTTTACAATCTATCCAAAGCCAGCCACAAGATGGGGCATTAAACATTATTGATTTCTAAATAGATCTTTGCCTCAACAGTGGAAGGATGTACTGTAATGTGACTATAACAGAGGACACATGCAGACAATGCAGCTTTCGTTTGAATAGTTTTAAAACTGTATCATCTATTTAACAAAATAAGCGATTAGGGAGCTATAAAACAAAAAGGCCAAAAGGTTATTTATTTTGCTGTTCTACTAAAACTGTTAAATGAGGCAGGTGCATTAAACCCCAGCATCCGTATTCTGGGGAAAACTCTACAAGCTTACAGCACGTCGCAACACGCTTCGCTGTTTTGAGCGAATATATTTAATGTCGAGCGAAAACAGAAAAGTCCCTAGTAATAGAGCCCTGAGGGACTCCACCAATAGATACAAACCATACTGTATCACATCATAGCCACAACTGGAGCAGCAATAAAAAAAAGTGTTAGTTGCTGGGTATAGCCTAAAACGAAACCATACGAAACAAAGTCTTGTCAAACTGATATTGCAAGCAAGGTACAGATGCCTGGAGCGGAGAGACTGTGAGACAATTTCAGATGTGTCAGATGAGAATGAGTCAACATTTATCCCAGAAAGGCATTTATCCCTCACCATTAGCCTGATGGGGAACAGACAGAGAGTCCTACTCAGCATCGACAGACAAAACAACACTGAGACGTCAAAGACCTGAAATAAGAACGTTCAGTTTCTGTCCAATCAGAAGATCACAGATTTTGTTACATGGATTAAAGTATGCGTTTAACCAATCGAACCCTAGCCTCCCTATTCTGGCCAAGTCATATAAGGTGAACATTCGGTAAAAATAGGCAATCATTCGGAAATAGCAGATCTACAAGCTCCGTTGTGAGCTTGTAGATCTGCTATTTCCGAATGATTTCTGCTCATTCCTTTGCCGAAAAGAAGGCGATGTACAAGCTCACAACATCATGAACATGTTGTGAGCTTGTATATTGGCAATTTTTGGCAAAGAAATTAGGTGCACATAAAAAAGGAGGGGTCGTCCAAGGATAGACCACTGGGGGACCCCGGTCAATAAAGTATATACCGGTACCCCAAGTATTTAATGTGAATCAATATATTATATACGATATATTGTATAGTATATACCGTTGATACAAATTGTACAGTCAGTATCCCTGTCTGAGTGCCTGCCTGTCAATCTTGTTTTGATGAGGTTACAATGTTTTCTGATATGGTTAACTTAATCATGTGGTCAGAGCTACAAGGACAACAAGTACAATGGCTTTTAAATGACAGACAAAAATGGGAAATGGTTTTGTCATGATGCCAGTGAAGGGCTGCAGAAAGCCAGAGGAAGAGGGAGCAAACAACTCTGGCAAGAGACAAAGAGATAATGTGACCCACAGAAAGCCAATAAACAACCCACAAAAACCCACCCACTCTGTCCCATGTCGCTGGTGTGTGTGTGTGTGTGTGTGTGTGTGTGTGTGTGTGTGTGTGTGTGTGTGTGTGTGTGTGTGTGTGTGTGTGTGTGTGTGTGTGTGTGTGTGTGTGTGTGTGTGTGTGTGTGTGTGTGAGCGCGTGCGCGTGTGTGTGTGTGCGTGTGTCTGTGTCATCTGCTACAGAGGCTGAGAAATAATTTGATCTGTTTTTCCTAAAACTAAGGCGTTTTTAGAATCAGTCTCAGCCTCAGGTCTAAATGATGTCAGGGACGGCATGGTGGTGCATCTGAGATTATGAATTCACAAAAATGTGAAAAGTATTCACAGAAAATAATTCACAATTTGTGAAAAATATTTCAATATCTGGCTTGTTTCTGTCACTGCTATGGTCTAATTACATTTTAGGTTGCCCAGTTACGTGGGTCCGCCGCGACATCTTCGTCCACGAACTGACATGTTACAAAACAGAGTCATACTGACTCGCATGTCTTTAGAAAGTGACTTGTTAAGGGAACCGGAATTTAGTGACGTTATTGTGGACTCAGCTTGAAAAGGGAATAGAGCTTCTGAGTGTGTAAGCAATTTTTTAACCAAAGCTCTCACCGGCTGCTTTGAATGAGAATGCATAATGCTGATTCAACATGTTTATGTCCGTTATTTGGTCAAGCACCTGAATTTACCGAAAGACAAAATCAACAGATTGAATACTATGATGCGGAGGTGGCAGCAATATTAATCGTTGGTGTGCATGTGTGGTCTGATAAGGATACTTCACAGCAGGCACAGCTTCCAACTGAACCACCCTGCGTGTCTGTGTGTGAGTGTGTGTGTGTGTGTGTGTGTGTGTGTGTGTGTGTGTGTGTGTGTGTGTGTGTGTATGTGTGTATGTGTATGAATGTGTTGGATGCTTTGCATTGATGTCAGCTGTGTATGTGTGTGTGTGTGTGTGTGTGTGTGTGTGTGTGTGTGTGTGTGTGTGTGTGTGTGTGTGTGTGTGTGTGTGTGTGTGTGTGTGTGTGTGTGTGTGTGTGTGTGTGTGTGTGCGCGTGTGCGTGCGGGTTTGTGCGTGCGTGCGTGTGTGTTTGTGCGCGCCTTTGTTTGTAGGTGCACTGTGAAAAACTGTTTTGCAGTGTAAATGTGTATAAATTTAAATAAAGGTGCATGTGTATGTGTATTTGAAGTTCATATCAAAAACTCAGGAGTGAAAGACTCATATTCTTTGGATCCACATTGCGAACAGCAGCAAGCTTCCATTATTCACAGCAGCTTACCAAAACCTGCCCACGGGTCCAATTTCCAGAAGGCACAATTGCTGAGCTTCATGCTTCACTTATCATCAACTACACACCTCTCCAACTCAGTTCATTTGTCTTTTGTCTCACAAGACATCTGTTTTCTCCTCCTGAATGTTATTCACCACTGCCTCTGAATCTTCATTCAAAAGCAGGGGCGTTTCACTACAAGGGTGCATGAGCATTCATCGTAAAACCCATCACAACCATCTTTTATCTATCATAATCTTCCTGCTTTGACCCTGAAGGCGTAGAATCTACAGTATGCAGAATATTCAAATAGTGAAATGTGTGCGTCCATGCTTGTTTGGCGATGTTTGGACACATGGCCATTTGTATACCTCCGACCAAACCATACCTCCAATTTCTGTGAGGGCCTTCCCCTAGCCCACCCTGCGCTGCGGAGCAAAGTATATCCTTATGGGTGGCTCCCTGCCGTGCTCGTGTGTGGAACTTGGCGTTGTAAACGGTGGGCGTTTTGTGAGTATTTAGCAAAGGGGGTGGTCGGCAGGTAACATGTTTTCCCTCTCACGTTCCCCCAAATTCTACAGCTGACAAAGTAGATTCATAAAAATACTAAAGCATGGTTAATAATAATGATATCTAACTACAGCATCAGCCCTTCTCTCTGCAATCAATTCCCTGTCTCCTTTCAGTCACGATAAAAGGAATTAATATAATCTGTACCATAAACAATGTGTCCCAGAGGCTCCACAGACTTAACATAATGTCCTTGCTCCCCAATTTGTTTGTTCAGATGGTTTATGACATTTAAAGAAAGCAGCAATGTCATCAAAACAAACACTGACAAAAAGTAAATAGTTAATTAATAGGTGTGAGCAGAGCTGACAGGAAAGGAAATGCTTCCAACTGGACCAAGTAAGGGGCAAAACAACAGGGTAAACACTGTTAAAAAGGGGGGGGGGGTTCCAAAGAGAAAGACTGCCTTTAAATAATATTAACGCATCATAAAGATACAAAAATAAACAGCTCCAGAAAAGTGGAGCACGACAAGGGGAAGACCAAGACCTGAACTAATATCTCAGCGACGATTCTATGAAGTGTCCCGTTTTAAAGGGAATGCTGGGTGTCCACCACAGGTTCACTGGACTAATTAGTCTGGGTTCCACTACAAATGACTACCCTTTTTGCTGGACTACCTCAAAAGACTCCAGCTCATTCAAAATGCTTTAGCCAGAAGAATCCCTGGGATAAGAAAAGCCGAACACATAACTTCAATTACTTCATTGGCCTCCTGTAAGCTACATAATTGATTTCACGGCAGTACAGCTCCTAAATACTTATTTGACCTGTTGACTACCTAGAAGTTTCAGATACTCAGGTACTGCTCTCCTAACTAGGACTACATAGTCTTAGAGTAACATGTAAATATGCTGAAGATGCATTTAGTACTATGGTCCTACACTATGGAACACACTTGCTGATGACCAGATCTGCAACAACTGTATTATCTTTGAAAAGCAGGTTTAAGATATTGTTTTCCCAGGCCTTCGGTTAGTTAAATTGTGCGTGCACGCGGCATTACTGAGCAGCACTTTGGACATCATGTCCAGAGCGCCCGCATTGCGTTTATTGATGCCCGCAACGTTTTGAACCTATTAATCATTGCTGTGCTCAAACGTCCTGTCATCTGTTATTAGCACAAATAGCTTTAGCTGAAACAACATAAACATGGACTTCTCATGGTTATGTAACGAACGATTCAACGCCGGTTCCTAAATTACCGTGTTGTCAGACCCAATCAGGAGGATCAAATGACCGGCGCTCCTCTGCAAAAGTTGAGCTATTGTTTGCTTGAAGCGCCCAGGGCACTCGGCCAAAAACGCTGGGAGACGAGAGCGGCGACAGCACTGAAGCGCGATGCTCGGGCGCTGGGAAGAGGAGCGCACCATAGAAATGCATGGCAGACAGGCGCTGCCAGCTCAGAAAAAAAGGTTTTCTGTGGGCATAACCTCTAAATGCTTTATGCATAGGTGCTGCCACTTTGATTGTGTATAATGTTGCATAATTCTCTGGCAGGGGAGAGGGAGACTAAATGTGAAATACATCAAGTCTACCTGGTATGAAATGTGCTACACAAATACAATTGACTAGCTTGAATTGAGTACAGGCACAGGGACAAACCTAACCTAAGTTTAGGCCCTGTTTGCGGGGGGTTTCCGAGGTTAATCAAACTAATCTATTTAATTTATAATAACTAATTATCGATAATAGAATAAAATAATAGATCCCTATTTTGGGCATGTCATTAGATGAAAACTTTCTACAATCTACAAGCTCACCTCTTTTAAGGTTGTAGATTGTCTATTTTCACTATTTTTCCGTGCCACTGATGTGTGACAAAGAATAAAATAACGCTTAAAAAAACTGCGCTTCTCGAATATTTAATTAATCTAAAAAGTAATCAATAAAAGGATCGCTTAGAAACGTATCAATAGTTGCGGCCCTCATATCATAGTCATGATTAGTGGGGTTTCCACTATAGGGCCACCCAAGCCTCCTCATATTTACGATACTCGGTTTGCTCCAAAGCATTTTTTTTACTGCCAGCAGACAAGACTTACCAGCTGGACTATACTATAGTTTCATATAAACAAATAACTTCTTCAGATCATGTGCTATAAAAACATTTTTACCTAGGTTGCTGGCCCTGGCAAGCCTCGTTTGGCCAAACAGTGTAAAAGTAGCAATTTTGACTACTTCCTGGCTTGCTATCAGAGAATGCCAGGTCTGTGTGTGATCCTTTCTTCAATGTTTCCCTTTCTTTTTTCATTTATTGCCTGGCTGTTTTAACTGTTCTTGTAAAAGTGGTATTACAACCGTCCCAGGGAGCCAGTCATGCACCTTGGGTGGATTAAAAAGCTGTTTTGTTTTATGTTGGAGGGAATAAATAGCAGTGTAAAGTGCCTATTTGGGCTGCATGTGCATACATACGTATCGGTATAAATACATACACATGGGCACATGCTTTTATCAACACATACCTGTACACGCACACACGCACACACGCACGCACGCACGCACACACGCACGCACACACGCACACGCACACACACGCACACACACACACGCACGCACGCACACGCGCACACACACGCTAAGAAGTAAATTACCCGTACAAAGAGGGGAGAACACACACATACACCATGCACACGCATAAACATGATCAGCTCAAATGTAAAACCAGGCAACCATTTAAAGAAACATGCAATGCCTCTTAAGCACCCTGCTGTAAATTTGAATTGGTCTGAAATATCGTTAAATTATTTGAAAGGGGAGGAGGTACTGATAAACAAATTCCTTCTGCATCTGTACTTATTTGGAGAAAGAAATTTTGCTCAGACGAGGTTAAGTTGTGACATAGCAAAGAATCAGCTATGTTTATCTGCTACTTTTATCATTCTTATTATCTTTGACCCTTTACATTCAACATTCCAAAAAGAGCACGTCTCCTCCGAATTGAGATAAAAGCGAGTAAGCACTTTACTAGACGGAACAATAGATTACTACTCACTGTACTCAGGGGCGTCATTTGGGGTCCCATGTCTCAATTGCCCCCGCCCTTAAATCTTAATTATTTTATTGGTAGGTGTGGCGTGCCACGTCAGCAATCCATCGCCCAGGGGTCAAGCTCATTGTAACGGGGACAGACTACCGCGTTCTCGGCTGATACCAACAATAAGCCTCGCCGACCTACTTACTTTTATGCATATCTGCAACCATACGTTCATTAGCCACTTTCAAACTGCCGTCGCTATTTTGGGCATTTTGTTATAGGTGAATATTTTCAAAAACCTTAAAAATGTTTCTTTCTTCAAAAATCCTGCACGTCTTTTTTTAATGAAATTACGCATTTGTTGCTACTTTACATTTACTACAAAATCGGTTCTGAATTCATGGTAGGCCAAAATGGACTTGCTTCGAGGGTAAAGTACCTGCCCACCACCGTGGAGTGTAGGGGTTTGAATCCTCCACGGTGAATCCAGCTTGCCGAGTGTCTATACGAACACAATTGGCCATGTTTGGGGGTTGGGAAGCCGGGGCGGGGAGGGCGATCTTTGTCAATGCACGTACTCCTACGTGCTGGCCACGGCACCTGTCAGTGGGGAATGTTGAACGGGAGGAGTAGGCGCTACGTCCCTCCCGGTAGGGGCTCCTCATTGTCAGGGGAGCCAGTAGGGTACAACATCAGTAGCAAGCAGTGGGAGGAATTGATTGGCATAATGACTAAATTGGGAGAAAAAGGGCCCACTCTAAATTGACCCATTAAAACCGGGAACGCATCTGTGTAACCACTTTAACCATTATTTTATACTTTTGCTATTCAAAAATAGCAGATATAGAAGTGCCGCGCTATGAGCTTGTAGATCTACTATTTTTGAAAAATCGTGAACATTTATGCAAATCTTGTCCCTGGAACAACATATTTTGAGATGGGGGTCCACGGCCCAAATACATATAATTGTGGAGGTCCTTGACATTAAAAAGTTTGAGAACCACTGATATAACAACATACGTTTTTCAGAAAACTGTTATAGGATTTAGAAGACATTTGTAGAACATAACAAGGCAGTGCGTGGAATGAACAATTATATGTGCGATGGTGTCACCCCCTCCACCACCACCTCTCTCACTCTCTCTGTCAGGCCACCTGGTAGCTAGAGTCTCTGGGATATCAAGTGTTGCTGCTCGGTAATGTCTGGGAGACCCCAGGTCTGCTGTGCTTCTCTATAACATTTCCCCCGTGTCAAACTCAAGACACTTCCCCCGCCCCAATTTTTTTCCCCCTTTCTCCATCTCTCTTTGTCTCTCTCTCCCTCTCTATCTCTATATCCGTGTAAGAGGAGCGATCGACCCAGTAACGGGCCTCGCCAACCAGCCAGCCAACCCCGGTGCAGTTGGAACCAGATCATTCCGGTTCTCTGTGGTCAGTCAGTGAGGGGGAGAGAGAAAGCGAGAGAAAGGGAGAGAGATACAGGCGGGTGGCTCAACTTTATCACAGCTCTCACTCTCTCACACGCGCGCACGTGCACACACACACACACACACACACACACACACACACACACACACACACACACACACACACACACACACACACACACACACACACACACACACACACACACACACACACACACACACACACACACACACACACACACACACACACGCTCCTGGGAGGGGAATGGAGGGATGAGGGCCAGTCAAAGGGGTTTCAGAGAGTTGGGTATCACAGACAGGAGGTGTCTTGAGCTTGTGTTTCTTGGGTCTCTCTCTTCACTCTCTCCCACCGTGTGAAATGACAACAGGGTATGTTGACAGACATTGTGTCAATATGACGGAAGAAGCAGGCAAAGATACAGAGAGATAAGAGGAATACTAGAGAGACGGTGCTCAAAATGAGTCTTTCTATAGTGTTACAGTTTGGAGCTCCAGTGTACCTTCAAAACTGGGTTCCCTCGCTTACAATTAAAACATTTTTTACCATTCAGCTTTCGATTTGATGCAGAAAATAAAGTCTGTTTTTAACATAAGTCTTGAGAGCTTCACATTACATTATGGATGTTAATATCTCAACCGTAAATTTTGAAGCCATTACGTTGTTTTTGTTGTTGTTGTTTACTTATATTATGTAATTGTGCGTGTGGTTAAACATTTCAGCCAGAACCCATTGCAACAATTACATTGGGAGTCTGCGGTACAGAACTAGAGACAGACCAATGGCATATTTTTGGCATTCTTATAATAGAGTCTGATTACCGGGAAATCTTGTCAACTAGACTAGAGTTTGGGCCGCTACGCAGCCCTCACACCTACGTTATGCCGATCCGATGCCGATCCGATGGTTATGTATGAGTTATGGTGACGTGCCTATATGTGAATCAGGTTTGTTTATGGTTATGTCTGAGTCAGAGTGACGTCAAGAGTTCCGCCGGCCGGCCAGTCCTCCCTTAAGCCAATTTGAATATAGAATACGTGCAAAATGTTCTAATCAATTTGAAAAAACTTGATTTGAGAACAGTTTCTGTTTGAGAACATTTGACTTATACACAAATAAATGTATAGAAATAAACTTTTATCTTTAATAACTTTTTATTTAACCACTATACATACCACTAACCATTATAAGCCCTATTCAAAAATCTTCAAAAGTAGCAGCTCTACAAGCTCACAAGGGAAGGTGATGCATTCTGAGCATGTAGATCTGCTGCTTTTTAATTTTTTATCCTATGACCTACTCAAAATAGTAATGCCAGGTTTAAAGTGGATACAAAACGGGACACATCGGCTGCATGATTGCCGATACCGAATACCGATGCCATCAAAAAAGTCAGATAATGGCCAATTTATCGGCCAAACCGATATATCGGTGGGGCTCTATATACTGTAGAACCCATGTATGGTGGAGGTATCTTCCAGCTTGGACTAAATAATGATGTCATCCCTTCAGGATCCATACAAAGTAGGCGTGGAGAGAAGGACAAAAACAAAGACAAGAAAGCGGTAAGAAGTGGAAACGTGTGTGTTGGGGGGGTGGCTGTCAGTGGTGCAGTGAGGTCATGTCCTTGCTTGTGTAACTGTCACCTCTCCATGCTGTATGCTCTGGGGCAGAATCGATTGGATTTAGGTTTCCCTGCTGTTACGACACCAACAGATGGTCTTGCAGGGAAAGATCCAGAGTGTTACTCTATAAATACCATGGGGAACAATGGTTGACTTTGTGTGTGTCTGTGTACACGCATGCATGTGTGCGTGTGTGAGGACAGTTGGCCGCTACGGGTGGGTGCCCTGTTTTTATCATTACCACATAGTTTTTCTTGAGAGCCAATATTGATTTTTCTTTCTGGATTTCCCTTTTTGTTTGATTTTGTTTCTTACACCCAGGGAAATGTCCAATTGTTTGCCTTTCCAGGTAAACATATTTTCTCTCAGCGAGATATCAAAATGAGGTCACATTGAGTGAAATGTAACTGGATCATGATGCTGTGGAAACCTGTGGATCTCTCAGACCCTGTCTAACCATAAACACGTAAGAGAAGCTATGAATGTTCAAGATTGCCATGAAGATATCGTACCGTATCGTAAATTCACATGTTCATCTTAGTGTTGCGCAGAATCGCAGAGACCTTTCAGATCTAATCTCAAGCATAACAGTCTAGATTACCTGGTGCTAAGCATTTTACTTTGTTCCATTAAAGTGACAAAAATATTGTGTTTGTTTAGCCCAAAGTGTCAAACATGAGCTTTAAATTTTAGCTAGCTCTCTGTTCTAATACTCCCTACCATCCTCCAAGTGACTGACACAAAGATGTCAGCCACACCAAAGTAGCTTCTAAAACCTTTCAGTCCTTAAAGCAGTCAATATGGCCAAAAAAACGGGTCCTGGAGCAAGTTTAACCCATACTATACTCTACCAGCTAATGTACCCAAAACATATAAACACGCCATGTGACAAGCCCCATTAGCAAACCTCTCTCTGTCAGTCAGGACTGCAGTCACTCCCTATCATCCGCCGCAGTCTGAAAGCCCCACCTCTTCAGGCTCCACCACCTCATTTACAGTCAACCTCAATCCTCCAGTAATATACTATACAACCCCTAATGGCCCTCGACTCCGTCTGGCACTATTATCTTTGTGTCTTCACTTCTTGCTTGTGGGCTACTTAACCCATTCAAAGCATCATGTGGAAAGCATCTGTGTCATTTTAGATTTTAGCAATTTTAGCTGTCAGGCAGAAACCTTGCATCTTCATGTTTCAACTTTTAATGCCCTACTTCATCATACAAGAGTGTCGCACAAAAGTAGTGAAAATAGCTTGTAGATCGTCTATTTTCACTATTTTAAAATGTTTTAAAAATGATAATAAAGGTTTTCACACGACAACAACAATATACTTACGTTTTTCAGAAAACTGTTAGGGTTTATAAAGGCATTTTTAAAATCGGCCTCTAAATGGGAATAATGCTAGGTATGTTATTTACACAGATGCTACTGTAGGTATGCTCTTAGCCAGATAGTTATTATACGTAGATGCTCAGTATGTTATGCTTGGTATGTTCTAAGATGCTTACTAGGTTCTTCGATAGATGATAGTTATGTTTTTACATAAATGCTTACTATGTTCTTTGCTAGATGCTGGGTAGATACTAGGTATGTTCTTGGATGCCAGCAATGTTCTTAGCTATTGTAGATGCTAGGTATGTTCAACAATCAATAGTATACTAGATATGATAGATGCTAGATTAGATACTAGGTATGTTCTTAGATACTACTGTAGATGATATATATATATGTTCCTAGATAGATGCTAGGTATGTTTTAGATACTGTAGATGTTAGGTATGTTCCTAGATAGAAACATTCTTTAACCATTTACAAACATTTGACCATTTACCCCGTTGTTCATGTTCATGAGTCTCTTACTCTGACCTCACACTTAAAAAGCAAGTCGTTCTGGATGATATTGTCGACCTGCTACTGTAACAAAAACCCAGAAGAGGACTCACCCTGTCCGTTAGAATAGTAGATCCACTTCTCCTTGATCTGCGTGGGCGGCCCCGACGGCTTCTTCTGTATAGCCTTCTCCACGATGCTACTGGGGTCCTGCCGAGGACCCTTCTTCAACACCCGGGAGCTGCGCTTCACGCTGCACACCACGATCACCACCAGCACCAGCAGCAGGAACAGCACGATCATCCAGGGGAGGTGCTCGTTGATGTCAAAGTGCCGCTGGGCGCTCGGCCGCGGGGACCCCCTGCGGGTGGGCCTGTAGTAGTCTCTGGAGACACCGCTGCCTCCTGCTCCACCCGCGCTCCCCTGGGCCCCTCCGACGCCTCGACCGATGCCGAACCCGGACCCTGCGGCCACACTGTCCTCCGCCCCCTCCATGGCCCTCTTGTTGGGGGTGTCGGGGTTCGGGTGGGTGCGGTGGTGTTGTTTACGGGCTGGGGAGGGTGGAGTCCGTGCGGGGGATTCCTGCTCGTTCGAGTCGTCCTGCAGGGCCTCTGGAGGCGAAGGCGTGGCAGACCAGCTCATGACCAGACCCTCTGCATGGTGGGCCTCGCCAGGAGGGATGGCAGCCTCCTCTTCTCCCGTTGGTGTTGCTGTGGGGGACCAGCCATCAAGTAACTGTTGGTTGTTGGTCTCTGAGAGAGAGAAAGTAAAAACAAATAGAAATAATAGAGAAAAGAAGAGAAAAAAAGAAAGAAAAAAGTCAGAGAAAACAGAGAGAGGAGGAGAACAGATGTTTCGTCACTTCAGAGACAGAATTCGGACACTTTCACACCACAAACAGAATGGGAGCCCTTCCTCTCCTTCCCCACCCCCCTTTCCCTCTCCTCTACATCTCCCTTCTTCTACTCTCCGTCTCCGTCTCTCCCTCACTCAATCTCAATCGCCATGCCCAGGCCTTTTGCTGAAAACATACAAATAAGGGAGAAAACATCCGGGACGGGATTTGTTGTTGTTATTCTTTGTTTTAGTCCATGGAAAAGAACCGGAACAGTAGATCGATTTTCCACTCTCATTAGACTCTTATCGATTGCAATACAACAGCATATAGTTCCCAACTGCTGAACTCAATATGCCTCTAGAACTGCTAATGGGATCAGTGTTGTATAATAGCATTATACTGCACTGTGAACATTTGCAGGATTGTCCCTTGGATGAGTGGTAATCTGTGTCATCCTCTTATTAACAGGTACAGAGGCACAACATCTGGTAATCTCACAAAGTGAGGTTGTTGTTTTAACAGGCAAAAAGTTTAATCCAGTCCAGTCAAATTTGTGAATTAAATGAAAAATTATGTATTGAAAATAATTGAGTAGAATCTAATTTAATAAAGAAAAATAAATACATAAAAAAAAGAATCAGAATCAAATCGAATTAGAAGTATCCATGACCGATCGATTTCTTTCTTACGTGATACACCTGTTCACTAAACGTTTGATTAGCTCTGTAATTACACACACACACACACACACACACACACACACACACAGTTCTCCTTACTCCATCCTCTCCCCCTTTTCAACCTCTGTCACACTTGTTTTGTAACCTTAGGACCCTTTTGTCTTTCCGCCCCACCCTCATCATTGACGGTAACAGAGACCTGAAGGACAAGAACACTCATGATGTAATAGTGCCCTCCCCCCTCAAACAAACAGCCATGTCAGTTTAAAGGGGGGGGGGGGGGGGGGGGGGGGGGGTCAGGTTACGACTGGTTCCATGACTAATAACTGACTCACCGACTGACTGACTGACTGACTGACTAGGGGGCAGCAGGGGGTACAGAGGGAGAGAGGCACTGGAAATGTGATGAGAGAGAGGGGGGGGCACTATTGTTGTTTTCTAGAACAGACTAGAAAACAACAGAGTGGGACTTTGTCTTCTGATATTATTTAACCACCCGTAAGCCCTATTTTATACTTTCTAGATACTTTTCTAAACTAGAGTTCTCAACGGGCCTGAAAATTAAGGCCTGGCCCTAACTAGGCCGGCCCGAACAATTACCATAATTTTAAAGCCTGAAAACCCGAAAAACCCGAACAAGTGTCATTATGTGCTTAATGTCCTTAAAGTCACGCATCAAACAAGCTTTGAACTGAGCAGATTGGACCTTCCGTTCCAGAGATAATGGCCAAAACAACTTAAAAACGTCAACTTTCGCAGTTTCTTTCTCTTATAACATAGGCAAGGAAGGTCGGACGGCAACGAAATAGAAACCTGAGTAAAGTTCACTTTGAGCTGCATCCAACGCATCCACTGCCATTTCTGTCAGCCTTACCGTTCAGCCGCTAGGGGCAGTTGAAATTAGCCCGACTAATTAGCATATATTT
The DNA here is from genome assembly GCF_963454915.1 of Gymnoscopelus microlampas. NCBI lineage: Eukaryota > Metazoa > Chordata > Actinopteri > Myctophiformes > Myctophidae > Gymnoscopelus > Gymnoscopelus microlampas. The sequence continues at coordinate 17,661,607 of NC_139953.1, forward strand.
TCGGCCCGGCCCGGCCTGAAAACGTTGGGTCGGGTCCCGGGCAGAATTTGAGAACTCTAGTATAAACCTCCTTTACATTGTCCTCTCATGCCTACATATCAAGCCCTTAAACATAAAGTCCTGTACCTTGTACACTGGCTGAGGGAAAGTCAACATGTTATTTATATTACATGCTACAAATCATTCTGCCCTGTGTCCACAGGCCTAGTCTTTTTAACTAGTCGATATGTTAAAGGTTTTTGATGGATTTTGTTGCTAAGCAAGCACTGCAGCTATTGTGAACCCACTTCAAGCACGTCACTTGGCTAAAAGTTACGTATGTAAACCAAAACTTATCACAATGTTAGTGCTCTGTAAATATCGTAAACGCCCCTGAAAGTATTTTTGTATCATAGCCTACCCTACAGTACAAAGTCATGTACTTATGATAATGAACATTAATATTCTCACTATGTATTCACCATGGACTAGTATGTGTACATTGTGTGCCCAACTTAGTCACAGGCTTACGCAAGCTGTTATTGTGTGGTCACAGTAACGGACTCAGTTCCCAGAATGGACACATTTTTCTTTGTGACAACTCCAAAAAAGAAGGACATCCGTTGGCTTGGAGACCAATGGGTGGCATCTCCCTGACTAAGGAATGTCACTATACACACCAGAGTTTGTGTCATCTCTCTGTGGCTTTTTTTCTTTCAGTACTGTGTGTGTGTGTGTGTGTGTGTGTGTGTGTGTGTGTGTGTGTGTGTGTGTGTGTGTGTGTGTGTGTGTGTGTGTGTGTGTGTGTGTGTGTGTGTGTGTGTGTGTGTGTCGTGTGTGTGTGTGTGTGTGTGTGTGTGTGTGTGTGTGTGTGTGTGTGTGTGTGTGTGCGTGCGTGCAATGCATGCACATGCATTAGTGTGTAGTACACAGTCTAAAAGTCAGCATGGAGGGCATGTTTGTGTTTGGGCCTACCACTGTATGTGTGTGTGTGTGCGTGCACGGAGGGATGTGTAAATACATGCAAACACACACTGATCCTTCAAAACAGGAAGGTAATTAGTCTTGTGTTTTCAGGCGTGACATGTCTTAGCACGTTGCTGTCGGGCCGAAACCTTGTATCTCTCCATATTTTATTTTTGTAATGTTTTTTTACGTAAATTAACGCTCTACTTCATCATACTACAGTGTCACACAAAAGTAGCAAAGATAGCTGATCTACAAGCTCACAACGCAATGCTTTGTGCGCTTGTAGTTCAGCTATTTTTGCAAATGTTTTAAAGTTTTTAAAGTGAGAGAGGTTTAATCTGTCTGTGTGGATGTTATAAATATTCTAACCAATGAAGTATTAACAAGAACGTGTGACTAAATAATAACTACTTTGGATCCATTGGAACATAGGTTTTTTGTTTTGTTTTGTTTTTCCTGAGGTTTTGGACATACAAGGTTTCCACTGACAGAGACGAAGTGCAGTGATGGAACCAGCATAATCTGGTCACGAAGACCAAACATGTCACATCACATCACAGACGTTCGGTCATCAATCTGCCATGTCCAAATAAGGGTGAGATCATGGTTACCAGAACGGGTTATTCTGGATAAAAACCTGATCCTTAAACACTCCCCATACAGCAATAATAACAGTACAATTTCCCCACCATGCATACCTGCAGAGGTGGAAAAAGTACTGACATTCTTTTACTTAAGTAAAAATATCAATATGGCAATGTAGAAATACTTTAAGTACCAAAAGTAAAAGTACTCATTATGCAGAATGTCCCCATTTCACAAGTTTTCAAATGTATACAAATCTTTTGAAAATAGTAGATCTACAAGCTCACAATGCTTTGCATTGCGACGCATTGTGAGCTTGTAGATCGGCTATTTTCAAATGGCCGAAATGAATACAGGGCTGAAGTTGGTAGTGTATGTTTTGTAATAATAATAAAAAATAATTAACTAGTAACGAGAGTTACTAAAGAAAATTGGAATTACTGAGTAAAAACAAAACCGCCGTAGCGAACCGCCGAAAAACAAATCACCATTACACCACTGACAATAACAGTACAATTTCCCCACCATGCATACCTGAATATTTCCACACCTTTTTTCAAGCCAAGTGCTCTGTTGCTAATGGTGGCTGAGTGCTAAAATGTGCGATTTAGCTGTGAAATATGAATGTGAAACATGTGAGACTGTTCCACCAGAAATAATAAGACTAAGAAGTTTCCGCTGTATAGAATGGTCTCTGGTGCATGTGGTTAAATACAACAATTCAATGCGGCCCAAGGGACAGGAGCCTATCTTGATGTACACCCCCTGGATGATGCTAGAATGTTGCAGGGGCATAGCCCCAATCCAACCCCTTGTTGCTGAGTGCCAAGCAGGGAGGCAATGGGTCCCAATCTCAGGGCGGACACTGAGCTGGTTTAATATATGAAAATAATATATTATTATAATATTAGTGGGCATGTAAATGCATCGTCCTCCAGCAAACCAAAAGCATCAACCCGCTGGTTATTCTCATTTTCTACTGCTATGACGTAAACTAAGCACCAGTCATTTAACAACGCATAGCCAGCCAGACCTCTGTCTCTTCTTGTACGCCTGACGAGACAGAGGTCTGGAGACGTGCGATTACCAGTCATTCAACGTTTTGGCAGGATGGGAGGCAGATTTCACGAGGAAACAGAGTTTAAGTTGGGAGTGGTCTTACCTTTATGTGCTGATGATGATGATGATGAGGGCGTTGACGAAGAGGACAGGGGTTCCTGTACAAAGGCAGAGGCAGGCCGCATGGGGCCTGGCGGAGTGGTGTTGGGAGAGGAAGAGGAAGATGAAGAAGGGCTCGTAGAAAGGGGGCCGCAGGTGTTATCGGTCTCCCGAGTGCCTGGCGTGAGCACCGCTAACAACTGGGCCCGGCAGTCCGTGTGCGCCCGGCACCTCAGCGTTCTAGATGCCATGTCTGAGTAAGTCCCCTTGGCGCAGGGCTTGCAACGCACGTCTTCCGTGGCGCTCCCGCGGCGCTTGACGCCGGTGCCGGGCGTGCACAGCGAGTGCGGCCTGCACTGAGCCCCACTATCGCTGCCGTTCTGCCCTGAAGCGGCCACAAAGAAGTTCTCCGGGGGGCAGGCACAGACACGGTCCTGCGTGGGTGTGCACAGCACCTTCTCCACGAAATCCACAGGGCATGGGAGCCTGCAGCGGTGGCAGTGCTGCACGCCGTTCTCGCCCCGAGTGAAGGAGCCCTGAGGACAGGGACTGCACTCCCGCACAGCGGTCGTGGAGCAGTGGGAGGACACGTAGGTGCCCGCCGGACACTTGTCACAGACCAGCGGGGTGCCCGTATCGGGGTCTGCATGCTGGTAGTGGCGCGGGGAGAGGAGGGGCTGGTCGGCCAGGCTGCTGATGCTCAACGCCTTGACAACCCAGCTGTCGGTGATCACCATGCACAGCAGCTAAGAGAGGGAGAGAGAGAGACAAGATGAGAGAGGTAGTACCGGTGGAAGAGAGAGAGAGAGAGAGAGGATGGGAGAAACATAAGATGAGAGAGGCAGAAACATCAGAAGAGAGAGAATGAGAGCATAAGAGAAGAGAGAGAGAATGAGAGGGAGACAAAGAGACAGTTTAAGCCAAATACTGGCAATATTTGCAAAAGTATTATTTATTGAGTATGAATTGCTTAACCCCAGACCTTAATAAAACTGATATTTATCAGTATCACTGGGTGAGCTGATATGAAGTGACAATAGTAATACATAAGTAGAGTAGAGCACAACTAAAAGCTACAAGAAAAAACACTGGTGACTCAATCCATTTGGCTGGAGTCATTTCACATATTCACTATGAGTCATCCTATCCCTTAGGAAAGTCGGTTGACCATTAAGTGCTGCCCACCGTCTACGACTACTGTAATGACAAATGCACATTACTGTAGCTACCTTTGAAGTACTCTTTGTTGCTAAGCGACGGCTAGCAATCCATTAGAGTGACAACTGGTTCTGGCTTTTTCCCTTTATGCCCTTCTCTCTCTTCTCTGGGAGGCCACCAACAGGTTTTAAGGGAATCATTCTTATGACTAATGATATACAAACACCCCTCCACCCCCCACCCACAAACACACAAACACACACACAAACACACACACACACACACACACACACACACACACACACACGTCAGGACAACTGTATCTTAATAGCATGTGATATTTTTCAGAGCCGTCACTGAGCGAGTGAGTATTCTGTGAAATCCTTGGGTTTCGCCAGTAACCATGACATTTTCATGTAAACATGACATTTTCATGTTTAAACATTTGCATATTTATTTATGATCATTCACAAGGGCCTTTCATGTTGTGAATGAAAGTCCCATTAACCCCCATCGCATGAAAGCCGTTGGAAAAGCCACTGTTGCTTTAGTGTTTAAGTAGCGTGCCAACAATAATATTCCCATTGCATCCCACCCTGTAGCTGTGTGACAAAATGACTGAATGCGGCACGTCGCCGAGCCATGGGTCGTCCTCCGTGAGCTCATGAGAACACTCTTGGTGAAGGGAGTACAGCCCGGCCGATGTATGACTTTTTATCTGCAATTATGTGTCCGATCATGTGTACGGATTTGTAACCACTTAGTTTCAACCTGGCGTCCCTGTTTTGGCCTTGTCATTATAGGTGAACATTCTCGACGTTTTTTCACACTACATGACATCATACACACCTCATCCTAAGGACCGCAATAGAAACAAGCTGTAAGCTTTTTTGCGTTATCGTTTTGATTACGGTGGGTCAGATGATGTACAGTATACTATGTTACATGTGGCATGTTTTTATTTCATGATCAATAAAGATATCGCTCAATCAAAAGGTTTTAAAAACATTACATCTACAAGCTCACAATGCATCACAACTAGATGCCTTTTGAGTTTGTAAATTGTAAATTTGCACTTTTTTTATATTTTTGTTCAAATAATATAAAGTTCACTTTATGTGTATTTTATATGTACTAGTTTGCTTAGTAGTTAAATGTTCTGAAATAGAAACTTTACTAAAAGTCTTTCTAATTGATGCGAAAATGTTGAACTTCTCGACAAAACATCAGTCCAAACATTGGCCCAGTACTCTCTAGAATCGGGATTGGCATCGGACACGAAAATCTGGCATCGCTTGGGCTTTAGAGAGGAGATAAGATGGGGAGATGAAGAGAAAGACAGAAGAAAAAAAAACAGGAAACAGACATGACGTGCACGCTCGCTCGCGCGTGCATGCGGGCGGGCGTGCGGGTCTGTGTGTGTGGTCCTGGTCCACATATGTGCACGTGTCCGTATGTGAGAACTGTGCATCCACATGCTGAATGTGAATGAAGATTAGGAGCTTTCCCACCAGACCCATAAACACAAGGCCAGGGGTGGATCGGGAGGGGGGGGGGGGGGGGGGGGCAGGGGGCTGTTGACGGACAGAACAAACAGGATTTGGTGGTTCTGAAGTGGTGCACTGAGGGGAGAATTCTGCTGACGGTGCACGTGAATGTGAATTCTTTCTGATGGGATGCATACACGCACGCACACACTCACGTGTGCACGAGCACGTGCAGTGGAGTGAGTACAATTGTACTGTTATCCATGTTAACTCAGGCGTCCCTATTTTGGGCAATATTTAAAAAAAGAATCAAAATTGCAGTGGTGGAAATAAATTCATAAATCTGCAAAGTAACTAGTAACTAAAGTTTTCAAATAATTGTAGTGGAGTAAAAGTACAATATTTGGACCCGAGATGTAGTGGAGTAGAAGTAAAAGCATTGGAAATTGAAAATACTCAAGTAAAGTACAAATACCTCAAAATTCTACTTAAGTACAGTACTTGAGTAAATGTACTTAGTTAGTTTACACCACTGCAAAATTGAAAAAAAAGATTGGCTATTTTAGATATCTGTCGTACGACAAAGTATGTACAGTAGGGCTTACAGTAAGTGGTTAATTATGGGGTGGAAGTGCTTAATGGGGGACAATCCCACCCGTTCAACTCTTTCCATTCATTCCCAGAGGCATGACAGAGTACGTCTTCAACACCATGCTCATTACTGATGTCAATGCACCCATTCACCATGAGGAGCCAATGAGAAGAGGGAATGCATGCTCACGCTGCCACTAACAGGGAACCTGCTGTGTGTTACCGCATAATAGATGACCCTGCTAGTCCTCCTCTGAGACTGAAACTATCCATTATCTGCTTAGCGATTATTCTATCGATTACTTTTTCAATTAATCGAATAAATGAGTAGAGCGTTTTACAGTATATATATATATATATATATATATATATATATATATATATATATATATATATATATATATATATATATATATATATCAATGAATTACACAAAAACAAATCTAATAGATTGTTTATAATCAACTAAATCAATTAGTCTTATTAACCACTTAAAGCCCAGTTTTATTCTTTGAATTGCGCCACTTTGCAAGCTTGTAGATTGGCTATTTTCAGTTTTTCACTACTCAATAGAAAATCTATTATTTGATTAAAATCAACATGGATTTAGTTTTATTAACTGTTGCAACCCTATCCTCCGTCTTTTCTCTTAAATTTTTAATTGAATTAAAAAATGTTGTACAGGCATGCCCTCTGCATATGTACTGTATACGTTACACAGTATATTAGCTTATTCTGTGAATAGGCAACCCCTGCATGAGTCTGCTTCTAAGTTAATGATGACTAACTACAATAATGGATTCTAAATCAAAACATCCACAACAGAATAATGAGTGTATTAATGAAAGAAGGAAATGCAACTTTAAAAAGGTTATTGAAAATGTAATCTGCAGACATGGGCTGAACTGGAGATGAACTATCGTACAGGTTCCTTCTATTCCACAAAGACAACTTTCAAACATTACATGACTAATATGCCAGTAAGTGATGTTATACCGCTCATAGGAAAACGTACAGTACTTTTTCCACACTATATATGGAAACTTCTAGACATATGTTTCTATGGATAATTCCCTTCCAGAGAACTCCAATCCTCAACACCAAAACACATCAGCACCATGCTAGGAATTGACTTAATCTACAAATAAAAATGAAATCCATTGGGGTATAACAAAACTTAAAACGTTTCCAAAGCTCACTGACTCTGAGAAACAATACAAAGGTTGTGAAAGGCTTTCCTTAACTTTACATGACCTCATTTCTTCATCCGCAGACCTGATTTGCTCTCCTCCACTGGCTGGCTGACTGTCACTCCTCTCATTGTCACTCTATCTGTCGCTCTTTGTTTGTCTCCTCTCTGGGTGGCAGTGGCTCAGGAGGTAGAGCAGGCGAGGTGACAAGTATGTGGAAGTGTCCTTGAGCAAGACGCTAGACCCCTGGCTGACCCCGACCACCACACACATGCGTGCACGCATGTGCGCACACACGCACGCACACACACACACACACACACACACACACACACACACACTCACACACACACACACACACACACACACACACACACACACACACACACACACACACACACACACACACACACACACACACACACACACACACACGCACACACACACACACACACAGGGCCCGACCGATGCCCGATTTTTTCGTCTGATGAGTTTGGAGTCCCAGCCCACCAATTATCAATTCCAATCAATTTGAAAACATTTGGTTTGATTAAAGCAAAATATGGTTGCCAGGTTGAAAGCGGTTAAAAATCTGGTCACATTGGCTGCATAATTGCCGAAAGAGATAAAAAGAAAGTATGGCAAATAATGGCTGGACCGATATAATGTATCGCTCTGGTTCTAACACACACACACACACACATACACACACCTCTTTCTCCGTTTCTCATTGGCATGCAGTCGTGTTGTCTGATGCGGAGAGGCTGGGCTATACAGTGACATATAAGTTAGAAGTAACGTTCAGCGAGTGCAGAACAGTGTAGCCTTGTGATAAGGCTCTGTGGGGTACACAGTGTCCCCACTCCTAACACAACACTGTTTTAGCTGCAGGGACCATCTGACATCCTTTTTCATCCAATTAAACCAATATTATACAATGTGTGTGTGTGTGTGTGTGTGTGTGTGTGTGTGTGTGTGTGTGTGTGTGTGTGTGTGTGTGTGTGTGTGTGTGTGTATGTGTGTGTGTGTGTGTGTGTGTGTGTGTGTGTGTGTGTGTGTGTGTGTGTGTGTGTGTGTGTGTTCCTAACGTGTCTGATGTTCAGGAACAGCCAGTTCCTTGCAGCCAAAACTGGCCGATAACAACAACCTGTCGCGTGTCACGACCACACTTCCTGTCTGGCAAAGAAAAAGATATAAAGCAAAGAGAGGAGACACAAGAAGTGCACTGTTGGCATTTTGTCAGGAGACAACTGCTGCTGTTGCCACAGACACATACACACACACACAGACACACACATCCCCACCCACACACACACACACACACAGGAGACAGGCGCTGTCTGCCCGCCCCCCACCACTGCAGTGGTACTGGCTAAGCAAAGCAAATGAATCACTTTCAATTCCAGGGCCAGCCAGACTCATTCCTCTTATTATGCCAGCCATGTCTCTATTCCTCTCTGCATCGCTCAGCTGCCTGGCATGACAGACAGACAGACAGACAGACAGACAGACAGACAGACAGACAGACAGACAGACAGACCACCCACCCAACCCACCCCATCCAGCCAGCCAGCCAGCCAGCCAGAGACTGTATCGAACAAGAGAATTACATAATGAGACATTTTACCTGATATGTTGCATTCTTCTGGCTCGGTGGGGCTGATTATTTGTCAACTTTTCATTGTTTCATTGTGATCGAATGTTAAATCGTGTAAAGTGCAATGTTGAGAATTTGATGTTTTGGATAGCACCACTATCCAAAACAACACCACATCACTAGCCTGGCATCTGTGTGTAATGTCTTTTACTAAGTCTGCATTGCCCCAATGTCACAAAGACGATTTTCTATAGACCTACAGCTGCTGTACTTGGTCAATTACCAAAATGCCAGTTATGTTTCAGAACAATATTATGCTAATATTAAATTAGAGAGGAGAGGAGAGGATCAAAGAGAGGAGAAGAGAAGATAAGAGAGGGGAGGAGTGGAGAAGAGTCAAAAACAGGGGAGAAGAGGTAAGGGGGGGGGGGGGGGGGGGTTATAAGGGTGGAGTCGGCAGCCAGCGAGGCAGAACCTGATTACCAGTGTGCCAGTAACAGACAGCGTGGTGGCACGGCACTGCACCACTGCAGAGCTGCTTCCTGTCGAGACGTCATGCACACACGCGCTCAGCAGTACACACACATTCAGAATGTGCGCGACACACACAAGCACACAAACCACAAATACTCAGCAAAACGCTGCTTGCACCCCCTGACATCCTAAGTCCCTGGCTGACTGAACAGAACACCCTGTAATGTAGCCTCCAGCCACAGCCAACCCGAGAAACACCCAAAGACACACCCATCGGGGCCAATTTGTTTGTAGGGGACAAACACAAGAGCAGAAATTATGAGTATTCAAATTGTGGTTGCGTTTCAGCTCTCAGTGACACGCCTGACCTGTATGTGTTGAACATACACATTTATCTGCAACAATCTAACATGAATGAGCTTCTTTGCATGTGACAGGTGTAGGTGTACCGTCCGCGTCCGTGACTGCATGATTTGACTGGTACAGGCCTTGTCAAACTGCAAGGGTCAAGTGTCTATGACTGTGTGTGCGCGACTGTGTGTGGGTGTTAACGTATAACATCTCAAAAATCTAGTCCTTCACCATATCCAAGCCCGTGGCTAACACACACAAAGGGCAAGCGAACGCCTCAAACCAGTAACCTAATATGAACAACAGAAAGGGGATATTTTGGCAAGTGTGTGTTTTTACATTTTGTAACAACATCCAAAAATAGCCAGAATGTCTGTGCATGTGGATGCCATGCATGCCATTGTTGTCCGCCCTGGAACCCTTTGCATCGGCAGACCAGGGCAGTCAATCCAGATGCCCCTCACCCTCATATACAATATATATGATTTAAGAGCAAAATGGCCACTGTGTGAACATGGTCAATTGAGGAGGTGCAAGTTCAATTCAAGTCCATAAGCAGGATTCTGGTTCTATATACAAATTTAGTGGAGGTTTAGTGAAATTGGAATTCAGTTATATGTCGGTCTGTTTTGACATAATACTGCTTTACATTACAGCTTTGGGAAAGCCCTCTTTGTTGTACATGGGATAAAATGATGACTCAGCACAATATAACTTCTGTGTTGGATGTAGCATGGACGTGTATGTGTGTGTGTGTGTGTGTGTGTGTGTGTGTGTGTGTGTGTGTGTGTGTGTGTGTGTGTGTGTGTGTGTGTGTGTGTGTGTGTGTGTGTGTGTGTGTGTGTGTGTGTGTGTGGCCTTGTGATAAGGCTCTGTGGGGTACACAGTGTCCCCACTCCTGACACAACACTGTTTTAGCAGCAGGGACCATCTGACATCCTTTTTCATCCAAGCACCTGTTGCACTGTAAGTCCTCATGCCACTCTGGGTTATGCCCGTGCAGCTCATAGAGAGCAAGCCTGTTTAGGGTCAGTCATGCTTTAATTCTGCACTGACAATATCCAGAGCCAAGCCTCCATCACCGGCCACTAGTGAATATTATTTGTGCTGAAGAGGCAGTGTCCTGCCAGTGCCTCAGACAGGGAGTGTTAGAACTTGAAGAAATCTAGGAGGAAACCAACGTACAACCTCACAACTTGTTGCATTGTAGATCAGCTATTTTCACTATTTTGAAAGTTTTTTTTTTAATGTATTTATTTAAAATTTTCACCTACTAGAGGTACGAGCCACTACGCCGCCCTCACATCTAGAGTTCGGACCCTACGTCGCACTGCCTATCGGACTTATATGCCCATATACGGAGATCTCTGTATCTGTCCCTTTTATGCCAATTATGTGGAAATCCCTGATGTCATCAGTATATGGCCATATATGGGCATACCCCCTTTTGTGCCCATATATGGAGCTGATTGATTTGTTTGTGCCCGATGCCATGATGACACAGGTTAGACGACACACTCCATATTTGGGCGTAGCTGCATTGGGAACTCCTTATATGGTTATATATATATAATTCTAATATAGAATAATGAGAAAATAGGGATTGATTATGAATCAATTATTTTATCAAATTATCAATATTTGTTAACAGATTAAATTGATTATTTTGATTAATTGGTGCACCCCTAATTTATGACAGGAAATACCTGTATATCTGATTTGGTAGAAATTTGTTTAGGCTACTGCAAGTATGTCATGAGCCAAATTGACCCAAATGATCCATTCAGGTCCATTTCTACCCTCTTAAGAGTTATATTAATACTGGATTGTTAACACCGGATTTTACTGTGTTCTTGGAATCTAATACTGTATGATTCCTGTCATTCAATGTGTTGCGCCTTGTTATATGATAAATCATAGTGAGTGATCAAAGTTTTCCTGGGCAGCCAGTAAACTATCTAGACTCCAGTGGAGTTGTAATCGTAAAAAGACAGTGAAACACTAATTTAGGTAGCCTACAATCTGTAATAGAATAGTGCACTTAGCGTATAACTTTAAGTGCAGCTGTACGTTGTCAATACAAAATCAAAGCACAAAAAAACATTTTGTTCGGAACACTTCAGTACACACCAATTCAACATTGTGGAGGTTTCACAGTCCCCACTGTTACTGGCCCACACAGATGATCATTCATTTTGCCAAGGTACTATAAATTCTACTACATTGTACATTGTAGCTTACTTCCTATGTTTATCATGATTCATAAAGCTCCCACAAAGAGAGAGACCTCCCTCTCTGTTCACAAATGTCAAGATCAGAGGAAGGCAAGGCGGATCCACATCTCAATTGCAGCCAATCTCTGCTACACAGTGTGTGATGAAACAAAGGTCTTTGTTTGGGATGCCTTGTCAGAGGGGGGACCAGCTCTTATAATTTGGCTAAATACTCCTGGGAAATTATTAGTTTCATTCCAAAATGCTATGCCATTAGAATCAGTGATTTCCTACTATGTTTTATCCTTGGATAAATAGAAATGGATAGGGCCTACACATTTTGATAAGACCATATCATCTGTACTTTTGAAATAGGCAGCCTTGGCTTTTGGACAATTCATCATGAACTAATTCCTCTATGCCTTGTGTCAAAAATATATGGTTTAAAATGATACAATAGATAAATAGGTTCATTGTGAAATAATAGCATCAACTGACATTTCCAGGTGAACAAAAGTTCAAATTAAACAATAGATTGCAGTGCTCTTGTTCTCCATCCTTCCACTGCCCTCTGTTTTGTGCATTTCATCAATAGATGAATAACGTAGAAATTACACAGGTTAAATTAATTGTTTTATTTTGTTTAAGTACATGGGGTACACAATAATCAAAACGATTAAGAGGCTCATCTCTTCTACTTGGCTAATAATAAGCAATAAGTTGTACTGCTACAGATCGGGGCAGGGTCTGTACAAAAACAGGCACTGCGCCTTTAAGTCGAGAACCTGCTAGGGGAATCCTGAACATCCAAGAAGAAATAAAATAATGAATAAATCACATATCAATGAACTCACCGCCTGCAGTGGCATAAAAATGACAGCCATTCCGCTGCTCACGATTCTTCCTCGATGTAAAATAGACAACCGGCTAAAATCGGCACCGGACAAGTGTTGGTAGCAACAGAACCGCTTGGTTTCATCTCCCAAGGTGTCTCCGTCTCATCCTCCTCGCATCGCATCAGCTCAGGACAGCCAGGCGCACTGCTGCCATCATGACCACGTCTGTACAAAAAACAGTCTCAGCAACTAACTGGCAGGCTTCCCCTCAGGTCTTTATAGTCTGTGTCTCGAAGTGGACCGGTTTCAAGTAATACGGGATGAGAGCTTGGTTCATCAAGAACGCTGTAATTCCCATAGCGATGATGGATAAGGAACATACACACACACACACAGGCTGTAGGGGAGGCTTATTGCTGCTCTCTGTGCCGCAGCAGCAGCGCACACTACACTGTAGTCAGAGCCAGGTCCGGGCGGGGCGGGCGCTGCCGACACGCGTCACCAATGAAAAGCCCGCAACGAGTCCCCGTTTCCGGACAGATAGATACATGTGCTGCTCTGGCTCATACCAGAGCCTTCTATTGGCTCTGGCTCACACCGGTTCGTGGAGGAAAAAAATGGTTCCCTCACATGGCGTTCACTGTGTGTCAGACGTACCTATAAAGTTTGAGCCTCAAACTTTGAGGGTTAGGTTTTGCCCAAACTGCTGACTATGTTGTGTGTGTGTGTGTGTGTGTGTGTGTGTGTGTGTGTGTGTGTGTGTGTGTGTGTGTGTGTGTGTGTGTGTGTGTGTGTGTGTCACAGATCTTCTCTTGTGGGGGTCCCTGACAAATCTTTTCAAACGGGGGTCTGGGTGGCCCCCCAAATTATTTTGGGCGGCCACAGATGATTTAGCTTAATGTGCAACATTGTTTTCTCACTCAACAGTAAACAAAACAACATACAGTATACTGTACAGGGTATCTGCATATTTCTAAAGTGACAATTTAATATATTCTAAGACCTACACATCTACAGAGAGAGAGAAAGAGAGAGAGAGAGAGAGAGAGAGTTTAAAATAATAGAACAGAATGATTCTCAATCTTTTATTATTTCAATGACAGTTTGATATGCATATGGCCAAAGACCCCCATTTGTTATGCCTACTTGTTTTCCCCTCTGTGACCCTAATATACTCAATGTTCTACGTTAACTCTGAGGATAATGGTTGACTGTTTCCATTTGTAGCCTATCAATCATTTAGCTGAGGAACAGCTGGAACCCCCACGAGGAGGTCCCTACTGAGAACCAGTTAAATAGAATATAGCCTTCAGTATGTCACTTCAGTATGTTCACATTTTGCTCAAAACAGGTTATCTCTCACTCAAGCTTGGTAAAGATAAGTTTTCACAAATAATAGCCTCCATTACTGTGTCCCATTTTGAAATGTGATCTAACATCATTTTACCAATGTTGGTACTGTGTAATACCCTTTTTTACTACTGCTACACCTGACTCTTGAAACCTGATTGCTCTCTACACTGACCTCTGATGTAAGCCAAAACACAAGACGCTACCCTGTATGCAGGGTTCTATTTGGAAAACAAAAACAAAGGAGGTGATATTTTCTTAAACACTTAAGTCCTGTATTCTTATTTGTGTGACATTAGCAAAAATAGCCGATAGTGGCAGTTGTGAGCTGGTGGATTGGTTGGTTCTGCTGTTTTTGAATTAAACATTAATTTATTTATTTATTTCAATCTACTACTTTTCGAAAATATGATTTATTTTTCATTGAGATAGTTGGATTTGTTTTTCATTTATTTTTGTATTTTTACTTTTATTGTTTTATTGTGACTTTTCTCTCTTGTATGATGTTTCGAAACAAATAAAAAACGATGTTAAAAAAACATAAAAATTAAACATATCAGACAATCTACATTTCCCAAAAGGAGACACATGTATTTAATTCAGTCTGTCCAGAAGCAAGGATAAATATAACATATGTAGCCTATATCCCTGCTCAGTTATGTCCAGTTTATAGAACAGAATCAACCAGAATTTAACAAGGCTATAGTGAGGACTTACTCATTATACCTTTCAGGAATTCTACTGATGCTCTCATCCAGAATGATATACAATGACATTTCACTCACAGTAGAATACGTATACATTCCTAGATCACGATGCAAGCAAACAATTAGAAAGGACTGGAGGATTCACAGCCGCAGTAAACAGATAATACCCTGATCCGACAACAGGTCATACAAGATAGGAGAATGCGCATCAGTCCGGTTTCACTACAGGGTCACAGAAAACCTTAAATACTGGTTGCTTTCTTGAATAGACGGTTTGTCATTTGACGCCAGACCCCAGAGATATTATAAGAATATTTTCCAAGTATATAGTTTCCAAGCATACGGCTATAGTTAGTAAAGAAAATAAAAAAATAGGAAGAAGCAAAAACCTGTTGTGTTTACAGTCCTGTGCTCTAAAAACGTCAACTGGCAACATAACAGTCTTCAAGCATGCTGTGGAACTAGGCTACATTTTCTTATCCCTGATTTGTTGATGAGCACCATGGAGGCAGTGATCTGCCCATAGAACTACTGTAATATTAAAACAGACCTTGGCCATGCAGGCAATCAGTGTTTTATTCACAGTGATTATCTTGTAAGTACACTCAAATAGCACCCGAGGAAGTGCACAGTAAAATCCTCAATGTTAAAGTATCGATTTTTAACTCTGAGTGTACAAATGTAACCAAATGGGCCCATACGACAGTGGTGTCTCAAACTTTTCATATCAACGACCCCCACATTGATATGTATTGGCCACCCAGACCCCCATTTGTAATAAATAAACTAAGGCTCAAGTGTTTTAAACTGTTCCTTGTTTTGCTGGAGACCCCATGGAACCCACTTTAGGACCGCCGGCGTCCCTGGACCCCCCTTTGAGAACCAGTGCCGTAAGCGGCCATTTGGTTACATTTG